>NW_027466091.1:1377500-1717500 GCF_046127955.1 Nelusetta ayraudi
AATAAAAAAAACGCCACAATTATGATTCGTTTTTACCCATTTAATTGTAATTTTAGACAAAATACATGATTAAACAAACAAAAATACGACACCAAAATAAGCTTTTAAAACATACGCATCGATGGATGATATGAAAAGCCACTGGTGCAATCCTAGATGAGTTTGGATGAACAGGTGCATCCAGGTTGAAGAGTAAAATCACCTGGCAGATTAAGAAAAAAACAAAACAAAACTCATTCAATCTCTAAAAACAGACAAAATACTCCACAAAAAAAGTTGAAAACAAGAATCATGAGGGGGAGGGGGGAGGATGGTGGTGGTGGGTGGGTGGGCAGCACCGCCACTGATGCTCACTTCTGGGACTCGGACACACGCCGAGCATGATCTGCTCATGGAGAGAGAGAGAGAGAGAGAGAGAGAGAGGGCCGAGGTGGGGGTCCGTGTTGGAAAAGCAGACAGGGAGGGGTCTCCACAGACAGTTGGAAGGCATTAGGGTGTCGGACAAGGACTTGTCAGGTGCAGCTGTTGCTGCGGCTGATTGATGCAGTTTGTGTTTGTCTCTGATGGGAGACTGTGGAGGCAGCAGCAGCAGCAGCAGCAGCAGCAGCAGCAGCAGCAGCAGCCGCCAGTGTGGAGAGGGATTATGTCCACTTACCAAAGCCAAAACAAAACAAAACAGAGATTACGGTCAAAAGTTACAAAAACAATGAAAACAAAACAAAATGTGACATTTTCTTAACACTGAAGTGAAACTAAACCACCCAAAGGAAATTGAAAAAGAAATAAAAGGAAAGTTTCTCGACACGGTGGCGACGCCCAGCAGGTCGATCACTGCGCTTGGTTTTCAGTTTGGACTTCAGAGGATTCATGAGTGTTTCGTAGATATATATATAAAAAAATATATGAACGCAGCTCAAAGTTAACACACACACACACACGCGTGCGCGCACACACGCACATACACACACACACACACACACACACGCACACACACACACGCACACACTCATAAACACACACACGCACAGAGTTATAAAATACACCCCCCTAAGTTGCACATTTATAAAAGCATTCAGACGTGTTGCCCCCCACTGACTCTACAGACTAAGACCTCCGAGGGTCACGTAGCACTTGGTCACAAGACTGGTGGGACTGGTGGTGGGGACTGGTGATTGGATTATTCGTGGGATTGGTTGCAACAACTAGTTGTTTTGTTGGATCGGTGGTGGGACTAGTGATGGGACTAGTGATGGGACTGGTGATGGGACTAGTGATGGGACTAGTGGTGGGACTAGTGGTGGGACTAGTGGTGGGACTGGTGATGGGACTGGTGATGGAACTAGTGATGGGACTAGTGATGGAACTAGTGATGGGACTAGTGATGGGACTGGTGATGGGACTGGTGATGGGACTGGTGGTGGGACTAGTGATGGAACTAGTGATGGGACTAGTAATGGGACTAGTGATGGGACTGGTGATGGGACTGGTGATGGGACTGGTGGTGGGACTAGTGATGGAACTAGTGATGGGACTAGTAATGGGACTAGTGATGGGACTAGTGATGGGACGAGTGATGGGACGAGTGATGGAACTGGTGATGGGACTAGTGATGGGACTGGTGATGGGACTGGTGATGGGACTGGTGATGGGACTAGTAATGGGACTAGTGATGGGACTAGTGATGGGACTAGTGATGGGACGAGTGATGGAACTAGTGATGGGACTAGTAATGGGACTGGTGATGGGACTAGTGATGGGACTGGTGATGGGACTGGTGATGGGACTGGTGATGGGACTAGTAATGGGACTAGTGATGGGACTAGTGATGGGACTAGTGATGGGACGAGTGATGGAACTAGTGATGGGACTAGTGGTGGGACTAGTGATGGGACTAGTAATGGGACTAGTGATGGGACTAGTAATGGGACTAGTGATGGGACTGGTGATGGGACTAGTGATGGGACGAGTGATGGGACTAGTGATGGGACTAGTGATGGGACTGGTGATGGGACTGGTGATGGGACTAGTGATGGGACTGGTGGTGGAACTAGTGATGGGACTAGTAATGGGACTAGTGATGGGACTAGTGATGGGACTGGTGATGGGACTAGTGATGGGACGAGTGATGGGACTAGTGATGGGACTAGTGATGGGACTGGTGATGGGACTGGTGATGGGACTGGTGATGGGACTAGTGGTGGGACTGGTGGTGGGACTAGTGATGGGACTAGTGATGGGACTGGTGATGGGACTGGTGATGGGACTGGTGATGGGACTGTGCGCTGGGCATGTACGCGACACCCCCAAGGAGAGAACGATACTTTTCAGACATTTTTCAGAACACAACCCACGTGTAACAGCGTACGTCAGTGGTGCTGCTTTACAGCCTCGCAGCTCCTCAGTGGGAGGAGCAGCACCAGCAGCAGCGTCCAAGCCCACAACATCCTGGAAAGCAATTACTGGAGCTGTTTAACAAATCTACACAACGACGACGACGACGACGACGACGACTGGGGCTCTACTATCAGCGACGGTGTGTGTGTGTGTGTGTGTGTGTGTGTGTGTGTGGGAGTGAGGAAGTGTGTGTCCACGTCCACCGCTGACTACGGGAATGTCACCGTCCCACTGGGCCGACGGTCGGATCACAACAGCACAGACAATAGTAAACAACGCTTTCCGTTTGTGGCCAAAAAGTTCCAGAGTTCGGCGGCCGGCTCGTCCGGCTCGGAACCCGGGGCCGGCCCGCTCCGCTCCGCCCGGGCCGGAGCGACCTTCCTCTAATTTCCCAATAAAAAAGGTGCGATACTATTACACTTTACATTTCACAAACAGCGAGGCTATATCTTGGTTTAGTTATTGGTGTTGGTGGAGGGGCGGTGTTTAACGTCTGTCGATCAAGTGTGTGTGTGTGTGTGTGTGTGTGTGTGTGTGTGTGTGCGTGTGCGCGTGTGTGCGTTGGTGCGCGCGCGCAGGTTGTAGGTGTGTTCAGGCCACCAGCAGGTTCGGGCACGTCTTCGTGGTCATGCCGCTAATGTCTCGCAGCACTGGCAGCAGCAGCAGCAGCAGCAGTCATATCCGGCCTGCAGGCTCTGTGTCTTTGTCCTCCAGCAGGCTGATGAAGTGGCCAAACACCTCCTTCACCGCCTCCATGTTGTCAGTGCTGCTGCCCTCCAGGATCCAGCGCTTCCCCCGAGCCAGCGGCTCCAGCTCAAAGTACTTCTTGACCTGCCGGAGGAGGCAAAACAAATAAAAAAAAAGAGAAAGAAATGAAGTTAATCCGGTTGATTTACATTTTATATTGGTTAAAATTTAGATGGAGCGAAGTTGTTCCGTATTTTAACATTTTCCAACATTAGTTATTCACTAAAATGTTTATTTTTCTTTTATTGCTCTGCGCTGCCATGGTCAGGTTAGTGGTGTCTGCACTGACGCCCTTCTTTGGTAATATTTTGCATTATTGAGGATTTCTTGTCAATGCGTTTCCTTTTAATCATTTACAAACAGACACTACCAGACAAAGCTTGGTCGCACCCTTTCAATCTAATGTCTTCCCTTTCATTCTCATGACTGTTGACGTTGCAGTTTCCCACTGAAGGCATCAAAACTGCGTATGAACACACATGGAATCATGTAGGAAACAATGAAAGTGTAAAATAACTCCTAACCAACGCCTTTGATATTGAAATTCTTCAAAATATCCACCTTTCATGAAAAGCATGTTTGGTTATTTTACGTGTTTTCCTTTGCTGCATAATAACGGATATCTTGCTCATATATTTGATGTCTTCAGTGTCTGTCTGCAGTGTAGAAAGTGTCCAAACTCTTGACTGCTTGTGTGTGGGAGAGAGAGAGAGAAAAAAAAAAGAAACTAAAAAAACAAAAAGCTCATCTTTTGTTTTTTCAAGACTGGACACATCATCCACATCGTCATCCGTCCGTCCGTCTGTCCGTCCGTCCGTCTCTCTGTCTGTCCGTCCGTCTCTCTGTCTGTCTGTCTGTCTGTCTGTCTGAGGCCTGTTTGCAATTTAGAATCTGTACATCAGCGTCCTAACGACAACAACAACTCATAAATTATTTACGGGCTTCAAGCAGTTAGTAAACTAACAAACAGTGAAAGTGGTGACAGGTTTGTACTTTGGGTCGAGCCTCCGTTTTACTGCTGCCTTGCGGAGAAAACACTCCGCTCCGCTCAGGCCAAGGAAGAACATTAGTAGGAACAACAAAAAAAAGAAAAGAAAAAGAAAAGAAAAAGTGAGAGTTCTTTCTGCGTATCACCCCCCCCCGGGCCCTCAATTTGTTTTCCATGCGTGTGTGTTTTCTTCACATAATCACTCACAAATACATGAAGGCGCAGCCGTGGCAACGTCCGAGCGAACGATTGTTTTCAGGGTTTTGGAAGAAGAGGCGATAAATGAAAACCGCCCCGAAAAAACAAGATGAAATATAATGAAACCAAATCAAATCACAGCCCACTAATCTGCCAAAAGGCTGCGGCTCGCCGGCTCGGCACCGCGCTGCCGCCACAGCCGATCCTAAAGTTCATGCGCTGGTTTTTGAGCAGCTGGTGGTGGCGGCGGCGGCAGCGGTGGGGGTGGGGGGTGGCGGGTGTGTGTGCCGACGTTGAGGAGAGAAGCAGAACCAGCTGTTACATAAAAAACAAATCTGGGAGGGAAACAACGTCTTAGACCTCCACTGGAGACGCTGCAGGTTGTCGGGGCCGCTGACACGTTCCAGCCGAGAGCGGCGGAAGAGACGCGAGCGCTTCCAGTTCAACCGTCTCCTCCTGTCTGTCTGACTGTCTGTCTGACTGACTGTCTGTCTGACTGGCAGACAGACAGACAGGAATTTACAGAGACGATGGGAGCTGTCAGCAGATCGCAGGAGAAACTCCAAACTGATTCCATCTGCAGTCACTGGGTGGGAGTCTGTCGTCTTGCTGCTGCCAGTCACGACTTCAAGCAAGAGAAAATCAATAGTACTGTTATCAATAATAATCATTTCAATGATAACAATAGTAATAACTTATGCACTTCTGAATGTTTTCTTCCAGTATTGAGTCTGTTGCTCGTCACTGAGCCCCGCTGAGAGCCCATCCTTTCCGTTTTTCTCCCCTGCTCCACCGATTAGTCACGGAGATCGGCATTGGTGATGTCACAAAGGGCACCGATACCTCCCCCAGGACAGTGACATCACCAGCGGCCGGTGTCTGTTCCCCCCTCTGAGGGCGCCTCCGAGCCGCCTTTGTTTTGGTCGGAGGTCCAACACAGCTTCCCGCTTTAGAAACTGAGCTTTCTGTTTTTTTTTGTTTTTTTTTACCGGAGGCTGTAAACAGGGGGCTAAATAAACATTAATGCAATTTTTTTTTTTTTAACTTTCCTTTTTACATTTGTCTTTGAGAGGATGCCCTGCTGGGATAACTAAATGATGGCTGTGAATACGGGACAGAGCAAAATAATGAGGAGGAACGTCTGAGCCCAAATAGACGTCAAGAAGAAACGAGGTCGCCGCCTGCAGGGGGACGACAGTAACTGGCAGACGTGACGGCGGCGCTGTGGTGGTGGTGGTGGTGGTGGTGGTGGGGGGGCACGCGTGACATGACATCATGCCACTGGTTATGATCCCTCTCCTCTTTCATTTCTGACAACAAACTGAGACAGAAAAAAAACAAAAAAAAAAAACACCATCACCACCAACAACAACGGCCGCTCGACAACGCCACCAGAATCGGCACAGGTGCCGCAGACTCTCCTGCTTCCAAGTCAGAGCCGCTTTATTTTTTTTCGTCTAGACCGCGCTGGGCTTGTCTAGCTGTGCCACGGTGTGTGGCATGAAGAGCGTGGAGGGCGGGGGAGGAGGAGGAGGAGGAGGAGGAGGAGGAGGAGTGGATGGGGGCGGGAGGAGGGTTACTCTTTGTGTCTGCTCAGGTCCAGCCAGCCATGCCAAGCGAGAGGGGGTGGGGGGGAGTGGTGGTGGTGGTGGGGGAGGGGGGTCGCAGAGAGAGAGGGGGAGAGAGAGAGAGAGAGAGAGAGAGTGTGTGTGCCGTCCCTGCCGCTGAGCCCAGTCTCTGTCCGGGTGTAATGTGAGTTTAATGACAGATTAAGTCACCTCGGCCGAGTTTGGCTCGGAGGCCCGGCGAGGAAAGCCGAGCGGACCCAAACAGTGTTAACAAATCTGTCTGGGTAACTCGAGCCGCCCCGGTCCAGGGCTCTAGCCCGGGACCTAGACTGCAGACGATGCGGCTGGCTGCCCCTCTGGCTGGCTGACTGGCTGGCTCGGCTGCTGCTGCTGCTGCTGCTGCTGCTGCTGCTGCTGCTGCTGCTGGCCCTCTTCTGGAAGACTGTGGCCCCTGCACTGGCAGACAGTCAAAAGGCCAGCAGTGACCTCTGTGCAAGTGCAGACAGGCTCCCAGCCCCTCTCACTTCCCCTCCGGCCGACGAACACACCCAGGGGCTTTTTCTCTTCCCCGACGCCCCCCCCCGCCCCCACCCCCATCCCTCCGTCCCTCGCGGTGTCGCAAATGCCTCGTGTCATCGGACAGATCAGTTGTCTGATACCAGATGGCTCGTCGACTTTTCAGTGTAGATTTACAGTCGCGCGGGCGGGCGGGCCGGAATACCGGCGAAAGGCGCCTTTACCCCCAATAGCCACTTGGTATGCGCTCCGACAAGCCATGTTTTATTCACAAAGATTCTAATCAAGCTGGAGGTCCCAAAAACATTTCAGGGACACCATGCCTTGAAAAAAAAAAAAAAAAAAGGCTCCAATGATGGTGCAAAGGCAAAACCAAAGACAAAACTTTAACTTTGCAAAGAACGTATTGAAACCACAAAAAGTCTGAAAAGGAGCTGCAGAACAATGTCATCTGCATTCTAAGACCATTAATTCACACTGTGAAATGCGGTTTATTTCTTAGCCACGTGAAAACTGAAACACTGCAGACTTCTGTAGTGCAACACCCAGAGACACAAAATGCACAAAAAAAGCCTTTTGCTCTCCCCAGAAAGGCTTTAACACATTATGTTCTGCAGGCTACAGACGGTGTCGCTGCAGAATTAAAGGCTGACATGCTTTGTGTCCCAGTTGGTGCTGCAAGGTTCACTCAGGTTTGTAAAACCACATCTGTCATTGACACAGTGTATTTTTGAGGAGCATGTTGGCTTCTTCAATATTTCTGAGCCGTTTTACCAACGATGGTGACGCAGAATACTTGAATTCTTCGTTCTTTTCTTTTTCTTTTTCCCCCTCTTCCCCAGCACGCTGCTCCAACTTTTCAAGAAACGGGGTTGTCCGACAACCAGACACGGATCACTGCCAAACTGTCTGTGTCGGTGTTACATGACAGAAGGAACCCCGTGACCCATGAAAAGCCGGGTGCATCCACATTGGCAGTCGGCAGCGTGGCACAGACCAGTTTTCTCTGAGATTAAGTCCTCCTAAGCACACTTATGCTTGCTTAAGGAATTGCGTGAGGCAGTGGGAAGAGTAAGCCATGCTAGACGTGGGTTGCCAGATGGCTCCTAGGATGACCACTGGGTCACCCAGTCTAGCTCCTTCTAGGTCATACAGACCGGGGGCCTCGCCTGGTGCATGGGAGAAAGCGGCTTAAATGTGCATAAGGGTGTCAAAAAATCTTAATCACCTGTGTCTGAGTCAACTGTACTGATGCTGCTGGAATCCAAACATGTTGAGCCACGGCGAGTTCCCTGGTCGCAGAACAATGCCAGTCGGGACGGCAGAGTTTTCCAAGAAGAGCAGTGAGGAGGAGTGAGGAGGAGTGAGGAGGAGTGAGGAGGAGTGAGGAGTCGCGGCGTCATTAGAGCCAAGCCAAGTGCAAAGACTGAAACTGGCCACATGGTTGCAGAAGGTAAAGACAAGAGAGGAATGGCGAATAAAAGCACTTAAAATGCACACTACAGCATTCATTTCTGATTAAAATGTGCCGTTGTAGCTGGGAGCACGTGAGCTAGCTAGCGTGCTAACACTGTCGCACCACAAATGGCCTAGTCATCACTAACTCTGCCCTTGGATCATGTTCAATAGTGCACATCATGCGTACCTGCACATGTACAGTAAGTACACCTTGAGCCTAAGGACCCTTTTTAGAAAAATAGATTTTTAGATACATACAAATGAAAAATCAATAAACTCAATAAAAACTCTTGTCATGCTCAAGTCATTTGATGCAATGATCTGATGAAATGTTTACTTCCACATTATCTTTTCGTTGACAAGTTTGCTCGAAACACTAAAATGAAAACAATCAGAGCTCTCTGCGACAGTTTGCGGGCCATTAACGTAAGAAGCGCCTCCGCAAATAGTCCCCTAAGCTCCAACCGTGGCAAGCCAACCTCCGGCTCTTTGAGACAGTAGACGAGCATGCATGGCACGTGCACCCAGCTGCTCCCTGACCTATACCAGATTACTACACGGGACGGTCACTGTTGGCATTGTGTGGAGTCAAGAGGATATCCTGGTAGAATAAAAACAGCTTTGGCAGCTGTCTACGACCAGCAGAGCCCTGCTCTGGCCTCCTGACCAACCAAACACACTGGGGAGGCAGACAGAGGCAAAAAAAATAAAATAAAAAAAAAGAGACCCCCAGGGCCAAGGTCTGATCGTGGACGTGCATGATGATGCCTCCAGCCTCCAGGGGTAAATGTGGTTGGTTAAGTTTGGTCTACAATTTTCACCACAATTTTTTTCAATTACTTATTTAATAATAAAGATAAACAGTTGTGTTGTTGTTTTTACAGACAGTTTTAACAGATGGATATTCTCAACTAACTTGGAATTTTTGTCTGAGATGCTGGAGTCAAAACTTGTCATACTGGTAAAAAAGTGTTATAAAATAAAAAATATATCAGTATCTACAAGAAGGTTAAAAGTGATCAATCTCTGTTACTCATTTCAGCAATTTCTCCTTTTTAAAAAAAAAACAAAAAAAAAAACGACTCACTCTTTTCTTAGGTTACAGACGTCTGAGACAAATATCAAATCTAAATTCAATAATATCAAGCAAGCGGACTGATCTCTTCCTGTCTGAGTAATAGAATCATCCAAGGCGGAACAGGAAATGTTCACTCGAGAAGAGTTTGCCTTTGAGCTACGTCTTGGAAAAGGGTCAGAACACGAGGAGAGGCCGATAAAAAGACTGGCTTAAATAGCTTTATTATCCTTCAAATGCTGCGGTCCTGCAGGCTACGATCAAAACTCCTCTGTGGAACATGGGCTGCTTTACTCAATAAACTAATTGGAGATCCAGCGATTCCAGCCTTGAGGTTTTCATTTGGATTAACTTCGGTAGGGATCAATTTTCAACAGAAAGAGCCTCCATTGTTCAAAGGCTCTGTTAGAGCTTGTACACAACAGATGACTTATAGTGACGAAAGCAGATAGCTGTTAATAATTACACAAACATGCTCTAAATATTCAGGTATTGAGGTAAGTCACAAGAATAAATCAAAAGAGTGGCATCAAAATAAGGGGTTCAAGCCCTGCAGGCGAAGATCTACCATATCCTCAACCTAATCCATCCATGACCACGTCTATCTTGGCTTACTATCGTGTCAGAACCTCACCGCAGGAGTAAGCTACACAACTGGAGAAGGAAGCATTAGGGGGGCGCTGAACTAGGGGAAAGTGGCATACTCAAATATCCAAGACAATCAATTATACCATCCCTTGACATGTCGGCCCCTGTGAAAATATCAGTCACTTGGAGAGTAGCCCACCACTGGCGGCAGCATTGAAATGGGAGGGTAACACGAGATCCATTTACCATATAATAGATATGGCTTTGTTTGCTTTTTCCGGCTCACCTAAAAGGCCTTAAAGACACAAGAAAGCCCTGAGGTCCCCGGGAGAGGAACACTAGGGTAGCCTTTGAAAAAACAAACGTTGCACCGCAAACTGTGAGAGGTGTCAAATTAAACAGCCCACCGGCCGCAAATAAAGCCCATAGCCTGTTTAAGCAGGGCCGCGACACCTTGGGCGATGGATCCATGGTTTTCCAAGTGAGGGGATTAGTGCCCGCAAGTCTTACCCAAGGTAGATAACGACATGATCACCTCTTAAGTGAAAGTATTATCTGGAGTTGAGGCACATAACATTTCTTCTTTTGTCTCCCGATTACATGAGTCAAGGACTTTGGACAGTCCAACCAATGAGGTTCTTTGAAGACAAAAAAACACCGGAAGTGTAATAAATGATATCAGATTTGTGTTTCTATCTGAGGCATATTACACAATGCATGTTTGGCAGAATGTGAGGTAGATGCAGAAAAATCCTTGTGGGCTTAAAAGGGCTTAGAAACTACTACATAATGAGACAGAGGAATACGACATGTCAAGCCTCCAGGCTGAGCACAAAGGGAGAGAAAAGGAGAAAGACAGAGAGATGTGGACTTTCGATTGAAAATTTCCATTTGCTGTGGAAACAATCCAAGCCAGCCAGCACGTAACAGCGTTGAGGCCACCTTGGAGCCGGGCCACAGCAGCGCGGGCCGGTCGGGGGATTCAGCAGGCAACAAATTTGGGATGAAGTCCCCATGTCGTAGGGCAAAAACTTGAGATGCTGCGAGATTTACTGCCCTGCTGCACTGGTGTGGAACGGCGGCTGTCCCACAGGCTCTGTTTAGAGAAGGTTCAAAGTGAACGCCTCCTTTTTGAATTCGGCTGACCACTGCCAGATCAGAGCGCTCCTCGGAGGCACTGTAAATCTAAGCAGAACTGCGCGGGGAACATTTTTCACGACCCTTTCAGTAGCGTGGAGGCATCTGTTTTCATAGCAGATCAGATGGCTTCTACAAACAGCGGCTGCTCTCACCTGGATTATTAAACCCGACGCCGTCAGTCGCCCTCCATGTCCGGCATACCGTCACACCTCAGGCGGCGTGTATCTTTGGATCGAGAGTTCAAGGATCGTGGGGGTCATAAAGCCGGCGATGTTACAGTCTTTGAGTATTTCTGTTGTCGGTGTGGAGTTTGAGGGCCAAAGGTGAAGGAAAACATCCGTGGTGATGTCTGTCGTTCCGGTAGCTGAGGGCCTGACCGGGTTAACACATAGAGGAGCCCGCGAGGGCACAATGTCTGGGATTTATCTGGCGCGGGTGAAAAGGGCTCCCCTCCTGTTTGCCTCGCACTGCTGTGGACGTACAGTAACTCAATTTATTTTACGCCAAAATCTCACTGACATGGAACATCTGGTCCGTGGGACTGGAACGGGTGAAGCTGGCGTCCTGCCCGCGCTCCCTGCTGCAGGGGCCAACGCGCCGGCGTCTTCCGTTTAAGCCCACCCGCCCTCGCTCTGCTCCCCTTGTGAAAGGGGCCGCCTTGCCTTGTAGCGGCCCACACAGAGGGCCCTCAAAGCCCAGGAGGTCCGTTACAAGTTTCCCCCTCCTCTGCAGGGACCCCCCTGGTGAGACCCCCTCCGCCCCCTCTCTCGCTGGGGGCCCCCCTTTCACGCTCCTCTCCTGACAGTTGACCAGCATGAAAGCTGCAGAAGGCCCTTGCCTCAGCACAGACGGCCGGCAGGCGACAATATCAAAGTGCTCCGCTTCTGCAAAAGATTTCAGCCATTTGGAGTGTGCGTGCACGCACGCGCACGTATACACAAGCACATGTTCGCCCTCTCTTGCAGAGACGCACACCATTCTCATATTCCATGGGACCAGAGTAAAAAAATTCAAGGTTACTGTGTTCTCTTACATTTCCTTTCTTGCATACTTTCTCTGAGCATTTTTTTTGTGTACATGCGTCAGTTTTCCTCTGTTGTAAATTCATAGCACATTTATTCCCAGTGGTTTATGGCATTGAAAAGAATGAAAGAAAACCCAAACAGTCATTTTCGCAGCATGCTTCGGAGGCGGTTAGGAGTTGTTTTCAGCCTGTTCTAACTTGTGCCAGCAGTTTAAAACGTTATCTTAAATGTATAAAACAGCTCACATGTGCGGCGTTCTAGATGCAAATCTGGAGTGTTTCTATTCTCTATTTAGCTAAAGATCTATGTTGCAGATAATTATTTTTGCAACAGGAATGCCTCAGACCATTTAAAATTACTACCAGGAAACAGTAACCACGGTCCACTGAAGAGTCCGGCTTAAGCCAAAGCGCTAAAAGTTTCACACTACCAACTGTTGTATGAAATCTCTCCTTTGTTCCTTGTCCGAGTCATTTCAGACAAAGCCAGAGACGGAGAGTTGAGCGCACTCCCGTCATACCTGCGGCGAGGCTCACAAACTGGAGTCTTCCGTTGCCAGGACTTGGATGGAAGTCCACATTTTTTTAAGACTCTGTGTCATCAAGGAAACCTCCAGACCCCCAAAAAAATCGTTTGTCATTTTGATTTCTGTCAAAAGGGTACATTTCAATGGATGAAAAACCCCACGGAAGGAAACCCCCAGAGATTCCCAGCGTTTGATCCCTGTGAGTCAGCAATGGACGGGGGGTCAAATCACACGCTGAATAGGCTCTTCGGAAGTCTTGTCCTGGCTAGTGGCGGCCGGTCGTCCGACCCTGCTTGACCAGCAGACAAAAGGAGGGCACTGACCACAATTGAGATGGGTGAGATTCTTTTCTCCTCCAATGGAAAGTCTGGACGTGAATAGGGTCTGGCTGCCTGAATTGGGTTTCACATAGACTTTGAGAACGAGGTCCCGGCGGGGTCAGGGTTCAGCGGCGTTTAACGCTGGCTGTGGGAAATGGCGAGCTCGGTGCCCACACAACCGGCCGACTGCCCTCTCACCCAAGATGCCCCTTAACCTCCCAGAGGGACGGACCACCAGACCAGGGATGACGGGATGAAAAAGGCTGTATGGATGGGAACGGGGGAGCAAAAATGAAGGTAGGCGGGTGGGCTGTACCAGTAGGACGGAGACAAAAAGAAGAAGAGAAAATACTAAGTAGTTCCACATATTGCACTGTGAACATCTCACACTCATCATCCAAAGGGTGCTCCATTTGTGCCGTTTGACTGGCTTTTCCACCACCAACCCTTGAAGGTGGAATAGTTTCATCAGCAAGGAGCACGTTAAAAAAAATCTCTCATGCAGTGATGGGTCCGCGATTGCTTCTTTGTGAAATCACTTAAAAATCATTCCAAAACAAGAACAGAGGTTAACAGGAACCGACTCATCAGTCTCAAAATAGATGTTGTTGACAAGTGGCCTTCAGGCACCTGTCTCCTTCAGGTACATTTTGTTCCCGTTGCAAACAGGCCACTCCAGAGTTCCAGTGGAACCGAGTCAAGACCAACTCATCCAGTCGAGCTCGGTTTAGTTGTGTGTGTCACTGTTGCGTTCACAGAGTCCCTGGAATTGCACCACGTGTCAGAAAATACAGCTGAACAGGGATCATTGGTCCTTTCTTCCACATCCAAGGGGGAAAAGGTGTTGCTCGCTTTGGGGAGCTCTGGAGACTTGGTGACAGAATTATATAAGTTTCAAAAATCCCCACTTAATAACGCCACACTGGAAGACGTGTCAACGATACCTGTCGCATCGCTGACGTTACCCTGAGGTGGAGGTGTATTCACTTACATGACTGAGCGATTAAGTCACACGTGGATTAACAGGGGACAAGCGAAGGGAATGCAGTCATCTGGCTGCACGCGGCGAGGCCGCTGGCGGGATGCAGACGCCTCCTAGAAGGCACACTGGCTTAAGCTCCAGCTATACGCTGAAACAGATGCAGACGCAGACAGCTGCAGCCGCATGCTGAAGATTGGCAGGGGTAATTTTACTTCCCTCCGGTGGTATGCACGCTTAAACCTTTGGAAACAGGCACTGACTCACAGATTTATTGATCACACCAATGTTTTAGACCCTTGACAACTTTGAGGTTCTTTATCAAGTGAAAATATAACAACAATTGGAGGCATGCAAATGTAAGCAACCTCATTTCAGGTGGACCCCATTGTGTAACTGGCAGGGAAACCGTAATTGAGGCTTTACGTGGAATGTCACACTTGGGGTGTCATAAAATACACCTCATCAACAAACAGAAGGAAAGGAATATACAAAAGAGATTAATGTGGTGTTTTCCTCATGAGGGCTGTGCAGTGCGACACAAACTTCCACAAACTGGTGCCAGCTGATTTTAATTTTGGTCTCCTTACACAAATATTTGGGGCATTCTTTTTCTTTTTTTTTTTTCACTGCAGAAATGACAAATTAAAACATGACATGTTAGCTTAAGCCGGTCTAATGGCCACTGGCACTGAGAGGAGTAACATGCATCATAATTGACTTTTGATGCAAATTTTAATGACAAATAAAGTCTATCTTAGTCTAAATTATCTGTGATATATCTGTTTTTCCTAACATGGGATGTCTTTCACTACTAAACTCGAGGCTCACCTCTTTGTCAACAAGCAAATGAGCAACTTGAACCTGCTAATGGTGCCGCGTCACATCGTGGTCAATGTGTTTATATAATGCGGCGACACTGGCCACATCACACTTGGCTATAAAAAAATAATAGAGACCGACAAGGTCACCTGCTCCTCATCCATTTTTCCACTGTAGCCAGCAACACCCACCAGTTGAGGGGGAGGAGGGGTGGAGGGAGGACGGGGCGTGTGGGGGGAGGGGGAGGTTTACTTGCTGACTGGCTTCAGTCTAGACGGCTCAATGCGCAGTTGACTTTTTAAACCCGCTTGTCTGGAAAAAAGAGCAGACGTAAGGCAGGAGGGGGAGAGCTGCTGCTGCCGCCGCCGCCGCCGCTGCCGCTGCTGCTGCAGAGAGGCGGTGGCGGCGGCAGTCAAAAAGCGTCACCGCCGCCGGAGAGCTGAGCTCACTGCGAGCAGAGCAGAGCAGAGAGAGGGAGAGACAAAGAGAGGGGAGAGACAGTCGCGCTATCGCAGCGAGCTACCCCAGTTGCTAGCTGCGGCTCCACTGTCAAGGTCACTCAGCCGCGGAATAAAAAAAAAAAAAAAAAAAAAGTCACGCCACCTGACCCCCCCCCGCCTCCCTCTTCTTCCTCCTCCTCCTCTTCCTCCCTCTCTGCCTGTCTGCCTTGCCGCACCTCCATCCGTCTTGTCTGCCCCTCTCACAGACAACGTGGAGAGAATTGCAGATTCATCGTGTCGGAGGTATCCGTCATCCCCCCCCACACCCCCCCCCCACTCCCTCCTTTTTATCGCACAACTTTGATGGTGCGACAACGGGCGCAGAAAGTCTGCGAGTGCCTCCCTTCTCTGGAACGTGCAAATCTCTACACTCCACACTCGGCTCATCTGACGAAGATTATATAAAACCCAACATTCACGGTGCATCCAGGGCCTCCAGCGAATTTGCACATTCCTCTTCATTTGACGTCCGCAGGTGGAGATTCAATGGCAGGCTCGATGAGCGGATTGAAAAAAAAAAAAAAGAAAAATGCTGACTGCGCGTTTCATTAGTTCAATTTTGATGGCAGGCCAGCTAATATAAACACCTGACACGGCGCGATGATCTCATCAGCGCTGGCGACGAGCGCTGTTGGAAGTGCGGCCACCATTAGAGAGGAGAGGACAGGTTATATTGGCTCACGTCTGCTTCTGCAACATTTCTCAACCCTCTGGAGGCGAGAGCAACCCAGATTCTGACATCTGCTGAATCATTTGACGGGGCTCGCAGCAAACCATTACTGATGTCCTGCCGTTTCCGAATGCTCACGAGTGAGTGGTGCTTTTTACTTCGGAACGGGAAGACTTTTTTTTTTTTTTTTTTTTGGCCCCGGCGATGAGCGAAAGGAAAATTGGGCAACCTCTGCAAGTGTCCAACGCACGCGGCCTCACTTTTTTGTTAAGAGCATCGGTGTTCACTGTGTACTTGCCAATGTCCCCCCCCCCCCCCCACTGAGCCTTTAAATATCACCGCCACCATCTTGTACTCTTTACACAACAGGGCGACACTCATGTCCGCAACGTAATTCGACGGGACACGCTGGCGTCATGTGACAGGTGTGTGAAACACGCAGCGCGGAGGCGAGAGACTGGCCAGCTTTTGGTTCCCACCTGGTAAATGCCTCATCTTCTGCAATGCCCTCCACAGTGTCCCCTTCTGTCTGAGCGACACTAGCAACGGTCAATCCTTGCAGGCATTCTGTGCCTGCAACTTTAACGCTTCATCAATAGCGGTTTTAATCTGGAAAAATGAATGGGAGATTCGTTGCTGGTTATTTGAAAATGATGTTTTTGCTTTGGTTAAATTTATAGAATTTTGTTTTGCATTTTGTTTGCATGTGTCCCTAGTTTAATTTATAGGTTGTGTTACGTTTTGCTTTGTTCTGTAGTCACGAGACTATCGTGGAATAACAATTGTGGGCATATTATTGAACAAATGTATCGATGAATCAATCACGGTGTTTGACAATTCAATAAACAGATCAATCAAATTAATCAATCAAAAAAATGTTGCTGCTGTAAACTTCCACGTCTTCAAATGTCCCTGACGCAGTTTTCTATCAGTTGGCTATGTATGACTGGATGGTTGTTATGAGTAAACTAACAGATGGTGGTAAAGACAAAAAAAAGTAAAAACAAAACGGGGTGAAAAAAAAAACAAAACGCAAAATTGAACATTTTTATTCGTGACTTTAAACTTTCCATCCGGCTGATGTCCTCCAAATGAGCTGGCAATGGCTGTGCGCTTTCCAGTGACGCAAGTGCAAGGTATTGTCAGGGCGATCTTAACAAGTCGCTCGGGAGCATTTGGTGGCAGAGTTGCTCACACGTCTGATGCTTTATTGATTGGTCCTTACCTGTGCCTCATCATCTCGCCGACCAATTGGCAGCCACCGGGTAATTTAGAGCCACCAGCGTCACAGGCCACAATGACACACACACAAACACACACACACACACACACACACGCACGCACACACACACCATGTGCCAGACGTTTGACGAAAGTTTCAGACACTGGGCGCCACATGAGTCACCGAGCACAGCCACCACCCAGTGTGCGCCAAGACCTGCCAGTTCACCATGTGCAAAGTGTGAGGACAGTGGTTGCCTCGCCTTCCCTCTTCCGTCTTGGACAGTTCACAACACGGTTTGAGCGAGAAAAAAAAAAGAAAAATAAATGATCAGTGCACATTTGCGCAACATTCAGTGAGAGGCGTTGAAAGTGAGAATAGGAAAAAACGCTGCACACAAAAAGTTGCAGAGAAAGTTTGAGGTTGACGTCCTTCAGGTGGCCCAGTATTTTATGGCAGTCAGTTGAAACGTGAGCCCCTGAGGCTGAAACAAGTCTGGTCTCTTGCACGTGCTAAAGAACGATTCCTAACGTTCAAATCTACAATTTAATTAAGTCATTTGAGTAATTTGCACTGGGGTGCGAGAGTCTGTCCATTATTGTTTGACGCTTCATTTTTGATCATCTCTGAGCCACAGCTTTAACAAATTGTTTGTTTTCATCTCGTCTCTCAGATCGTCCGCCAACCGTTATTAAGTAATTACTCACATTCGGATGACAGTACGGCACTATATAATATACCGGCGCTGGAAAACAAGAGAGGCAAGATTCAGCATGTGCTCGGCTCAAAAGGCTTTTTTGCAGGGCAGGACTTGTAGCTCAGCGCATTAAAGACTTGGATCGGTTACCCAGCTACGTGCCTCGGGTCGAGAGACGCCGTCAGTGACGAGAGCCGAGCGGCCTGTCGGAGAAAACAGTCAAAAAAAAAAAAAAAAACCCACCGGATGTCTCCCACCTGGCGGTGGTGACTGGGATCAGCATGTGGCGGGCGAACGTGACGCACGTTATTTCAATGAGATTCAGTTTAAACACCTTGTTCTTTGCAACACGAGCTCCTCTAATTCTCACTGCGTTCCAAAAGAATTTCTGAGAAAAAGTTCTGAGTTCTCTACTTTTGGCCGGCGTGCACCCTGCAGGGTCACAGCTCCCCATCTGTGTTTCCTCTGAGAGAAGGGCATAGTGAGGATGTGGCATGTGCGTGGGCGCTCAATATTGCGTGATGCCGGGATAAACACATCGCGGGTAGAGATTTTGAATGAAATGTGGGAGAACTGTGATGAACAGATTGAATATTATTAGATGTTTAAGTTTCTGGTAAATACTCTCTAAAAGTCCACTGGCTGTAAAAAAAAAAGAAAAAAAAATTCTGCATGACACACTCTGAATGTCACTCATACGTGGCAAGGAAAGAAACAAATATATATATAAAAAAAGAATCAGGCGATGACGCCCTGAATAAGATCGAAAGTTTGACGGCATGACTCTAAGAACCCCTACTTGGTGAAAGGAGTCGGTTCCTGGTTAGGAGACAAGGAAGCAGGAACAGTGACCCCCTTTTCAGGAAAGCCTGGGCAGTGCAAGCCAACCTCTCCATCATGACAGCAAGAAATGTTTCCAGCTCGAGGTGTTTGGATTCCACTCGATTTACGAGCAGCAGAGTCAAACAAATGTCTAAACTAAAGGAGATAATTTTGCCATCACTTCATTCGGATTTATGTTAGAAATACAAAGTGTCAGCGACTGTCAGAGCTACGCTGGGATTCGCAAAATCATTATCACCAATGACTGGAAACTTTTTTAAACAAACGTCCCAAGAGTGTGGATAGAAAGGGAACTGGGATGTTGGCTGTGATTTTCGGAATAAAACACTTACGTTAATTTGTGTGTGTGTGTGTGAGAAGGTGTTACTACGGTATCAGAGCTTTCACACCAGAAGTGATTTAACACATTATTCCGAAAAAAAGGTTGCGTTTCTCCTTTGGATCGGTTGTTTTCGATCGTCCGTGATGGCACATGAACACAACACTCCAATGTGGACCGACCAGCAGAACCCGCAGCGCCTGGAAGAGTCGCGTTCAGCTCGATTGCATTCAAACCGTGAGCCAGTTTGTTTGCAATGGGAACAATTGGAACCAGCAGCCTCGATATGTTCTGTCCAACGACTGGGGACCAAAGATTGCTTGTCAATATGAACGATATGTCCTCAAACCTCCACATACTGCTGCACTAATCCGTCCACGCACGCATTTTATGAACTTCACCGTTTTGTGTGCAGTCCAACATCTGGGAAATGCGTTCATCCGCCCAAATGTCGATGCATTTCGCCTCCTCCCTGCCAGGACTCATTTTGTTGTCGGGTCGTGTGGGACCGTATCCCACAACGCAAAAAGCACGGCGAGCACATGTGAGCCTGTGCAGGGCGTCTGCTATTTTATTTATTGATTTTTTTGCAGTGTGAATCCAAAGCAGCCATTGGGAAATCTGCAAAAATGATTGAGAACAAGTCATTTGATTGGGGGGAAAAAAAACAAAACAAAGGAAAAAGTACATAAGTAGCTGCTTTTTCATAACAGTTTTTCGCAAAATAAAGGCAATATTTCTAAAATTTCAACAAAGTACAATTGCGATTTGCAGGCGTTTCCAGTGAACGGTTTGAAACGCACAAGCTGTACGTTTGCTTTTGTTTGTTCACATTTGCCGTCAAGAATGGTTGTTCTATTTTTCTCTTTGATTATTTAAAAAATATTCCTCCTCCTCCGCCCGGCGCTGTGTATGTACAAAAAAAGTGCTTCCAAAGTTTAGGTGTTTCCATTACCAGTTTTTTTATTGGAATATTTTGGTTTTGCGCATTTCTAGGGGTAATAGAAATGCAGCTTGTGAAGGCAAGCCAACATGGGACTAGAGGTCATCTGATCTTTTAGCTCCAACTGGACAGTCTCCACCTATCTGCCCTCAGATAGCTCCTGGTGGTTGGAGCATTCCTCAGATGTGTGACTAAAATAATAGCCCAGCGTTGACAGCATTACTACCACTATTTTGTAAGGACACAAAAGGTGACAAGGGCCTAACAATTCTACCCTGATTGACTTTGACCTGTGTTCACGAGTCACAAATACTCAGTATACTTTAGTATTATTTTCAATTATTTCCCACGCATACCTTACCTGAGACCCGGGAAACACCTTGATTTAAATGACGGTGGTACAAAAGGAGTGAGCAGATTGTAACATGCCAAGAGAGCCAAAACAGTTTAAACACCTATGATTCACTTCAAAAGCCTCAATTACAAGATGTCATTACACAAAGGTTTCTGTTAACATCATGTCGGGGTTTCCATTAACATGCCACTATCCGGATGTACACACCAGGAAATGTCATCCTCCCATTAGCTGTTGAATGGAAGCGTGCTTCCCCAGGTGATAAAAAGGACTTTCCACAGGCTGGAATTAAAGAAATTACGGATTAACGGAACAAAAAATGTTGTTAAAGGAAATGCCACCTTGGACACCTGGAGACTATTTCAATGAAACAAAACAAAGTGGACGCCGTTCAAAGTCTTTCTACAAAGTTAAAAATAAGTGCTTTTATGCTTTTGCCGGTAACAAAAGCGCAGTACGTGCTTCTCGCTTCTTCATGGATATCCCCGTCTTTCAAAATCACGGCTAGAGCAGTCTTCATCTGGAAGCTGTGCAATAGCTGCTCCTCTGAACGCCCAAAGCCACTTGATCTGGTTCCAGCCAACGCTGAATCTAATCGGCTGAGGCGCAGCATTCCGAGAGGATGTCAGCAGCGAGGACTCGTGACGCAGCAGGGTAGCGGCGCTGGGCTGACACCCTGCAAACCCAGCAGCGCCGGATATCGCACTAGAGATCTTCAACCTCTCATATGGGACCTCATTAGATCTGATGAGGCGCGCTTATAACATTCCGTTCATTCCCCAACAACTGCAGAGAGCTTCTCCGGAGACTTCAAAACTGACAAATTGCACTCAAAAATAAATCATGTAGGAACGCAGAACGATTCCGCCGACATGAGCTGCTTCGGTAATTTGGTGCAACATAAAGTAGAGCTTAAATTTAGAAATGAAATTAAAAGTTAACGCTCCGTGCGGACGCTTCCAAAGCTGCCTTCCAAACACCAAAAAGCAAGGTTGACTACCAGCCCACTATTTCTTCATGGTATAATGCGACATGGCACAGTGGCAGACTGCTTTCAGTTGGTGTGTCATACATTCATAACGATTGGAAAACAAAAAAAAAACAAAAAAAAAAAAAAAAAAGAAACAACCTCAAAACAGATACACAAGTGGTTTTGCAAATTTGGTACGTGTTGATGGTGGTACAAAGACAATCAAGTGCTTTGCCCACAGTCAGTCGACAACAATTACCACCACCCACTAGCGGACTGGAAAGAATAATGATCCGTGTGGTAAACAAGACAGATTTCCTGTCTTTAAAATTTGCCTATTGCAGCATGTCGAATTTCGTGTTGGGCAAGACACAACATGTGCAACCAAAAAACAGGTATTTCATTAGGATTCGCCCTAGAGCACATTAATAGCTCAATGTGTATCTGACAGATTTAAGCGACAAACATTGTGTCATAAAATGCCACCGGGCAGCGTGCACAGTGGAGGAGAAATTAGCGTTTGTAGTCTTTTTGATCAAAGCAGCGACAACACAATTCACAACTGGATAGACTTCAGGAAAAACAAGTTCACGCCGTTGAGTGCGATGTGCAATTATAGTGTTTTGACTTGTGAAGTGGTGACTCCTGCCCATCTTGATTGTGCGTTTTATCAGCTGACCTTAAAACACCCGATTGGCATGTTGGGCCACAACTCTTGGCGTGGTGAACCAGGTAAAAACAGGTGAGGCAGAGGATCAAACACGCTACCAGGTAAATGAACAACGGCATTTTCCGCAGCGCTTTCTTTCTTCTTTTTTTTTCCATTCGGGGACTCTTGCATATAAAAGTAGGATGGAGGTTCAGGTGTAGGCCCCCAGGCTTGACTAATCCTGCTCGAAATGCCTCTTCCATTAGACCGTGTAATCAGGAATGCGCTGCAAAGCAGGTGTGTTAATAATGCTTATTACACAAACGGCGTTTACTGCCGTCTGCTTTGGATACCTGATGTTGGTGATGTCATGACAGACATGAAAGGGGCGTAAAGTTAGCGAGGAGTATTTTCACAGACTGGCGAGTCCAGACAGAGAGGCAGAGCGAAAATAGCTCAAGGGGCAAACAAGGTAACCTCTCTCAAAAGACGCTTCAGGGGGTGTCTGCCAAGTCCCACACAATACTGTCTGCAGTCAACGTCTGTGTTGCAGTTGTATTGCACTGCACCATCTCAAAAGGTCTGTGCGCATCATCTTAAGGGACATCACGTCTACTTAAACAGAATAAAACATTTTTTTTGGTGTAAAAAAACAAAATGCATCAGCACTGTGTTTAAGTTGATATATTTCTTGGACAATAAACCAAAAATGCCCTCTGGGCACAGAGGGGAACGTCTGAAAAGTACCCTTCTATCTGGGAAACCTGTGGCTCCTTGATGACTCGGCAATAAGGCCTGCACTTACAATATGAGTCAATTCAAACAGTCAAAAACATGTTTGCTTATTATCAATTACATTTTGCAGCCTCTGGGAAAGGTCCAGGCAGTTGGATCAAATTGATCAACTGATTGAAAACTTGGTCACAGAATCTCCCATCCTGGATTCCTTTTGTTCGTCATCTGCTTGAAAAAACAAACAAACATGCTAACGACAATGTTAATGTCCCCTTTAACTTCCTGTTAATTCGAGATCTGCTGTCCACCTCAGTGTCAGTGTATTTGTCAAATAACTGACACACCTTTGAGTGTTTCGTTCAAAATAAACAGCCACCCCTGCATCTCCATTACCCACTGTTACCATGGCACTGACACTTGTTTATGCCCAAGTAGCTACTTATTACATGTAAGAGCAGAAGGTGCTAAACCGCAGACCCCCCCCCCCCTTCACACCATCCCACGGAATCTAAAGTGCCACACTGTATCATTTTTACTGACATCATAGAATCAATGTCACTGCGGATCATGTTATCTGACCATAATGCATGTATAGAATAATGTGTCAACCCAACAGTCCATGCTATGGATTTCTGAATGCATTCAGGAAGGCCCCAGGGAGGAAATGTGCTTTTCTTTTGTTTGTGAAATCATAACCACGATATAAACAATGAAAATCTAGTGCAGGGCCACTTTCAGGCGCCATGGTAACTGACCTTGAGGGTACCTTGCTTGGTTTACAGTAATAAAAAGGATATAACTCATATCTATTTTTAAGGTATCTTCATGAATGATGGAGGGGGCCTTCACTGTCGGCTGGGGTCAAGGCAGTGTGACAAGTCTGGACACCCCCTTACCAGCCGGGACATCCCCGTCCAGGGGCCACTTTGTTCTAAAAGTGGAGGGTGACGGGCCACAGGGATCGAATAGCCACTTGTTTACAAGATGCTTGCCTGCTAACATAGATAAGAACGCAATGCATGCTCGCATTTCTGTTTGGGGTTGGTGCTTCAGTTTTAAATCCGGTCTGTTCCATGAAGAAAGTGAGAGTTTCGCACCATTTCACAGTCAAATACGGGACAATTCTGTATTTTAAGGGCCGATTGGCAGCTCTATTTATGATAGAAAGACATGGTTTAAATATGGTAATAATAATAATGACAATAACGTAACAATGACGATGACTTCCAAAGGCCAGTCAGGAGTCAAGTGAAGGATGTGGGGAAGCCGGATCGATGAATTCAAGCGCTACAAAGTGTCTGACCGCACTCTCCCATTGTGTCCCAGGCCAGTGTGCATCCACCGAGTCCCCTGATGTGCTTTGACTTCATTCATGGGTAATGTAGCAGACAGAGTAGATTACTCCCCTTTCTTCGTCGTCTCTGCTCAGCCGAGGAAGCCCACCCCTTCCACACCTTTCACACACTTTCTCTGATGACCTGTTTGCGAAGTAAGCACTGGGCAGTGTCTGAGTTGTTTGAATTAAAATCTCTATATAAAAAAAGCTACATGGTGCGTTTGATTGTTTTGTGTCATTAAAAAATGTTTTCATCCACTCTTGTAAAATAATCTCTTAAATGTATTATCTCTTCTGTCAGAGGTGATGGACACAAGCCGGAACCTGGGTGACTGACTGATGGCTATCATCTACTTGTGTTGCTTCAAGTCCTTCAAGAGCAATTAGAGGGTTTCTGCGTTGGTTCTGCACTGTGAGCAGCGCTGAGACACTATGTAGTGTTTACATACACTCACTCAACCATCTCAGCCACAATGGTGATGGAGGAGCGTTGGGCAATGAGCCATTCATCTCCAGTCCATGGCTTATTTGTCTCCAATGAGTGGTGGCTGCTCAAACGCAAAGAGTTTCAAAATAAAGCACATGCACGCACACATGAACGCAACTACACACACAAATAAGGAAAGTAAATTAAATTAATATATTTTGTACTGACTTGAGTTCAGTTTCCTTGTAACTTGACCACATGCACATATTTAATAATGTCAATTAATTTTATTAAAAATGTGAAATGAAAGGAGAATGTAGTGAAACTGTCAAGAAAGACATGATTATTTTAACCTGCAGCAGCGTTAATAGGCTCAATATCACCACCCACATCGACGCCCCTTCCCAGACTCTCCTCCACCAACTCAGGCACTGGCACAGTTAGAAACTCAGAGTGAAAGAAAGAAAGAAAGAAAAAAAAAAAAGGGGGGTGGGGGGAAAGCTGGCATATGAGTAAAGTCCACAGGTTTGGCAGCCAGTTTGGCTGGCAGAAACACAACTTAAGATGGCCGAGTGCATTTCCAGCTCGGGCAAAACAAGTGGAACTGTTGTTTGGGTTCAGAGAGGAACTGGCCCTCAGAAAGGACACGGTGAATGGGAGGTGGAGCAGTGGGCAGGCCAGACAGACAAACAAGGACACCGGAGCAGGGTGGCAGGTTTGGATGGGTCGCACCACCCACATGAGGACCAAAAAAAAAAAAAAAAAAAAAAAAAAAAAAGCTTTTCCCAGAGGGGGATGTCTGGGAAGGAAAACAATCAAAACAAACAGAAGGTATTGTGCATTATCTAAATGACTAAGAGACACGCGGTGTCATTCAGGTCTCATAGCCTTTGGGAGTTGAACTGTAGGGCATATTTCAAATGTTTTTTTTTTGTTAAATGTAATTAAAAAAATAACTACAAAGTCCGGTTGCCTTCTAAAGAACTGTGAAAGAACACAGATAAGATGAGGTTACGAAGACCATAACATCCTTTTTTTTTTTTTTTTAATGTTAACACATTTTATTTGTCCTTGCATTGTAGTGCATTTCTGACACACTGTGTCGTTATCCATTCTTCTGCTCTATCTGTATCTAGCATGAGCTTATCTAACTGTGAAAACATCCAGCATCCAAGCCATTTCTCAAAGCTCCAGTAGCCTCGTTCTGGTTAAGTGTATGTCTACCTGCCACTGGTAAACAATAAACAGCGGTCTTTGCAGTTGCATATGTCTCTGTTTATTTTCCTATAGAGAATAACTCACCTGAGAGCCAATCACAGGTGTTCACCGGAGATACACGTGGGGACCAGGTGGAATCATATCAAGATCAAAATCAGAAGGTTTCTTGGCCAGGTTTGTACATGCAAACAAGGAATTTGACTGTGCTGTCTCTTTGCTGTGTACAGTGTGCAGTAATTTAGAAGAAGAGCTGTCCGTCTGGAATCTGATTACTCGGGACAGATTTTTTAAATTCAGGTGGAAACAGGTCCAATGCGTGACAGGTAGGAGAAAGCAGAGGGTTCGTCAAAAGGCTTAAAATGGCTTGCGAAGCCACCGGAGGCCAATCAAAAGAAAGAAACACAGATTAAAGCAAAACTTTTTGCGAGGATATTTAGGTCTCAATGCAGCGGCACAAGCCCAAATGTCAGACGTGGGTTCAGCCAAGCTGTCATTAAACTCGACGTTGATGATAACTTAACGAGACAAGACATTAGATGTGGAGGGCTGTCGGCCTCTCTGCGAAGCACGGAGATAGGGGCTAAATCACAACAGCAGATATCTCAGTGCCTGGCCAAATGGCAGCCCGGACAGATTTGAGCACAATTTTATTTACCCAACCCCCACCAAAGAAAAAAAAAAAAACCCAGCAACGCTCAAGTGTTTGAAAATGTGCAAACAACCCCTTAACATCTGCTCGCATCCAAACGCAACAGTCTTCACCTCCCTCTTGTGTCTTTTACAGCTCCAACAGGTAAGGGCCAAGACAATGCTCGCACATGCTGATGAGCACCTCCCACGCAACTACCTCACTCCTAACCTCCCTCTTGGCAGTGCGCACCAATTTCCACCTGGATGGTCTTCAACTATGTGCCAAGAGTAGATCACGGCAGCTTCCATATCCTCAGTATGACAGTGTAATTCTCTCTGCCCTGCAGCAATGTCTGCAAAACTCAGACAGTTTACATGTTCGTGTAGCTATACTGCACCGGGGACGAGTGATTTGCCAAGTATTTTTTGCATTCATTTGATTTCTGGCACACACAGTTTAACCCCCGCTGACATGTGTTGTGATATGCAACAGACAGTCAAAGGGATAGCTGCGTTTGTTTCTTGTTGTTGCATTCAGCGGCCAGATTTTCTTGGTTTAGTTTGCAGCCATGAGGTATTTTAATGAACAACCCCAAACATTGAGGGGTTAATCAACAGTGTTTGATTTGAATCCAAATTTGCCTTGACCTGTCCAGAGAATGTTGCTCCTGAACAAGGGAAGCTTTTATTTATTTATTTTTTATTTGAGGGGTGGGGGTTGTGCAATGTTTAGCAATTTTTGGTCCAACCTTTGCCAGTTGCTTGCAGCCTGCACGCAATGCCAAACGCCTCACCGGTTTTCCCCAAACACAGCAGTGATAAATCACATTAATCATAAACAACCAACTCCCAACAGGTTCATGCCACCAGACATCTAAAGTTTGAAGAGTGAAACACTCTGGTGACTGCTAAAAGAGACAGTTTGTGTCTGGCTTCTGGGATCATCCAGCTTTCCTTGAATCTAGATGATATACTTTGCTTTCTTTCTGCAAAAAAAACAAAACTTGTGCATTGGCACGTCTATGTTTGCAACTAAACACTGAGTTAAATCACTAATAATGCTGACATAGTTGATTAGGTGACTGTAAGGCAGGTAGATGCTCAGGTCTGGGAACAGACAGTCGATGGATTCTCCAGTTGGTGTCCCCCATCATCCTTTCCTAACAGCCAGACTAGCCACAGTCTGCAGTCCTGCCCTCCTGGCCCGCAGGTCAATGGATGCGCCGATTACCCACAAGTCCTTGACGCAAGACAAATCTGAGCCCTTTCATCTGTGTCGGTGGGTCACCCCTCAAAGCCCTTTTACAGGATTGGCGCTTGCCAATTAGCACAATTAGCTTTTGGCAAGCCGCCGGGGGTGTCACATGGCACAAGCTTTGCACTGATGGTACCTGACAAGCCTGGCAGTTCAGTCATGTCTGCCATCGCAGGGGGCGTGTTGCCTGTTCGTCCCACGGACAGGAGAACGAAAATGCAACTACGGGGAAGAGGGGACACACGTGTGAAAGAAATGGAATCAGGTAGCAAAGATCCCTGGGTGACAATAACATTAACATTTTATATAGAGGCTTCATTTCAAAGTAAGCCAACATGGAAGACTAAGATCATCAGGACGTTTAGTCATTTTGTTTCCTTTCCCTCAAAATGTGAAGGAAATCCAGCCACGTCAAGACTTCCTGCAAAGTGCAAAGCGTCATCGTTTCAATGTTAAATTGCGTGGTGTAGAACGCAAAACACTTTAAAGCGGTCAGGAAACCTAAACTAATACAAACATTGTGCATAAAAGACCAGCGACTTGTATTAAGGCCCCAGCATCCTGTCAGAAATCAACAAACGTGACACGTTGCTGCAGAAGAAGGCCAGATCTGTCATTAATCTCCTATTAACTGGGGTTTTTTAGAGGAAAGGCCTGTGTGCTCTGGCACGCCAACCAGGCAGAGCCACATATAAAAACACAACTGACGATAAGTGCAATGCTGATACGATGACCGCAGACGATGGCAGAGAGATAAGCGGAGGGGTGACATTCCCACTCCAACCTTTGTGTCTCCTTTGGCGTGCTGACTTTTCCTCGGGCCTCGACTTGACGCCGCACTGCGGATCTTAGGCAACGGCTGTTTGAGATCAGTATCTCACCTCAAAACAAGATGCCAGGAAGCGTCCTGTCTGTCATTAGCACCATTCACCCGGCGCTGCGGTTTTCCTCCTCACATCACATTCATTCTTGGCTTCCTTTTCCCCCCAAATTGCGTGAGTTAGTAAGATTTTTTAAACCCTTCCATGCTGAGCACAGTAGGAAAGAGGGGAAGACCGCAGCATCTGTGTTTCTATCAGCGTGTGCCGTATTCAGAGTGGTTTTCCTGAGGGTGAGAGGCAAAGTGACCACAAAACAACCCCAGCGTGCGCCCGACAATGAGGGAAAACTTGCGGCAGAGAGGTCCGCCACTGGGAAAACACAACAGTTTGATTGGGGCGGAAAACAGACGAGCCCGTCCGCGCAGCTGCTCGCCGACAGACGTGTCAGAGCGGCGCACCTTGTCTGGCAACGCTCGAGCAAATCTGGAGGTCTTAAAGAGAGCGACAAGCTAAAAGAGCAACACAATTATGAGGCCTGAATGCCAAGGAGAGGCAAAAGAAAACAAGTGCTCTTCTTTCTTCTTTCCCTTTCCTGTCTCAACGTTTCTTCTCCGCACTAAGCGGTCAGTCATTGGCGACCCACGTGACAGGCGCCCCAAAATGTAGTTGTTATTAGGGCTGTGTGATAAATCATAAATCAGATTTATTAGTCAAGACCATGTTAAAAGAAAAGAAAATCTTAAAATCGATTCTTACTTCATTAATCTTAAGAGATTCATCTTTGTTTGGTCAAGAAGAGTGACTAAATTTTGTCATTTTACTAAACCCAAAGAGGATTTACAGTGTACTTCAGTTGCACTTCAGTCCAAATAGGGACATTTGTTTGCTATTTTCTTTAAAAATAAAAGGTAAAACATTTGAAGTAATTTATTCCATTGTCTTTTGTAGATTTACCAAAAACTCAAAATCGTAAAACGAGTTTTCAGAGAAAAACATTAGGATCTTATTTTAGCCCTAGTTGTTACTTCTACTTGCAGTTGTCAAATACCAACTGAGCAGTGGCGGCTAAATGGGTAGAGAGCTGTAACTTTGCGCCATCAAAAGCAAACTTACAACAGGAAGCCAATCATCCACGATGAATAACTCAATTGTTACATTGGTGAACTACTAATGCTGCAAGAGTCATTCCTTGAAACCCAAACAGAGGGGGGGAGTGGGAGAGGAGATTTCAATACAGATCTTGAAACTCCTGTGAATGTGATTGATTATTTTGATTTTTGCCTCATTGAACAGTTACACTGACGCCAGCACCTCAACGTAAGACTGAATGAATACCTCACTGCAACCCTATGGATACAGATGGCGTTGGTGGGCTGCAAAATGGAGGGGCTCAGTTCTGGCGTAGTAGACGTAGGTTAAAGGGGGCAGTCTGTCACAACACTCAGATTGAGCCTGATAGACAGACAGCGTTATCCTCTTATTGTCATGGAGAGCAGGGCCTGACAGACACCAAGCGCAGCGGCCGAAAGAAAGTTAGCCTTCTAAATCTTCTTTGGGAATCAAGTGAGACATTTGCATGATTAAAGAACACCGTGGCCTGGAGGCTTCACGCTCACAAAAGTAACCCTTCGTGCAAGCTGGCCATCAGGTGGTCTAAAAATCAACTAAGCAAGCAACAGCAAGAAATATAAAGTAAAGTAATTGAATTTAACGGTCAATGTACCCTGCAGAAAATCCACCAGAAACATAACATTTATTTCCCAGGACTTTGATTTTTCGTATTGTCGCCTGCAAGTGCCTTCATGTGTTCACACACCTTCCAAGCTCATTACAGCGCACCATCTCCACTCGAGTGGAAAAACATCCCCATTACTTTCACCACGGCATCCTCGTCCACAGCCAATATCCACCCTGTCACGCTTCCTTAAAAATCCTTGACGAGGTCAACTGAGTGATTAAGACCCTTCAAATGGGGTCATGGAGATCAATGATCAAAAAGAGAGTTGGGCTCAGCCTCCCCCACCAGCTTCCACCCCACCCACTTTATTTCAGGAAGCCTGATAATAGAGACAAAAAGGCTGGCTAACTACTTCCCCACACCATGACCCAGCCACCCTCTTAATCTCCGGTGGTGGCCTAACATATCGTTTTCGATGACAGTCCACTCTGTCACTGACCAGGACAACTCCATCCAGTCTATGAAAAGGCCATTCCTTCTCAGAATGTGCTTTCAAAGTTTTTTTTTCCCCTTTTGATGCATTGGACATTGATACATTTTAATTATGCTCTATTTAACTATTATTAAACTAACATTTCCAAGTCTAACTCATTCAATTTCTATCCAATTTATTTTATCTGGAAGGAGATTCAAACCTCCTGCATACATATAATATGTTTTTTAAACTACATGTGCACTAAACAGTGTGTAGCTGATAATTCAGACTTGAAATCTCAGCATTCCAGCTGGTTAGCAGGCACTGAAGTGATTGAGTGTGTATACACAATGAAGAGAGGTTGTGGGAGATCCCTGAAGCACATGAAGGTGCCTCAGAAAAGCTTTTTTTTTTTTTTTGGACTTAAACTACTAAAGTAGGCAGGTCTAAGTTCTCAATTTTCTTTATTTCTTTTCTGGAAAAACTCAGAAAATATGTGACATATGGCACATGTGAACAACATGAAGTGTGCGTCACACTGTGTCTGGGTTTGTGTGTGTCTGCGAGTCTGTTTTTGTCAAAACAAGGCAGATTGATGATTAACGATATGTTGTGGGGATGCGAAAATCTGTCACTGTGTTCTCACTGCTCCGTCGTGCTGCTCCTTCCTCTTTCATAAATGGACACACGGGGAGCTGAAGCAGCGTCTCAAAACACAATTTAACGATTAACACGGGCCCTGTGGTAGTCGCCTGGCAGAAAATGTCATCATCGCATGATGCGTTTGACTGGCTGCTCGTCTGCGAGATTCCATTTTGCCATGGTGTAAGAGCAATATCAGATTTGGCTTTGATACAGCAAAAACAGATGTGCTCCAATTTATACCAGGCTCTGTTTTCCTCGTGATGGCCCAACAAAAACAGGGACTGTTCTGCTTTGGATCCACTTGAGTTTAAATGTATGTGTGTTTGCAATGCGTGCACGTGTGCACAGGGACCTGATATTGTGAAAAAAAAAAGGGGGGGGGGGGGGGGGGAGTGAGGGTGGGCTTGTGACCGCAATTTTTCTGCGCTTCTGTCTTTAATTTCCGAGGGGCTGCTGTCTGACTCTTGGTGCTTAGATATTGCACACCTTCGCCCTCCCCCCCTGTGTTTACAGTATTTCCACATCCGTATTATCCAGTTAAGCAAACACCGGTGCGCCTTTCCCTCCGATTCGCCCCGTGAGCTCTATTGCGTACGACACTTGTTATTCAGGGTGCCTTCGGTCTCTTTGTGGGATTGCTCCCAAAAATGCAATTTAAAAAAAATAAATAAAATAAAAAAAAAATCCCTATGAATGCAGACAGCATTTTCTCAAGCAAGAGCCTCTCGCGGACGCAGTCCATTAAGCCCATCCATCCAAACAGACCTGCTTTGTTGAGGTGTTATATCAACAGGGCGACCCTCCCCTTCACTCCTCCCCAGCTTCCTTGGGCCCCCCAACGGCAGGAGATTGATGTCAACAAGGAATTTTGTCCCACATTTCCTTCGGCCTCATCCAGACCCACCCTGCTCCTGAAAAACACTCGCAGCACCAGCAACAGAGGGCCCCAGTGAGGCCTTAACGGGCCCGCTGGGCCGCGCTGCTGCGACGTCACCCTCTCCTATACCCCTGCGCTAAAGGAGTGCCAGGAAACACCCGGAGCCGGTGACACCGTGTACAAAGCGTGGGCCAGAAAACAGCGCAAGAGAAATGGTCGTGTTTGTGTGGAGGAGAGAAGCCACCTTGTTCTGTCGGCAGGGCGGCCGCGGGAGGAGGGCGGCCGCGGCGACGTCATTTGTGTGCGGTGTCATCGCCCGGGAGATTTAAGGTTCATTCGCAGATGGCACTCCATGCCGGCGGCGCAATATAATGTTGCTAATGTTCTCAATCAGGACGCTCTGTTGAGTGCAGGACGCACCAAAAGACGCCCCACAAGGAGCCTTTGCTCTTTGTTCATGCTGCATTTGTAAATAAAAATCTGTTCTTGACTGCTTGCCTGCGTAAATAAAGAATAAAATAAAAAAAAACTTTGGGAATACTGGAGTATTCACTGTCATGGCAGCGCATTAAATGTTTGAGTATGAATATTTGTTGGCCTTCATTTCTAACAATTTTCTAATGGGTATGATGTCCGCATGCTTAGAAATACCGTCTACGTTCTTTAAAAAAAAACAAAACAACAACCCTCCATTGTAACTTCACGCACATCCAAAGAAAACCAGATTTGGCTCCAGCAATCCAAGCGGTCGGGCAGTCGCCCATTTTTGGGTTTCCAGGGAACCTCGGTGGCTCATTGGGGTCTGAATGGGAACACTATGCCCCATGCATCACATATAGTATATACAAAACCTTAGACATGACTTCTTGTTTTAATTTAAAACGACCCATCCAATAAACATTTAGACAAAAGGATTTACAAGGATCTTGCCACCGATGTAACCAGAATTCATTTTTTTTTACTGCGCAAATGGTTTTGGTGGGTCCGAGGTGGCCGACAGAGTTACAGTAGCTGTGTTTCCATTACCCCGAGAATTACGCAAAACCTAAATATTGCAATAAAAAACTGGTCATGGAAACACCTAAACGTCAAAAAACCTCTCAAATATCGCTGAAAGGTTTTTATACTCTCATGAGGTGGTTTTTCAGACGTATCCATATAGAGGTGTATCACAAAAGTGTTTTTTTTTTCGCATTTGCACGTCAGCGGACGTGACGTATGGGGTCACATGACCAGTTCACTTGAAAATGGCGCGTTGTGTTTGGACGGAGAAGGAGACGGAATATTTTTTAGTAATCAGAGAGAAAAATATCACAACCATTCTTGACAAAACAAACAAACGTACAACAAACAAAAGCTCAAGTCGCAAATCGCAATTGTGCTTTGTCTAAATCTTTGAAACATCACTTTTATTTTGCGAAAAACTGTAATGGAAACACATCAAGAGATCTGAGACATTGTTTTACTCTACAGTCCACGATACTTGTACATCCCAAATTAAAGACAGGATTTGAAATGGATGGGCAGGTAAATTGACTCAACTTCCCAGTACGCAAAAACAGCAATGTTGAAAAGCAAATGTTCAGGTGTTCTAAAGAGTGACATGTCTGTCTGTATGTATGTCGTCACTCTGCCTAACCTGGCGATGACCTATTGAACACTGTAAAGATCCCATGAAGTAAAAGTTTGAGGGAAGTAGCTACACTTGCCCAAAACATCTCAAAGCAATGTGCAGTGACCCCAAGTAGGACTTGTTTACTCAGGGAAAAAGCTATTGGAAATTCCAATAAATAATGAAAAGATGCATAACATACTGCGTATATATGGTGTCTCACACAGGACTTTTAACGGACACAGGCATCTGCGGGTTTTATTTGGGTCGTGCAGAAACACACAAGGCTGCAGGACGCAGGTAGAAATGTTTTTTTTTTCTTTCTTTTTCAGGTCTGGATGCGGACGCTGCTGCAACGGACAGCCATCGCCACTTCCCATCCTCAAGCCTTTGTGGGAACGGAGAAACGCCCCTTGTGCTGCACGAATGCACTCAAGACAAACTGGACGGGCTGCACAAATGAGGGATAGTGCGGTCGCACAGACACCTGCAAAACACCTGCACGTTCACCCCGGAGTGGTGCCGCCGGAGCTCCTCCGACTGCTGCCGCCGCGACAGCTGACAAATTTTGGGGCAGAGCAGAATATCTCCAATTGCACTTTTACCCTCAGCGGAGGAGACACGCTGCACTTACTCGCACTGCACCTGCAGGGCCAGTGCTAAAAGCGGTTTGTAACCGGTTTCTTAGATGTACCTTGGTACTTTGAGCGTAACTTTCATTTAATATTAAGCAACTTGCCTCTACAGTAGAGCATTCCGACAAGCTTCATCAATAAGGAATGTAAGCGCATAAATATTCCCAAACTTCTCGAAGCCAGACTGTGCACAGATAAGGGGAGGGGCCTTCGGAAGACAAAGCACATCTTCACAGCCGCAAAATCTTCTCCGATGCTCCTTCGCAACGCACAGTTTGTGCATATTTGTGCTTATTTGTCAGCGTAATTGTCTGGAATAAAAAAAAGCCCATGGCTTTGGGTTTCCGGATCGTAAAGGGCAATAAGAGGAGAGAAAAGTGCTTTAAAATAACCTTTAAGTGATGACATGAGAATCTGGTCAGAACTGAAAATAAACTCCAGGAAGAGTCCCTGCAGATGTTGAACTAATGTTTGTTTAACGTATAGTGGTTTTGCCCTCTTGCACTCTGCTGTGGTTGAGTGGGCACACTCAACCACACTCTTCCTTTCTCTCCGTCATATATTTATCGCTGTGATCCAGGATATAAACGACAGTCTGTCCGCTAAATGGGGGGGGGGGGGGGGGAGAAAAGTGACGTCTCTGCCGTTACAAGCCTGGCATGCAATGCACAATAAAGAAACTAAACATAAAGGTAGAGGAGGATTAAACAGTTCCTTCCGTCGTTTGGCCAAAATTTGTTTCATCTCAACAAAAGGTGACTCACTGAACCCCGAGCTCCTTTCTGTGATGCGGCTGTGAGTCAGATGATAAAATGTTCGTGTCACAGCTCTTAATAACAATGCGATGCAAAGATAAATACACACACTCTGCAAAAAAAAAAAAAAAAGTTAATGGCCTGAACCAGCCGGCAGAAGGTGCAGGACGGGTCCATTTGCTCACAGTGACGTGAGTGTGTCTGTTAAAAACCCGCTGTGGCGCATTTCAGCTCGTTATCTAATTTGGTGGCACAGGCATCTGGCCAGGATGTGTACGTGAGACAATGATTTCGGGGAAAAAAAAAAAAAAATTAAGGGTAAATAGCTTTCCCCGCTTGCTCGGAAGCGTGGCATTAGTAGTTGTTAGTGTCGGAGGTGTTTCGAACGTCACGAATATAAGCGTCAGAGCTCGATTCGTTGGGACAAATGGCTAAATATAAGTCAGGAACCGCAACGGCCGAGTCGTCGACTTCGTCAGCTTTGGCCTTCGGCTGCCGTTTATCTCAGTGTGGCACTGTGTTTGCACACAGCTGAGGCAATCAATAGTGTAACTGATATAATGACGGATCAAATATGGCAGATCGCAATGACTGAAGGTAAGCCAGTGTCTGGTTATTGCAACACTAGTGAGTTTTGGACATTTTACACGGCAATGAGCTTTTTTAAAGTTATATCTATCTGCAGACTCTGGAACATCATTTTAGATTTCCACTGTGTAGGACTGACAGGGATCGACTGCCAAAAAGTGGAATAGAAAAATTTGTATTTATTTATTTAAAGTATTTATACATAGCCATACGGGAGGTGCTGACGTGACCAACGACCTCATGGCATTTCTACCACCAATGAAGTATTTCTATGCGACTCTTGGCTGACTGACAGTGTAATTGGTTATTCAAGATAGAAAAACAAAAACATTACATTTGAAAATGATGCATTCCATGAAAGACAATTAACCACTGTCATACAAGCATGTGGCATGGCTTGCGTTAAGTAAGCAAGTCTACAAATTAAATGTCATATGGCATCATCTGGAATAATATTCATGTGTAAACAACAGAATGAATTGCAGCAGCACGGAGGAAAAACAACAGACGGCCGGGAGACAAGAAAATCCTTGAAATTTGTTCCAGAGTTCATGAAGAGTGAGATTTACCATTTACTGGAGAAGGAAAAAAAAGCCGACATGAAAGAACTTGATCCACATGTTCTCCATTGCTGAAGTAATGGGAAAGGTCGGCTCAGGATGGGAAACTGGCGACATCACAGTGACTGTGACCAATGTCACGTCAGGCGTCCCTGTTACATGTCAACATTTCGACTGCTTGTCCAACTGTCGGGGAGCAACAAATCAGAAAATCAAAAGCACCCTCCTCCACCAGCAGCGAAGCCAGCAGAGTCTTTTCAAGTTTGCAGCTCATTTTCCAAGGAGATGCACGGCGGCGGCGAGCAGACATGTTATCCGCGAACGATATACAAAACAAAAAACCTTTCAAATCTCAATGTGACTCTTCTATTCCTGGCAGCGAGCCCTGAAAGGCTTTCTGATGATCAATAACAAGGGAGACATGTAAAGCGCGTGAGTCATAAAATTGTTGTCACCTCCAAAGACGGCATGTTGCTCGGGTTTAAAAGTTCCCCCCGCCGAGTGTTTCCTCACACACATCATACATATGTAATATCCACAGTCAAGGTCAGCCGCCAGGGGAGGAATCCCCCCCCCCAGAACATTGTCTAGACCAGCCAAACGCCTCGTTTTCTCGACTTCTAACAGTCCTCGCGCAATATTTATTGGTTTTTGCTTCGCCCACAAGTCAAAAAGCTCCTCTTTGGTTTTATATTTATATTTTCTCACGCGCATCAGAAGCTGATCAGACAGCGGCGCAAAGAGCTCTTTGGCTTCCTGGCCAAAACTCTGGAAAACACATTGCACCACACTCATAAAAGATGGTTTACATTATGTTGCCACACACCAACAAGTTGAAAAAAACTAAAAACAGAAAACTAAAAAAAATGTCTCTGGGGGTGAGTGTTGTGACTTTCTTAGGCCGTGTCCACACGGGAACGTTGCCGTTTTTTTTCTTCCCCGGGGTCGAAAAGGTTTGCGTCCACACACTGACAGATGCAAACGGAACGGTGGGTGAAAACCATGTAATGCGTATGCCACACCGAAAGGTGGCGCTGTTCACAGACGCTGACACAGCCACCGGACCCACGATTTAGAAAGAGGGCGTTTCCGCTACACACTAAACACAGCGAAAACAAAAACGTCGAGTAGTGGAAAAAAGGTGAGTGTGAGGTTGTGTGAGGTTGTGTAGTGATATTGCCAACACATCTTGAAGCGCCTGCGATACAAAGACAACTCCGCTCGCCGCTATCGTTGTTTTTTGTGCCGCTGCACGCCGTGTTTTTTCCGGTCACATGACAGTGACGGTGCGATGACGTCATCGTTTTACAAGGAAAAGCCGTTTTCACCGTCCACACGGCAACGATGTGACAACGGCGAAACGGCGTTGCCAGATTTTCCCACTCTGGGACCCGTTTTCAAAAAATAGCGTTTCGCGGACCCAAAACGCCGTTGCCGTGTGGACGAAACGCCGTCACGGTTAAATACTTTACCGTTTCCACCAAAAAAACGTTCCCGTGTGGACGGGACCTTAATGAGTTTATGGCAGGCTGTTCCATGCAGTCAGCCCCACGAGCTTTTCAATCATTCCCCTTGAGTCTTGAGTTTAAGTATTCACACACACACACACACACACACACACACACACACACACACACACACACACACACACACACACACACGTTCATGTCAAGCCTTCCCAAAAACTGCCAAATCTGGGAGAAAATGGCGACTGTCCTTGAACCAGTATAACAGGTCTGCAGTGTATCACCACTGATTCTGTTGCAATAAATAGACAATGAAATAAATGGGTCACCAAAGTTGTGATTATCATTGGAAAAGTCAAAAATGAAAAAACATAAAAATAAATATATGTGGAGCATTTTGGAAATATTGCTTTCCTTTCCTTAAAACTTTTGTATTATCATTATTATCGTTATTATTATTAATATCATTATTATTATTAATATCGTTGTTATTATTATTATTCTTGTTATTGTTTTGGTCTTTGGAGGGGTGGAGCGAGGACAGGGGTGGGGTATGCCGGCTGGGTACCTGGTTGGGCGTCCTGGCGGCAGGCTTGTCCTGGTGGTTGGCGAGGATGAGGAAAGGCAGTGTGCAGAGCTGCGGGTGCTGCAGGGCGGAATGGAGCTCGTTGCGAGCGGCTTCCAGGTCCTCATCCGATGAAGCGCTGTCCAGGACGAAGACCACGCCCTGCGAGCCTTGGTAGTAACGACTCCAGTACTTCTTGATATTATCAGCCCCTGCAGACGACACAATGGGTGTTCAGCCTCAGGCACTGGAACAAGTACACAGCAACCGCGAGAGACTGTGAAGACCTGCCTCTCTGTCAATGTCTGTCTGTTATAGTTTCATGCGTGAGTTCTGATTTATAAACTGCAATCTTATGCCCAGATCTCTTCTTGCAGCTTATTCTTCTTCTTCTTGCACCTCTTTACAAAGGAAGCTGTCTGGTGATGAAGTTATATGAAGAGCCACAATACTGACCTTTTTAAAGGTCCAGTGTGAAATAATTTTTTTTGAAGCCCGCCTGACAGCGCATTTCATATTTAGGCCACTGTCAGGCAGGCTTCCTTAAAAAATGGCAGCACAGGATGGCAGCTAACGAGGAGCAAGACCCTTATTGCTCGATATATATTCTCATATATATGAGAACCGTTCTAAGGGTAGGAAAACCAAAGGACTTGTATTTTACCGTGAGTATACACTTTTATTAATGCAACTTTACACGCTGATTCTTCCTTTCTAGTGCAGCGCATGTTTGTTTGTTTGTTTTTTTGCTCAATTTAACGTTTAATGCTAATTGAAAGATCAAGCATTAAGAAGGGGCAGACAAGCAGGAAAAGATGCTTCCAATAAGAATGGACACTGTGATCCTGTCGAACTCGTTGCCACATGAACTGAGGCTTTTCTCACAGAGCATAAACACCCTAATTTCTTCACCCATTCTGACAGCAAGACTGAAAAAAACGACACGTTTCCCAGAGTTGGCGTGTTTGTTCTCTGCGTGGAAGAGATTGAATTGCCTTTAAAGATGAAGGGGGTGAGTTTCTGCTTTGCACTTATTGCAAAAGGAAGAATTAGATTCCACTCAGTCTTCCAACAAGGAGGTTACGAGTGAGTGCCTGATGACAGTGTCTGCCAACACCCCCTCTTCATTGATGCTGACATATCATGATGCGCGAGTCATATCCTCCACGTGACTCATGCTCCTTCAGCACTAGGACATCTTGCCGCTTTGTTGTGGAATCCATTGTGACTGAGGCGTTAGTGTTGTTTCGCCCTTTAACAAAATAAAACAAAAGTTTAAGGGAGGGTTTCGAAAACAAAGACGTCCGCAGAGCCCTCACCCTACTTCCATCATTTTGCGTCATCTGCCCAACCTATCATCTCTGCAAAGGTTGAACTTTGCCTGGCTGTACGCCACCATCTGGTGAGGTTACTTCCTCACCCGCAATTTTGCGAGCTGTTGTTTCGTTATTGTTGCGCACGCTGAGGCGACTGCCAAGTAGTGACAAAGTGTGAGGCTGGGAAACGTTTAAGCATCACGAAGTGCTTCTCAGTGACATTTACCTCCCTTTCCTTCACGCTCTCCCTCCATCCATCCCTCTCTCCGTCCTTCCCTCTGTCCCTCCCCCACTCACACCTCTCACTGGAGTGGAAAGCTATCAGACAAAGTGGCACTTGAGAGATTGACTAGGAAGTGTATCTCATCTTTGTCTGGAAATGGTGGAACGTCCGCGGTGTCTCATTGGGTCTCGCTGGCGACTTCTGCCACCTATTGGTCTGACAGCAGGATTTCCAAAAGTGACGTCATGATCCTCTAAAAAAAAATACTTGCAGCCCAGCTGTTTAACATTACTCACATGAGTAGCATGAGTAAGAACTCAATCATTTCCTTGTTGTCCACACCTTTATTTACTCCCTGACTTTGACTTTTTATTTAAAGCATCTATAAACAGTTTGTAATCGTCCAGAAATGTGTCTTGTGCATTTCACTGAGAAATGGCACGAGAGGTGAAAATAAGCATGCGAGTAAATGTGAACAAAGTTTCAAAATGATAATTTTAAGATGAAGAGGAGTGTATTTACTCTTAGAGCCAGAAGTGGGAGACATAAAAATATTGAAAATTTTGATAAAAAATAAATAGTAATAAAACTATTTATACTACAACATAAAACAGATTACTAATGAACAGATGTTTTTAAAAATGATTTCTCTAAAGGGTTTTTACCTAATTTACTCTGGCTAATCCAAGAAGCCGGTCACCAGTTGAAAAAAGAAGCTAGCTCAGTCGCAGCTCGACCATCCAAAACGCTAATATAAGGAAGATTAAATTAGTTAAAAAAAAACTTTTACACTGGGCAACAATATTCTGATTAAGAGGCACGTGAATTCTTAAGATAAAATAAACTTCTGAATCCAACTCTAACATAGTCAGGAAACAATAATCAGTCTTTTCCCCAACCTCAGCAACTTACAGCACAAAATACATACAAATTGAATAATTAATGAATTGTTAACTTGTTTATACCCAGAGCAGCCAAAGGGGAGATGGATTTTCGGGTGGACTGTCCGTTCAAACCACATGTTTGTGTATGCTTGTTTATTAATAATGCCATCAAAGTTTAATACGGCTCTCCTGAAAACATCCTGATGTCACATCTATCTATATGGATAGAAGCACTACTGGGGCAGAGGAAGGGCAATGTGAAAATGTAAAAACACTTCCATTTGGTGACACTTCTGCTTAACTGGTGACCAACGGCGACACTGATCAATACCAGCAGCCTTGCTAATTTCAAGATGGTTTTCTTTTTGAAGACTTATAAGTATGACCATACTGGCCATACAAAAATCATTAGGACTATGATTTAAGATCCTCAGCATCACACATGGAGCAGCTATTGCTCGTCAGTCCACTTCCAGAAACAACACCCACTGTCATCATCTGTCCAGCAGCAGGACGCCACGCTGTCATCGCACAACACAGTTTCTAGTAACTTTAATGCTTTTCCAACTTCATGTCGACATGTTAATAATCAGTCGCTGAAACCTTATTGGAGGCTTCGGAAGAAAAAAAGAGACCTCAAGTTTCTGCTTTCTCAAAACAAAAGAGCCTGGATAGGCTGGTGGTGGTGGTGGCGGCAGTGAGGACTGTGAAGTTTGCTCGCTACATGGAGGAGCGAGCGGAGGCTAAAGCACCAGCGAGGTGGAAAACACTTCAGCTGTTGATACAGCCGTCGACCTGCAGCCTCAGCTGTGTCTGTCTGAATGTAAACAGTGACTGTGTGAGGCCACGAGTGAAACGCATAGCAGTCACCCCCCCCGTTTCTGCTCTCATCTGCTCAATCCCGTTCACACACAGTGTGACAGATCTCCACAGGCAAAGCGTACGGCAGTGGTCGGTTACAGTCATAAAAAGTCGTTTAACTTTCGCCGGCGACACATGTGGAAGTTTGTGTCTGTCTTTGAACGTGCTCCTGTAACGTCAGCCGTGATCTAAGTGCAGCACTTGCATTACATCTGATCTAATCTTACTTTCTTTCGCCGGAAAGTGAGCTAAATTGCCTCGTTACTTCATAATATAAGACTCAAAACTGAGCCGGGACCAAAGGCCAACCCCACCCGGCAAAGTCTTTCCACTTCTGCAACAATTTGTCGGCTCGTAAAACGTGGCGGACATAAGCGTTTAATTTATGCCGCTGGATGCTGGGGTTGTTTAATTTTTCAGCTACTAACGATCTGAGAGAAATTTAAGAAGGGGCATTAAGGTGGAGTGCGGCAGGCAGGCGGAATAAAAATAATCAAATACTTGAGCTCTGAAAGCCTGCGGTCCGTCACGTCTCAACAGACGTTCACTATGAGGCTGTGGATGACAAAGTGAATTCTTACAAAGCCATTCCACTTTGCAGCACAATAAGCACCGTGAGTGGCTGATTACTTCCAACAGCAGGCCGGTTTGTTTTCACTTTACTTTCTGTGAGCTTCCCTGCATGCAATAACATGGAGTTGACAAAGAAACTGGACCCAGCTGTTTAATCCGCCTTGATGAAACCGCCCAACCATACGAGAATGCTTGTCACTGCTGAGCATTTGAAAAAAATGAAAATTGACATTTTAGTGCATTTATGAACATTACAAATATTTTGTCACTTGTAGCAATTACATACACCACAGTACTCAAAGCCAGGCTTAAAACAAAAAAAACGTTCTGTTTTCTGAACTTGTCGGAGGAGGAATCTGTAACGGCTCTGAACTCTGACATGTTTACTTTCTACTTTTGAGGTTTGATTTTTTTTTCCTATAAACATTACATTTGCAATATACATTTTTGGTCCTCGCATGATGTGTGCATTTTTAGCTGTTTTTATTTTAACTTTGACAACACTTCTGCGCTAGGAAAAGAAAGACCTCTGCGCCGCGCTGATCTACTCTGCGGATCTCTCAAGATGATCTATTTGCACTTTGTGGATCACAACCAGTCGTTGTGTGTGCAACCCTAAATTCACATAGTTGGAATGATTTAAAGTCAACAAACACCCAACTCGCAACCCCCCCAAACACACTTCGCCTGCCAGAACACTTAGAAATTTGGAGGAAACGTCCAATTCATTTGTTTTCTTGGGACGCCCCTCGTCAGAGTTCTCACAGGGTTCCACAACTTTACCTTTTATTGCTCTTCATTCTTGACATGACTTGAATATTACAACTGACTGACTGAGCTGCAGTGCACAGTCAGTCAGTGTATGGTGGCTTATATCAGGGGGAGAGGATCAATTCTCTTTCACATTATTATACATTATTACATATTATTGCATAGTGCTATTCTAGCAAGCAAAGAGGTAAGAAATATATACATATATACATATATACATATATATATATATATATATATATATATATATATATATATATATATATATACACATATACACACACACACACACACACACACACACACACACACACACACTTTATGGCTCTTCACTTGTGTCGCACTGTTGGAATAGGGAAGTAAAACAGTGTCTGGAGGGAAAGCATATTTACAATATCCACCAGTCAATTTCAAAATCGTTCAGCGAAGGCGCCGAGAGAAATGGATGTTGATCGAAGGGGGCGATTCTTCATCAGCTGTCATTGTGCAGCATTAATGCACCCTGTGAAATGCCTTGTCTAGACCTGACGTCATGTCACAGTCCAGACACACACACACACACACGCACACACACAGAATAGATTACTCCCCGAGTCTCCAGAGGTGCCCTTCCCACCTAATCCTCATACCTGACATCAGCTGGCTGTTGAATGGCTGCCAGCCCAGCGATGGCCAGATGCAAAAAATTCTGCTGCCATTCAGCTGAGTGACGCGTCATTCAAATGAAAACAAAGAGCCACGTCTATTAGCAGCGTTTGGAGGCCCGTCCCAGTTCAATGAACAACGTGTCCGTCTCTTCCGTAGTGAACAGAAACTATTCCATTCTGAAAGCAAATAAAAAAGTACCGCAAAGGTCGTATATCTTCTAGTTGGGCTCTCGTGTGTTGACTGCCGGCTGATGCAGACCACAAAACAGCCCCGACCATTGACTTTAAGAGGATATTTTAAGAGGACATAGTGTGTAGTAGGAGACCACACAGTTTGCTCTCACGGGAGCGTATGTGTCTGATTTCAAGGAAAAAAGTCTGCTCTTAAGTTGTGGACGCGTGTTTATTTACTTGTATTTACTTTAGCCTAAGTCTTAGTCACAGCAAAACAAAGCCTGTTGACATTCGTTATTGTTGTTGCGCACAGGTTTTCATGCAGAAAAGCGCACTGGAAAACAGTCTACACGTAGACATGGACAATCAAAAAGTCCACAATAGCGTGACGACTTCTATGAGTGCATTGAGGGAATCGGTGCCTTCCAAATTGCAGACAATGACTGGTTTATTTATGAAAGTCGCATGCAAGCGAACTGAAGTGGAGGAGCCGCAGCCTGACAGGAATCTGAAAAAGGGGAAGCAGTGATTTGCGATAAAAAGTGTAAGAACCAGAGCAGCCAGAAGTGAAGAGGACAAACCAAGTTTGGATCTTTGAAGGCGGGCGGCGTACCGTCGGAGTGGCTTCAGCGTAAGCTGCTTTGCCTCTGGTTTAAAAGGACAGCTTGTGCTTATGAAAATCTCACCTAGTGTTAAAAAGGCATTACAAGGCTTTGCAATAATACAAAGTTTACACTCAGGAGTCGACTGGAAGTACGGTGGCTTATCGTTCACTATGTTTGTCAACTCCCGGGCGCCACACTGGCAGGTTCCTTTTGCTAGTATGTTAAAACCTCTTGCCTACACTAGAACAGTTATTTCTACTTTATATTTAAAAATGTCTCGCTGAGGTTGGGAGGAGCTAGGATTGCGCCAACCCGTGGTAGTTGGCGTTTCCATAAAAGTCAAGCAACTTTTTTTTTTTTAAGTGCATTAAAACAAAATGGAAGAGTAAAAAGACGAGTGCCGCGTTTCCACAAAGTGATTTGGTGTGAAGAAACAAGGTTACGTAAAGTCTGCTTCGGGGATCAGAGAACCGAGACCAGGAGAAGGATGGAGAGAGGATTTCAGCAATTACTGTCAACTGGGCAAAGTCTAATTATTCTTAAAGGTTTACTAGCATTGGCAGCGTGGAAAGCCGATCTTGGAGCCAAGACAAAATAACATGAATCTAACATACGCAGCTATGGCACCACAAATGCACCACACACATGAGGGCGGCGAGCAGAGAGTCACGAGCTGAACGGTCGCTATGTCAGAGTTTATCAAAAACTCTTGCAAAAGACCGAAAAAAAAATGATGTACTCCGCTCAATTGAGTGTAATTGGAAACCAGGGATTGTTTCAAATCATGTTGTCTCCATAAGTTTTCTGATGCTTATATTCTCCTTAAGCACGCTGAAAAGTTTAATGGAAACACACTAAATACGTCCATGCCAGCTCAGCAGGTCCCCAAAGTATCTGGTTTCTTCCAAAGACAACGAAGTGAAAGGAAATAATGAATGAAATGAAACGCCACTGATACAGTGGTTGACTGATCTCATAGAAGAATGTGGCTATTTTTCTTGAGTTGATGGGAGAAAATGTGTATTTTATTTTGTCCAAATGAAACAAAACCATCAACCACAACAATGCGCGTGGACCCGCTTCTTTCCACAGCTACATCCAATATGCCAATCACGAGGCATTAAAAAGTCATGTTGAATTATGGGATATGTCAGCCTTGTCAAGGGGCTAATGTAGCAAACTGCCAATGTGGTGGGATACGCCAAATGAAAGACAAACAGAAATTAAGAGGAAAGCAGGAAGGAGGATGAGATTTACACGACTTGTCGTCCAAGGCAGTGGCTTGCGGTCGGTTGTCAAAATCAATCTTATGGTTTATGGTTTGGATCTGAGCAGTGTTCTTCAGCTGACAGATATTTTTCTTGTCATTGCGCTACAGTTCTCATTGCAGCGTTCAAGCCCATGGAGGTCTGCGTTTGCCCAGTCAAACAGGAGACGCCTTGAATTTGAATGGGAAATCCAGCCATCAGTCACTGTGGCATTTCTTCAAATGTGAGCAGATCCTGTCAGGCGGGACAGTTGCAAGGGGAAATTCGGCCAGTGATTAGTGCGAGAGCCTGCTCTGGTCTGGAAGTCTGCAATGCCACTTCCTCGTTCCAAAGTAAGAACGCGAAACTATGTTCTGGGCAATGAAGGTTCAAAATCCACAACTGAAGAAGTACTTGTCACATTGAGTTATTAGGCGACTTCTTTTTTTGGCAGAGAAAAAAAGTGTGAACGCTCAGTTCCTGCTTGATGGATGGCGAAAAATATTTGTTGTAACATATTGCAAATTTTGTTACGAGACAAAGCCAGTTGCAAGTCCGCCGAGTAACCCTTTAATCATAGGAGCACTTTCAAAACGATTGAAAATTACACACTGACATGTGAGTTTAGGCATCGGGCCACTGTGCTTTAGGGAAACAAAGTTTGAAACTTTGCTAACATTAGGCCGCCTCACGCTGTGACTGGCCACATTGTAACGGACATAAAAATGATGGGGCTGAAAATGGTAGGAAAAGATCAGGATTTGTAATTATGGGAAAACAGTCTTGCAGATTGCGTGACAACATGGAGAACGCATTCACAAAATGTTCATCGGGACGTGGCCATGTTGCCAATTTCATGGGAATCCAGAGAGAAACAATGTGTTTTATTAAGATCTTGTTACGCTCCTCACAGTTTCAGCATTGTGAGTTTTCAATGTTCCTTTTGATCCTAAGCACCTTCTCATTCGTCTCGCTCAACTTGAAAGAGGGGGGCACATGGAATTGTAACGTGAACTTTCCGGCAGTCGAGTCAAAAAAAAAAATATTCCCCGTGTTGCGCACTCCGACAAGTGCCTCCACTATCGCGTTAGTCAGGGTCGAGTACAGAGGGCAAACCTCAAAGGTATTGTGTAAATTTTTGAGTTTGCGTGGCTCCGCGTCACACCATGCGTCGGTTTTCTGCGTCATTAACGCAGCGCAAAACAAAGTCTGGTGTGTTTGCTTGTTTTAAAAGCCGCGGGGGAAATCGGGAAGGAAGGGGAACGCTGACGGAGATGAGAAGTGTCGGGGACGGGACGTTACGAATGCAGCAGAATGAGGCTGTTTTCATCAAAAAGCCATCAGAAACGCCTTATTATGAAAACCTAGCAGAGGAGCGTTGCGCAAGTGAAGCGACTCTCTGGACTCTGCGCTTGCGTATATATTTGGAAGCGAAAGAGCACAACTTTGCCGTGCCAGGCAGACCGTGCTGGATGCCGGCACTTCACCTCCAAGAAAACGCCTGAATCTGACAACATGTCGAACGCAAAGGGTTGCAAGTCAGCCGACTGCTCGTTTTCAGCCCTTCTCAAATTCCTGCTTATACAGATAAAAAAAAAAAAAAAAAAATGGAGCTGGGGAGGGGGTGGGGGGGAAGGACACTCTTATAACACTGTAAAAATGGATAAAATACAGCTATTTTACAACTTACTTACTGTGACTGTTTCTTCAAGTTCAGCAGACTGGATAAAAAAAAAAAAACTTAAAGGGCCGCATATGGTCCCCGGGCCGCAGTTTGCCCACGCCAGCCCTAGCACAGCTAAATCTAAACGCGTCATGCACGTGAGCGGGAGCTTTTCCAGCCACAACAGTGTCCCACCAGGCTGGCTTTGAGCCAGTCCAGAAAAGCCTTTTCTGCAAACCCTCTGGTGCTCTCTGTCCAAATTCGGTAGCGCCCTCGTGAAGCCCGCGTACCCCCCTGTGTGCGCCGCTACACATCTATCCATGTGTGTTATGTTTCCATCTTCTTTTCCGGAGGACGGGCGTCAGCGTGGACGCTCACCTCCCACCGCTACGAGGAGGCGGCGGCGCACAGAAAAATAACATAAACTGTTTTGATGTGCGGCAAAAACAATTACGTGAAATACGTCAGAAAAAAAAACAAAAAAAAAACAGCATCACCCCACTTTGCCCTCGTATTCCCTTTAAGGACTGGAAGCCCCCCCTCAATGAGCTAGGGTCTGTTTACATGTTCCCACTTTGAGATTCCTCATCTGTGCTTATTAAACGGCTTCCTCGAGCGCCTTCCGCTTCCAGGAATAACGGGGTGCAGTTTGTACGATTAACATCAAAAACAAAACAAAACAAAACAAAAAAAAGACCAGGAACATCTGTAAACCAAAACTCGGACTGTGACACGCAGTTGAGATGCAACCGGCGGTAAAAACAAACACGCAGTCAGTGGCTTCATGAGTCCTGTTATTTGTGTTGATAAATAATGGTGAAGAACGAGGTGATTCCAGGAAGTGGGGTGACGGAAAAGAAAACATTGAAAGAAAGCTTTGAGACGAAAGCACATTCAAAGCCCCCCTTCGGCCCTTTCATATTTCTTTTTCATATTTGCTGTGAATGAACCCTGATCTAAGCTGTGCTGTTCAGATATAGACATGGTTGCTGTAATTAATGATCCACTGTACACCGGCTTAAGCCATTCGTCGCAAATAAGCTCAGACAGATGAACGCAGATACTTTTCTTGTGGGTTACACACGCAGAAAACGTACACAAAAAAAATGATTTCTTACCTCCAAGTTCTTTTACATTCAGGATGGCATTTGGAAATGGCACCGCTTTGATGCTGAAACCTGACGGGGGGGAGACAATCCATTAAAATAACAAGGGCATTAGGACGTTGAGCGCACAACTCGATGACAGTCAACTTTCAAGAATGCCGGCCTGATCTGCTTAAATTGTCATAAGCTAAAACACTCATTTCCCCAGGATATTTGGTACCTTTTCCAAACCACCAACTGGTAAACACAGCGATGTCCCACGGCATATTTGTATCACAAAAACCTGAGAAATTAACGTGTGTGTGTGTGTGTGTGTGTGTGTGTGTGTGGTCCTGGACAGCACAACAGGAAAACAAGAAAATCTGAAAAGGAAAACAGTCTTGTTTTATGTTGATGTAACTGGACAATTCAATTAAGGTCTGAAGTTGCTCTGTTTCTGTGGTTAAAAACCCTGAATGAAGACGTACACAGTGTCCCATAATGTCAAGAGAAGAAAGAGAAAGAAAAATCTGCTTTTCTTTCCCTTCCGAGTGTTCACACAGAAAGAGGGGTGTTGGAGTGATAATAGTTATTCGAAACATTTGGATTAACTGCTCAATGTGTTTTTAAGTACATTACAAGGGAGTTAAGTCATGAAGCAAGGAGCGGGGGAAGACACAGGAGATTTTTTCCCCCCTCGCTGTTTTTCATGATCTTCTCTCTGTAGATGTTGGCAGACTCAGACGGTGCTGAAAACCGAATCCCAATCCGCAGAGGTTGGCTCCGGCTTCTCGGCGAAGGTTAGCGACCAGCGAGCACATCTGAACGAGTGGGGAGGCGGGGGGGGCACAGATGTTCTCCCCCTCGATTCCCGCCGCCGCACCGGAGACACATCGACGGCCACAGGCGGCACATTTGGGACTGGCTTTATATTTAGCTTCTATTGTTGAAAGTGCACAATGACGAATTCTAAATGGGACCTCTGCAACGACTCAGAGGCGAGTGCTTACAAAGCCAAGAGGAGCAAGAAAGAAACGTCAGCGTCCGTGAGGGATGGCTGTGCGTATATGGAAAGCAGAACATGGGTTGACCGGGCGGGTGAATGATGTGCTAAAACTGAAGCCTCCCGTTTTGGACATAGTTAACACCAGGTCCCCCGGCTTGACGAGAAGAAAGAAAGCTAAATAGAGGCTGGGGAGGCAGTGCAGAGCGTACCTGGCGCCAGCACTGGGATATTAAAAGGACACGTTCAAGAAGTCCTTCGCTTCTAGGAAAGCTCTAATACCTGGAGTATCATTTTAACATCTGCGGACAAAATCGCAAAAGGAAAAACAAAGAGAAAAAGTAGAATCATGAAAAGTACATTAGCGGGGCCTTTAACCGTGGACCCTAATATCGTCTGAAAAATAAATAAAATAAAGGCTATGAGCACATACCTGTTGTGGGGACGATGCCATCGCTGCCCTCGTTGCACAGCCGCGACAGCAGGCTGGTCTTCCCGGCGCCCATAAGGCCAATGCACACCACGTCATACTCTGGTCTGGGTGGCGGGGGTCCTTTACAGCACAGCGCCCGGAAACACTGGAACAAAAGCAAACACACACACACACACACACATACAATGGTCAAAATGATGTGAAACTGAATTAACACTAAGAAAAAGAGGCAAAGCACTGCAGCTAGTTTATAGTAGATGTCCTTTCTATATGTGACCAGAAAACAGCGTATTTAGCCCTCTGTTCGCAGCCTTCTTCGAAAACTCCTCATTTTAGAATCCCGCAGCAACTGGTGCTTTTGTTGCACCTTCTGCACGTTAGGAAAGGGGACAGAAACAAGCTACGAGGTGGTCTCAGAGGGATGGGAATTGGGAGCGCCCCTTTGTGACATCACCAACAGGTCATTTCCAGAACCGTGCGGTTTGGCAAACACTTCCCGTCTGCGGAGGAAGCAAAAAGAAGCAGAGTTTCGCTGACAGGACGGAGACGTGTTACCGCTAGAAAACATTGGTTGGGTGAAGTTTGTAGAATGTGGGGCGTCCAAAATAAAACACATCCTGCTGAGCAAAACTACAATTATCGTATTTCTCTCCTTCTCACTAAAGTCATTCCATTTGAGAGACCTTAGAAAAATATGTTCAAGGGCCTCGAAAATGTTAAAAGCATGTGTTGAAGCAGTAGCACTCTCTGCAGTGTCAGGATATTTGTGCCTCTTTTGTTTGACTTGGCTCCTACGGCTGCCACAGGCAGACCTGTCACTCCATGAATCACCCGGGGGCCTGCTGTGAGAAATTAAGAGGCTAAATGCAGTGTGAACCATGAATGGGACATTAAAACATATGTAGAGAGATCAAACGTATAAAGGGGATCGCCTCTGTCAACAGGACAGGAAGCCGTCTGGACTCGGCACGGCACGTGCGCGCGTGCGCGCACACACACACATAGACACACACCTCCTATATCACATTTCAGGTGGAGGAACAACAACTGAAGAATGCTTCACGCTCTTGCCGGGGGACGACGTTGCTACTCTGCTCAATCACAAAGTGACAGGAAGGAAAACACAGGCAGCACAAGTGTACACGAAACCATCCGTGATTTCACCAGGTGTGTCTGGGCATTCCATTCCAGACGGAACCCTCACTGGGGAGGGACAGATAAAAAAAAAAAAACAACACAAATGAGATGATGAAAAAAAGAAAAAAGGTAGAACATCCAAGAATAATCCCGCCTGGGTCTTTCTCCAGGTCCCCGGACACCGGTGACCACCAGGTCAGCTTTTAGAGGCGTGCCAAAACGGGGCTGCTGTGTGACGGAGATGCGGGGAATCTGCTTCAACAGAACCAGACGTCGGCAGAGCAACCCGACCCCCCCGACTCCTCGGTGAACCCGGCCGGTCTGCTCAGACAGGAAACATGTTCCTCGTCCGCAGGAGTGGGGGAAAAAAATAAATAAAAATGACAAGATCAGAAACAATGGTTGGGGAGAGAGGGGGGTGGCAAGTGTAAAAAATTGATGAGGTCATTCTATTTTCTTTCTCGCTCGCCTACTTCCCTGCCACCTCGAACCCCCGTCAACATATCCTGACATTACAAGCAGATTCTGTAAAAGGTGACATTGCGCTTACCAGTTACCAATCGCTCGCCTCTTTCCTTCCCCAACAAACCCATGTTAATATTTCAGCGGAAGCAAGAGGTGAAGAGGACAAATAGCTGCGGGGGATGTTTATTTACTCATACCAAAATATACTTCATACAATGTATGGCTACATGTGTTGGTACGTAACAGTGCAAGATTGTCGAGAAAAGTTGAGTTAAAGAGGCCAAATGTGTTCTTGGCTTCCACTGGGTTTAACAGTCCTCTCATGCTAGCCACGCAACCCAGCGATGTGTGAGTCAGTGGCACCAGGAGGTCAGATGGGTGATGACTACCGCCGAAAAGCTCTGAGGCATCCACCAACAGCTGTGATTAAAACTGGAAGTCCAATTCAAAACACGGTGCGCAGTTCCGCCGCCGTTGGCACCAGTGATTTACGACACCTTCCCATAAAGTGGAAGTGACGCGAGTCGCGAAAACAGTCTCACGTGTCCTCTGTGTCACACGGAAAACAACACAGGCCCGACGGAGGCTGAACTAGCCTTTGAGAACCACTCTCTCCTGCAAAATAAACCCTGGATTAGATCTGGTGCACCGGATCAGATTGGGCTGGACGTGTTTTGAGTGCGCCTCCCTAAAGGACGAGCCAACACATGACGGCATTGCTGCTGAGAACCGTGGATACGGAAATAATTGCTAAGAAAATACTAGGGCTGTCAGCGTTAAAGCATTAATCGCAATTAGTTAAATACAATCCATAACGCGTAAAATTATTTTTAATCGCATTTAAAACGTAAGCCTTTTTGTCCCTTTTACTAATCCGTAGGCAGCCTCTCTGGCCGGTTTCTGGTGAGAAATACTTCACATTATGGGCTTAAAGCTGCCTTAAAATGCAAAATAACAGAATTTTACACATGCAATTCAAACCGAGATTAATCACAGTGAACTACGAAGATTCTGCAATCAATCACAATTAAAAAATGAATAAATAAATAAATGGAATAAAAGTGCTAATAATTCAGAGCCGCTACATGTGCCAGTAAACAACTCCAACACCAAGACTGCGGATCTTGAGGGGCCCAATAGTGTCGGCAACAGCATTTATTCATTAGAACCACGAAAATCACCACCAGATTATTTTCCAACCCTTGTTGTCTGTTATGTTCTTGGCAGTAATAATATAATAATACTAGTAAAATTTACAATGTATGCCATTTCTTTCTGACTTTTACACCCATTAGTAATTTCCCCCTTGCTATTTTAAATTGGAAGTGTTGCAACTGGGATGGAACAGAAGCTGTGCTCATTTTAGAAAAGCCCAACTGTATTTTCAGGGGTAATAAATGTAGGTTAGAGGTTAGCCATCACCATTACGCCAGAACAAGTTCAAATTTCACTCTCATGCTCTCTGGCTACTGTTGAGACACCACAGAGCTGCATAGTGCAAAAATGTCGGAGCAGATGTGCGGCTACAACTGATGCTTTTTCTGGGATGCCCTGACACAACCCCAACCCCACAGTCTTTGTTGCCATCACGCCTGGACGTAATTTTCTATTTATTATTATTTTTTAATTTTGCTGTCAAACGCACTAGTAAACACAAAGGAAAATGTGCATTCATTTGAAGCACGTTTAGCATTTTGGGAGATGAAGGGTGAATTCCAATTCCTCCCTCAACCCTCAATCTCAACCCTCAATCTCAAACATGCGCGCTCCCGCGAGATGCAAGTGCTGTTCCGATTCTCAGAAGGTCAAATTGAGGGAGGAGTTTAAGGGCTGTATCGCCCTCAATATTGAGATTCTCCGGCACCACCCTTGGCAGTAAGGCCTACCCAGAAGGCATTGCGTATTTTCACCAAGGCATCTTCGAAAAAGATGGCGATGAAAAAAGCGAGCTACAAATGGAAGCATTTTCTTAGTTAATAAAGATATAAATATTACCAAACCATTTTATTGTCTTAGTTTAAGACTTTTTTTTATGGATTATTGCCATCGTTTTTTTACTTTACGATGTTTGTCAGCTGGACCGGCGGTCCCGGCTTCACATTACTTGTATACCTCGTTGTGTAGCAACAGAGGACTTCTTCTTTTTCATCGTCTTCTTCTTCTTCTTCTCCTTCTTCGTCGTCTTCTTGACAGACTGGACGTAGCTTTGGCGTAAGGCCGCCCCCCACAGTCTGAAGACGTAACTGCACTTAAGGGGTGTCCCAGTTCTAAGCCCTTACACTTATTTTTGAGGGCCAAGATTGAGGGTTAAGGGTGAGGGTTGAGATTGAGGAGTTAAGGGAGGAATTGGAATTGGCCCCAAAAAGGCGCACAACTGACAACAACTTCCTACCTCGCCCGCGTCGCTAATGCTGATTAGCAGGGACATTGGGCAGCAGTGGAGGTGAGTGTCTCGTGCTTTCGCCCGATACGGGGCACACAATTCTGCTCAAACCTCGTTATGGTGATGATGATGAGCGTAGGAACAGCTCATTTTGTCACTGCAGTCGTACCAGCTACACACACAGCGCTGAGCGGCGGGCAGGCGTGCTGTTTTTATTTTTCTAGACCGAGCGTCGGGACAACACTTGTGTGCATGGCTCACTCGTGACCTTTGGAAATGACAGTGCTTTATATGGGCATCCCAGCGGAGGATCGGGCGCTAACAGATATGTGTGTAATACACACTGGCCACGGTCATAAAAATGGGGCTGCACAACCCCGGAGTGAGCACTCAGGGGGTACAAAGAGAGAGTGTGTGTGTGTGTGTGTGTGTGTGTGTGTGTGTGTGTGTGGGGGGGGGGGGGGGGGGGTTCATTCATTCATACGTCCATCCATCCCCATTCACCTTCTCCCTCCTTCTTGTTGCCGTTTACTGCTTTAAAGTTGAATGTGGTGGGGGGCCGAGAGGGTGGGACAGTGTGGCTCAGTACAGTGTGTGTGTGTGTGTGTGTGTGTGTGTGTGTGCGCAACAGTCATTAACTCTGTTAACTCTTTGGCTCTGTCTTGATCTGTTTCTATACATTCTGTGTTGATTTGAGGTTATTTCAACAAGAATTGCCAAAATGATTGGCCTGTGAAATGATGTTAAAAAAATGTTGGGACACCCAGTATATAATTATTACTTATTGCTTATGTACATTTTAGAACCTGTACTTTCTTACTTTTACTTGAACAAAGGAGTTGAATCAGTTGTTTAACTTTTTGGGTATTTTCTTTTTACACAAGCAGCCATACTTTAATGCACGTACAGAATGTGGAAAGATTTGCCACCTGTGGTGGGAAGGGGATGGGACTTAAGGGTCGAGGGGTCCGTCGCATGCCCATCTGGTTAAAGGGGCGAGAGAGACACGTTGGACACACACGACTGTCCGGTGGACTCGACCTCGCCGGGCCAAAAAGTGTCCTTTTTGTAATATTTTTGGTTGGTTGGTGTGCCATCTGTGTCGATTTCTTCGATGTAAAAAAAAAATGGCTCAAAAAAGGTTGAAAAACACAGTTAGTGAGCCTGTGTGCAGCAGCTCAACACATCCCTGTCTGGTGAAATAGACCATGTCCGCGTCTCACCCAAAGTTGACAAAACAGCCCGAGAGGCCGCCACGCCTGCACGGGCCTCAGCGTGCGTGGGGACACCCTGCTAGCAAGGCTGGCATTCAACGTTGACGTCACCGTTCTGCAGGAATATCCCTTTATTTTTGAGGCGGCTGCGTCTCACTTTCACCCTGTGGCCCCGCCGTCTATTCATCCCACCGCTGTCTGTCTGTCTGTCTGTCTGTCTGGCCCCTGTTTTCAACCCCGACGCTGCTGCCCTGACGTTCAGGTGTCGGACGAGGAGACATGCTTGAATGCGCCACACACACACACACACACAGCCATGAGGTGAAGTTAGAGCGCCCCCCAGCTGTCTGCTGAGACATTCTGCAGAGCACTGGCAATGCACGGCGGTCACGCACTGACTGACTGAAACACAGACTTAAACTAACAAGGTTTCAGCATTGGGCAGTAGAGGGATCGTCAAAGTGAACAAACAGGCGCAAAGGCACCCAAACGCCATCTGCTGTTGGAGAAAGTGAAGTTTTATCCAACTCAGGATACATTTTTTTTTTTATGTAGCTAAGACATGTAATGACTCTATATAAAGTGAATTGGCACTGAGGAGAAACTCCCCTGGTGCTGTTTCTGTCCATCTTGGTTGCTGGTCCACAGTCTGGCCTGCCGTGGTGGCTGGGGACCTGATCAAAGGCAGAAGAGCAGCCTTGAAGAGCAGCAACATTTGAGCCGAGGACGGACGGGATATCCGTCAAGGCGACTTTCCCACTGGTGCCTGCTGCCGCACGGATCGGGTTACCGACAGAAACGGCAACACGATAAGGGAGCGATGACGCCGACGGGAAGGGAACTCTTTCTGTCCAGCCGTCGAGCCACGCCACGTCTGAAGCACTAACGAGAGGAAACTTACGTTTCACTCAGTATCTGTGCGCCGAACCCCCACCAACAAACCCCCCACGGACACTCCGACACCTCGCCGCCTCACCCTCCTCCACAACCCTTCACCCAAAAAAACACTCGGGCTTCATCACAGGGGATTAACAGGAAACCCTGACACGACCCATTGTTGGGGGAGGCAAATAAAAAGGGGGTCTGGGTGGTTTCGCCACCACCAAACGGGTCTCTGTTCTACGCAACCGGGGGCTGCGACGCTTTTAAAGAGGCCGACGGGGGGGATGGGAGGTGGTGGGGTGGTCGTGGGGCGGGGGGGGGCACGTCGCGGCCTCGGCCTTTTCACTCCAACGCCTGGACGGGTGCACACGGCCGCTTCCACCACCTTTCATAGCGAGTTGCGCGCAGGGCCAGACGGGGGCTCGGCGGCGGTCGTAGCAGTGAGCAGAGGCCAAGTAATGACGGTGGGGGGTGGTGTGTGTGTGAGGGGGCGGGGGGTAGTGGGGTCGGGGTGGGGGTGGTTTGGAGGGGCTACATTTGTAGGAGCAGTCCAGATAAAGGGTCTAGATGAGGACAGCGTATCTGTGTGTGTGTGTGTGTGTGTGGCAGGGGGATGGGTGTCACTGCTGTAAATCTTAATGTCAGTGACAGGAAGACTGCTGCGGACCATTACCATAAATCTGACAAACGCTAATTTGATGGGAGGCTGTATCTGTCTGGTCAGGGACCAGTCTAGACGCTCCTATTGAGGGGTCCTACAGCGTAGCCCTGTTTGTTTCCAGCACCATCTGGATGTGGCAGTAAGTACCCGCTGCTGCGGTTCACACACACACATGCGCGCGCATGCACACGCACGCACGCAACCACACACACACACACACACACACACACACACACTCACACACACACACACAAGCGCAAATAAATGCACTTTTTATGCAGTGCAGCGTCTCTAAAGCCACTGAAAGGGCTTTGATCTCCATATGCCTGGGTAATAACTTGAGTTTATTCCATTAAAGAAGAGACAGACGATACATTTCTTTGTACCCTTGAACAACAGGTGGCTCGTAATATCATCAGGTTCTAAATTCCTGCGCGATAAAAAAAAAAAAAAAAAAGAGGAAGCAAAGAAACACGCAAAAACAGAGCATGACGAAAAATGTCCGGTGGAATCACCGGGCCAAAGTTTTACAGCTCCGCGCGCCAAATATATGCGTTTAGATTTCACGCAAAAACACACAAGACATGAGTGCGGCTGGATGGTCTGTATGCAGCGCAGATAAACAAGGGGCAGAGGAAGAAGCACAGGAAACCACCGCCGTTTATGTGGCAAGCAGCTGCAGCCGAGACGATGCAGATAAAATGATCATAAAAATCAGCGTCAGTTAATGAAGCCATTATCTTTACGTAATGAAAGTCTGATAACATTACAGCCTGAACATTTTGTTTATATTTCTGCTCTGCATACTAAAGTGACTTGCCACCGGATAGACTTAGTACAATTCTTTTGGAGTTTTGAAGGGTAAAACTTGCATTTCCTTGGGCGGAATCTGCTTAATTACTGTAACTGACAGAACAGACTACAGCGAAACTACAATGAGACAAGAGCATAAAACTATAAGTACTTGCAATAATCAGATCATTCTGATTATGTCTGACTTGGCAGACTGGCCAAGTGGAGCCTATGAATGGTAATCGCTGTGCTCTTGGGACAAGAGTTCACCTAAGGAAAACTTGGGATGGGTCCAAAAGCTTTGCTGGGTTCAGTCAGTGCACAGGTTTTTACGTTTGTCTCATTTCGAGGGGGCCAGAACTGGGCTGCAACATAAACAATCTCTGAACGGTGTTTCGCTGCAATTTACAGATTAGATTCAACTAAATAAAATAGTCCACACCGGCCATCCTCCACTGTGGAAAACAAAATACATTTGAACAGCCTGAAAGGGAGACAAATAAGGAGAAGAATCTCAGAATATGAGGTCCCTTTAAGAGGGCAAACTCATACCAAGAAGGAGGAGAAGGAGAAGAGGAATGAAGAGCAAGAAGGAGAAGAAGAAGAAGAAGAAGAAGAAGAAGAAGAAGAAGAAAGGCTGATATGAGAAACATAATCTGGGCGGCAGGTCTGCCTGACATGGTGAGAAGACCCCCTCCCCGACACATTTATCTGTCTGGAGCCTACCTTGGAGCTTCTGTGTGCTTGGTGACATTTACTGGAAAAGTACATTAGGCAGAGAATGGGAGGGACGGCATTAAGGGGCCCTCCCACTGGGCTGTTTTCTATTTTTGCAAAATAAAGTTATGGCACCAAAGACGTCGAGACACAAACGATTCTCAATGAAACGGCACCCTCGCTTCATCAGGCATCTGAGCCGTGGGCAAGCCACTCACGCTGTGTGAGGGGTTCTGTCGGGTAAATGAATCTAGTAATTGGGCAGGATTATTAGCTTGGCTACATAAGTATACTGTGGCGGCACAAATAAAACATAAAAACTTTGGTTTCCTGGGCACAGTGTAGGGCAAAAAAAATGTTTTTCTGCACCCATGTAGAGGATCAAAGCTTGAGGGGCCTCCTTTTGAAGGGCCTGGAACCAGTGTGCAAGGACCAAGGGGGGTGGGGGTGGGGGTGGGGGGGGCGCCCCATCTCATAGACATAAAAAGGGTGGGTGGGTGGGTCGGGGGGGGAATACGGGGGGCTTGTCCCACTTACATCAGTTATGGCACGTTTTCATACAGCATCGACCCGTCGACAACCAACTAAATTTCTGATATAAACAAATGTTAGGGCCCCCGTTAGAAAGTGTGGGAAAGTTTCAAACTTAAGGACATTGTGATCGCAAGTGAAAGAAGCCTCCCCGCCAGCCAGCCAGCCAGCCAGCCAGCCAGCCATCACCTAGGCCCCATTGAGGGGAAAAAAAAACCCTGATGGGGACCAACTGCACAATAAATCTGTTTTCATGCATTGTGTTGAAGCCGAGAATTAGGTTGATGAGCGGGGGAGCATATTGGAGAAAAGGCCCTTTCCAACGCAAACGGATCACCACGCAATATGGAAACTCTTTAGATTTGGTTTCTGCATCGTTCTCGCATCATGTGGGAAGTTTGGGTTTGACGCACCATTCACACAACGTAGCCCATGACGTAGATTCAAGCATTTAAATAAATCTTTTCAACAACTGACTGCGAAACCAAAAAAAAAAAAAACAACTCCTGGACACCAACGATGAACTGTGAGGAAAAAAAATAAAATAAAACCCAAATTCCAGTTTTACATTCTGCAGAACCATCAATAGGAGTGGGTGATAGGACTCCAGGGGCTTTTTTAGACCAACAAAATGGAAAAGCCATTAACTGGAGTGAACCGCAATCAGTGACAAGAAGACATCAGAGGGACATTTCCAGGAAGAGAAGAATCACGACCCTTGAGTGCTGTTAGGCATTAAGGGAGCGTCAGGATGTTCCGGCAGCGTAAGAAGAAATTAGTCAGCGCGCATCAAATCCAGCTGGATTCTAAGGAGGTGACAGTTACTGTGTGGTGACAACATGACAGAATGTGTTCTCTTCCCTTTGTGGAAATTCAAATATGATCGTGATCAAAATGTGTTATGCTTTTTTCAGAATATTTGTTTAACTCTAAAAAATATTAATAATCCTCTTAGGGAACGTTTATTGGGTTACATCCAGTTACATCTGCTTCTTCCCAACTTCTCTTTGAACTTGTAGATTGTGAGATTGTAAAGACGTGACGTACTAATATGTAACCAGTGGTGTGTTTCCAGTCTGTGGGTCTACTCATCAAATCAACGACGACTAACCAACATAACATGCTGTGCAACCGAGTATGAAATCCATATTGCAATTGAAAATTATCATTTGACGCATCATAAAAGTTATAAGGCATTCAAAGAAATTGGAATTAGTCTTTGTTCTCAAGTCGTATCACACAAATCAGGCAATGTGGACTTTTTGAACGCCAGGCAGCAAATAAGCCTATTTACAAAAGATACACAAGGTGATCACAGCCGTGCACTAAGTGGCCTGTCAGGAGCACTTTCCACAACAGAAGCAACTGGCCACAACCTCTTCAAACCACACAGACCACCAGTTTACACACTGTTGGCTCTTACAGAATGCCACTGGTGCCTCCATTCTGACCGTAACACCCATTGGTTCCACTGTGTTCACACAGCCCCTGTGACATACCACACCAAAGGCTATGAAGGAGCAGAAGGTTGCGTTGGCTATGTATTTTAGAACAGCCTTCCGTGACAAACGATCCCGTTATACCAGAAAGAAGTCACCTAGCAGCGACATGGTGACTTCAGCGCAGCTAAGAATGGCAGAATAAAGCAGACACAGGAGAGGGCAAGCCAAGCAATCTGGAACTACACAGCTTAAACCAAAAAGAAATTAATGTCTGAAGTGACATTTGATGTCATTCTAACAAGAACAGCTGAGAAATGAAGTGGCTAATACGTAAACACTCTCAATGGCTGCGTTTCTAGTACTCCTAGAACTGCGCAAAAGCTAAATATCACAATAAAAAACTGGTAATGGAAACATCTAAAATTTGAAAACCTCTCAGATATCCCTAAAAGGTTTCGACGCTCTCGTGAAGTGTGTTTTTTTGGACATATTGATATAGAGGTATATCAAAAAAGTGTCATGGAAACTATTTTTTTATTCCCCTCACATTTCCATGTCAGCGGATTTTGCGAAAAACTAATGAAAATGCAGCTAGTGTGCCCCAAACACACTGTGTGTGCCCCATACTTCTGGACTAAACAGTCCATCAATGACCATTTTAGTTAGACTGAAGTGATGTAAACACGTCAGCTAATGTTACCGGTTACCAGCTGAATAATGTAGACTTTGCCGCAAGGATGTGTTTTAATAAGACAGTCAGATGTTGTGTTTGGATGATGTGCGATACAATGTCATCAGTTTTCAATTTTAAAATGTTGATTTTTACTTTATTTTAGTTTTTAGGTTCACTTCCAGATAGTGCACCACTTGGCACAACACTACTCTTCACTGACAATAGTTCACCACACACTAAGAGTAGTACATTAAAGTTCTTTTGAGTACTTTTTGTACTGGCAGATGGAAGTGATTTGGGAGCCCACAGCTGATTTTTAATTTTATTTTATCATCATTATTATTATTATCAATTTTCTTTTCTAACAAACGCATGACTATTTTGAGATGTTGTTTTGTTTTTATATTTGTAAATGACTGTGTCCATGAAGTTCTTTAGAATCACTCTCCGGTCTCTGTTCTGGGAAAAAGAAAGAAAAAAAAACAAAAAAACAAAAAGCAAAGATTGTGATGTTCCCGAACCTTCTTTCATGCAGCGCATTGGTCGGAAGCTAACCAGACATATTGTTTTAACCTTGGCTGGAGGAGTCTCTGTGTCATTCCCAGGGGCTGACTGTGTAAAAGGGTCAATGACTTCAATAGGCCTTCATTAAGCACAGTTAGTGTCAACAGTTAATTATGCAAATTAGGAGACCCCTCGTGTGGTATTTGGGTCCCTGGCCTCTCCTTTCATTGCAGCCTCACGCATTATAAAGTACCACCATGTAGGGAGGGCCAGACACACACACACACACACACACACACACACACTAGAAGTCCCACACTGTATGGCCTTTACGTTACTTTCCCTCCTCACCCATTTCTTGTCACCAATCAGAAATGAAGTGTGATGGTGCCGATGCATAAATGGAGGCCGATGAGGCCCCTCAGGTCTCCAGTGGCTTTTCTTGCCATCAAAAGAACCTCCGGAAGGTTCTTGCTGGGTGAAGCTGAAAGCCCACCAAGTTCTCGTCATCAAGTCTGGAGAGCGGGAGGCTTCAGCGCCTCGCCGAAAACAAAATAGAGGGGCGGGGAAAAGAAAGAAAGAAAGAAAGAAAAAAACCTGCATCAAAACAGTCAATTAAGCAAAAATGCATGACAGGCTAAATTTGAACATTGTTTCTGCTGATGACAATGACAGGCCTTTCGCTCTTCACGCACATTTGATGTCCGTGGGCCCCTGATTTTCTAAGGCTGGGAAGCCATCGGTAATTAATAATCTCTCCCATTGGGCCCCTTCGTTGTGACTGGCAGATTCTTTGTGGGGCCAGACTCAAAAACCTCAAAACCACTTTCACCTACATCTTTACACCCCACCGTCGCCGGTTGGAGCCTATCACTCGAGCAAACGCCCACCGCTGCCTGCTGTTTGCTTCAGGTACTTTGTTTAAACACCGTTTAAAAGGGGGGTCCTCCCTGTTTGGGTGTTGGGGGGGTTTGTGGGGGGCTGTTGTGACCAAGTCCCCCCTGAAAACCTCCAACTAAACCCATTCACCTCCCACTAATTGTGGTCAGACGGGGTTGCAAAAGCTTTGAGCGGCTGCTATGTTGGCGGGGGGGAGAAAAATAGAAACTTCCTGAGTGAAAACCAATCAAACACCACCCAGCAACAGTTTACAAATCTCGTTTGCTCGGGGGGAGGGTGGAGTGGAGGGGCTGCTTTGCACGTTTTTCCTGAGCTTTCCTCCCAGCAAAGCAAACTTTTCAAACATAACAGTCTCACAGCGCTTATATAATAGTAAATCAGGACCAGACTGCGGCCTCCCTTGGTCCAAACCCACCCAAGTGAAGCTGTGGGAGGACGACTGCGTTCCTTCACCATGTGATGCAGGTGTCACATGTTCTCTCTGATTAAAACAAAAAATCTCTTCCATTAGCCCTGAACCCGGCGGCAGGCTACCCAGAATCATCTGGTGGCAGATGTTGAGATTCCAAAATGAGGGATGATTCACGAATTACTGGTTTTCATTAAATCATCATCAAGCCACTTCCAAAATGAATGCGAGGCATGTGTTCAATGGCCAGGTGATAAGTGGGTCCATATCCCTACAAAACTAGACGGGCCGAGACAATGCATCTGTCCTGTATGTGTGTGTCTTCAGGGTGATCGCAAAGCATTTAGGTGGCCGAATAATTGTGAAAATTTGGTGGTAAATCTTGGTGACTCAATGTGAAAATCAAAATGTATTAGGACGATGGCGTTGCAAAGAAACCAGCAGCCTTTTTGGAATTTGTAGCCAGAAAAATTTGCCTGTCAGAAATGTTGCCCTTGGGTTGTGAAATGACGTGAGTCACGTCTTAATAGAGCGAACTGGAATTAAATCAGATTGAATGACGTTTCATCCCATTGTTACTTAATCTTACACCGGATTTCGTGGGTTACGCAGCCAACCGCAGTTCTAACGGTTTGCGAGCGCAGTCAACATGTGTGTGAAAGATGGTGAGGAGCAAAGACAGAGGGACCGTTGGCTAAACTGGAGAAACGTGCGTGTGCGTGTGCGTGTGTGTGTGTGTGTGTGTACGCTACCACTATACAAACTGCAACTAAATCCCACACAGCGAGCGCTTTGACTTCGGCCAATGGACTCCACATGTCTTCCCTGACTTCAAAGTGGACAAAAACACATCACATCATGCAAGATGCATCGCCGCCGCTCTTTAAAGAGACAGTCGGTGCACAGTGCTAAACAGTCCCATCTCCGTTGGACTGTTTTCCCTGTTCAAACTGTAAATATACATTTTATTAACAGGCTAATCCCATTAATGTTACTGCCCATTAATTTGTGGACTGGAAAGCGCAACCTCTTCCATAATCCAGAGTATGTCTGGTGATCAAATCTAATCTTTAATCTACTATTACCATGATAACGGAACAAAGAAAAATCTGATCTGTTGTAGCAACAACAGATGAGCCAGTGTAGCGGCAGCTGAGTGTTGGGCTATTGTTGCCACACACACTGCAGGCGTGTTGTTAGATGGGAAGTCAACCTTCTGTTTATGCAGCGTTCAGTTGGCCAAACAGCTACTGTCAATCAGAACTCACACGTTGTTGTATTTTACTTGCTTTCAACACGCAACACACTTTGAACATGAGTCAGACAGCTGCTGGCAAGACAAATGGCTTTAAGGCCTCTTCCACATGAAGCACATTGGTTTCCTTTAGAATACAGATGCCAATTTAAAATCATTTCAAAGTCCATTCACAGGCCATAGGGTGGGCTCAACCACGTGATGGCATAGTCTTTAAACCAATCAGAGGCCTGAAAAAAGAGGTCCGTTCGTTTTTGGTCATCTATTTGGACTGAGATTGAAGTTGATTCATTTTTGACACGGAGAACTTTGTGTGCCTCAATTTCCATCTTTTTCTACCACAGTTTGTCATAAGTAACCAGAGGTTATGGCACAGAAACAAACCTTTTGAATTCCTTGTAAGCAGTCCCAGTTTTCCACCACAAATCACCAAAATCCAAAGACAAATTAGGATAGAAAAAGTCTGAAATTGAAATTCATCATGAGTCAGATGCTACCTCATGAAAAAATACTTCCCCCCCCCCCCCCCCCCGAGTCCATCCTTGACGATTGATTACTCTGGATGATCCTCATGTCCACGGGATGACCAAGTACTTTGCCTTGTTACGAGTCTCTAGTGACAAAGATGTGATGGCAATCGAAATCAGTTTGTACCAGGGAATCCCCGATCTGATGAACATTTCCGATAACAAAATGGTGCAAATACCGGAACATCATCATACAAAAAATGTCAAAAACGAAAAAAACATAAATAAATAATCCAAGACAGAACACATTCATCAGCAGATGGTAATGTGATTCGGTTTGCTCTGTGCCGGAAACAACTTGTAGCAATAACTCTTGTTCGCAAATAAAATCAACAACGAGCAAGGACACACACACACACACAAAACACACACACACACACACACACGAGGCAGGAGTGGAGGATAGATGTGTGCATGTCAGTATTGCGCAAAGCAGCTTTCATAAATGAGTGAGCACAGAGGGAAACATTTACTTAGTCAAAGACGGGAAAGGAGGGAGGCCAGCTGTGCCATGATCCATCACAGGTCTGCATGTGAGACTCCACAGGTTGACCTAATCTGGAGGTTGCCTCAGACCTACAAACTGAGCGAGAGCAAGTCGGACTGGGAGGGGGGGGGACAGAAACAACGTCCATATGTGAGAGTTGAAGGATGTGGAGAAATGAACTGAACTGGCTGCTAAACGTGCGCTGAGCTTCCAAGCTCATGGGAGAAGGTTGGGCTGGTTGTGCGTAGCCAAAGTTCTCAGTCCTCTCCAGTTAACGTAAAGTCACACTAGATGCAGAAACAGGAACCAAGAATAGCTCAGTGACGTCTACACATGTTTCTTTCTCTGTAAAGAGTCAAGGCACATACTTCCAGGGCTTAATCACTGATGACGCACTGGCCTTTGAAAGACTTCGCATGTTTCTGGCCCTGATTAACTTCTGCTAGAAGAACTAGGACGGAGGAGTGGATCTTCAAAACAGTTCTAATTCACACTTACGTGATGTAGAATTTATGGACTAGTTCATGTACCCACGAAATATTAACTGCTTTCACTTTGCCCTCATCTCCTCGGGGGTTTTGTGCGTGATTTTATAGGCTCACAAGTGAATGTCTTTTCATCCACACTTAATCCCCCCAAAACACACATGTCGTGATTTTTCATGGTGGACATCAGACCTCTTACGTTGGCAAAGATTAACATTCATCTAAGAGCAATGACGACTAAAAGCTTCCAGGCGGTGGACGCTGCGATACATCCTTAAATATATACACTGCAGCCTCAAAATGAAAGGAAATTGAAGTGTAGCAGAGCCAATTCGCAACATCGCTGGGCTGATGAGTAGAGGCATGGCACCATCTAGAGGACACGTGAGGAATTTCACTTCATGAATTTTAATCCCCCTACAAAAACAATGTTTTGGGTTTTTTTCCCCAAGTCTATTAAATGATAAAGTTAATCCATTGCATTGCAATACCCTGATTCTACCTGAACATTCAATTACACAATTAAGTAGAATATAAAATATAAAAATCTAAAACTCAACAAATGCAAAGTTAAATGTTTTTGTTCATAAGCAGCACAACAAAAAGGATTAGCAGTGTTTGCCTTTTCTTCTGCTCTACCTAAAAGTAAAAGTTAACAACCAACTTTTGAATGTATGTCTCTAGAATTCCTTCATGAAGGAGAAATGTGAGAACCAGTTGAGGTGTGCAGCACATCTTTGAATACTTAGACAGCAGGTCCACTGCCAGCCACCGGCACCACCATGTATCTAGTGGCCCAGGGAGTGGATCTTCTCAGTGTCTGGCGATTTCACTCTCACATCATAGTGCATATAAGAAAGATGTCAGATCAAGGGGGACATAAAAAAACGGAAATCAACATCAACAGTTTGCTTCTCACAGTGAGATGCTAATACATCCTCTGATTTAGATACTGCCATTAATCACTAAATGTAGACAGAGGACTGGACGTATTAACACCACCTTGGATCACCCCAGTGGGTTTGTCGCTTCCCTCATCATTGTTGTTGAACAGCCAGTGAAGCAACAGCAGGGGGCGCCATTACCCTTTCAATCAGCAGCCGACTCGAGCGAGGCACATTCCTGCCCTCCCTGCCTATGACAATGACGGGGGCAGGGGGTGGGGTGGCAGCATGACACCGCGAGGACAGGCGGAACTAGTCCAGGTGGGTGCATCATCATCATCATCATCATCATCTGTCACTGGGTGTTTATTGGCTCAACGACTCAAAGCTGAGCTACGTTTCAAATTGTTGATACAATTCAACGCATGTGTCTGCCATGCAAGATGTCCGAACAGATCCTGGTAAGAAGGCATCAGGCTGTTGGTTCAGGGTTTATTTTTAAACCCGTGATTATTCATTAAGGGAGAAAGGGGCACTTCACGGTTAACTATAACCGGAGTCAATATGACCACATTATAGACAACAATACACTGGGTGCTTGTTTTAAATCATTAAGAGGCATATTTTTCATTCACGCAGTACCTTAACGTCTCTTTTAATTGCTTGTGCTCAACGAGGTGCAAAGTCAATTCTGCACGGGCGTCAGATATAGCAACTGGGGCATCATCTGTGCCACCTCCATTTTCATAATTAGGAGTCCCAGAGCGAGATTTAACAGTAACTGCCGCGGAGAGTCAAAGTGTCTTGATGTACCGACTGACACACTTCGGAGCTCTCACTGTCTTTGAACAGGAATACATGACACATATTTCACTGCGGCATCTGAAACAGAGCTGTGCAACGAGAACATCATCAGACGTCATTACGTGAAAATGACCTGCCGGAAAACAGGAAAGACTGTGCAAATGTGTTTTTCTTTTGAAATAACAAAATTGTTTTTCACTTGTTCAACGCGAACATTTATTCACTAATAGTTTCCACAGGGGGCAAGAACATGGTGTCCTCTGGGATTTTGTGCAAGAAAGATGGGAGGCCTAGCGAGTTGTGGAACCTCATCATCAAAGATGGGAAAACTCAGCTGAATTAACTCTAGAGACAAGGATCGACATGGATGGATCGCAGATGAGAGAACAAAACCATTGTGTTAGTATTTACTTGCAATATGCTCTTTCACCACTAAACCCATGCAGCAGCTTTTTCAATATTAAACACTGAACCTTTAGAATACAAGCAGGACGGCTCCTGGGCCTTGTAAATATTTCTCAAAAGTTAACACAAACATAAGGACACTTTTAGTTGCAACAAATTAGTTTGTATTTTGTTATATTGTATTCGTTATATTGTTGTGTGGACAGAAGAACATAGAACATAGAAATGAAAAAAAAATGTAATTGGCTGAGAAATTTACACAAATCAACTGATGTTAAAAACACTTACAGTTAGGTTTCAGCTGATGGGGCATCAACAAACGATAAAAGCAATGAAATATACCAACAAAGAACGAATAGTGAAATGAATCTGAGCTCATTTGAAAGCAGTTGTTCAGGGACTTGACGAGGATTCCTCAGAGATCTGCTTTCAGAGTGTTCAGACCCAGTTGGTTTTGGGGCCGTCAGCGGGTCCTTCTGGCGGTAAAAAGGGAAAGAGGCCCTCTGGTTGGGATTAATGAGAGCATCTGCAGCCTGCTCATGTATTACAATGTCTCGATGATAAGCACATTACTATATGTGCCTGAGGCCATATACTCAGTGTGAAAATGCATCCTTTCCACTGCATGGGGACAATGGCTATTGTGGAGCAGAAAGACGTTTCATGGCGTCTCGACAGAAGCCCATGGGGAGAGGTTTCACATTCACAGCGGGTGCAGCTGAGTCCGTCTGTCTCTCTGAACGGAAGGCGCACTAGATGCCTTTTCAACGTATCAACGTGTTCCTGACAATCGTCTGTATCATCTAAACCCATACCATGAGTAACGCTCATACAAAGGTGCTAGAACCTGCACCGTCTCTTACTGCCCTATTAGAAGACCCGAACTTCACGAAATCTCAATCGCTCAACTTTCACCTCTTGCAAATTCACAGCTCAGAGCGAGACCTTTAAATCTGGCCCATTTATGAAATCTGGCATGTTTCATTTGCAAGACTATTGCAATGATGCGCGCTGCTTGGAAGGATGTCGTAAAAAGAAAAAATAAATAGCCAAAGGTTACTGGTCTGGTACACAAAGGCTGAAAAACCAATACATCTCTAAGGGGAAGTTGTTCTTTGTATTTTCCCAGAGAACCGCGGCTACATTCCAGCACAAAACGTCCTTGACAAAACAAATCACTACTGACTGGCAGCAAAGTTTTTTCGGAAACAGTGCTGGGGAGTGGGTGGTGACCCTTGGCAGTCTCTTAATCATCGTCCCACCAGGTCTATTGCTTATTCTGAAGTATGAGATATTCATAGCTCAGGATGGGGCAATGGCTGCTCCCATCCTGCTTTTCAAAAGGAACGGAAGCCGGCTGAAAACATATGCCGTTCTCATGCTTTGACAAGAATGCTTTATTTACCTCACAAAATTGTTTTCTGTGACACAACAGGCACGGCAATCCAAATAACTCCCGGGGATTTAGGAGAACCGCAGGCTTAACAATAACAACAGCATCTGGGCCAAAGAAGATTTGTGACATGATTATCATTGTTCTTATTTTAAAATCAAGAATTTTTAATCAGACGCCGCTGTTCCTGCCCGACATGGTGCTGGATGAGTCGGAGAAAAATATGCAGAAATTCGCTAAAAGGGCCACATTATGAAAAACTTTCATTGTCTGCCAACTAACACACCAAGCACAAAAAAAATACATGATGGTGCAGGTAAGGGAGGAGGTAAAAGAGCCAGAGCAGCCTCTTTGGGCCGAGTGAGAGAAACACTTGTTTTGTAAGGCCTGTACTGCTTTTTTCTGAGCAAACAAACCTTCTTTTAATGTTGGAAGAGGACCGTCAAAATATATGTGTACAATCTTGAAATGGCCCCTTTAAGAAACAATGCGGTTATTTCATAAACTGTGGTTTCTGAATGATTGACCTGAGTAAAAGCAAAAAGTCTTTGAGACGGGAGGAGAGGCTCTTTTTGGTCTTTCAACTCCCTCAAAACACAGAAGGAGGAAACAAAGTTGTTCTCAGTAAAGTAGATCAGGTCAAATCTGCAGGGACACGGAACGACTGATTTAATCAAAGGCACCGAAGCTCATCTTGCACTTCTTACCCTGAACATTTCTACAGTTTACTTCAGAGGGCCGTTCCCTGCTATTGTTCCACCTGGACACATCCGGTTCGGACCCGGGTTAAATTAATTAGGAATGTCTTTGCTTTGTCATTTGATTCACCCATCTGAGACGTTTCTGCTGAGCGGGAGAAACACCTTGTTAGTGATTAACAGTCGATGAGATACACAGCAGTAGAAGAAAAGGATCCCCAACCTGCCCGGAGACTTTGACACACACCGTCAGACATTACTGTGAAAGTTCTGCTCTGTTTCAAAAGTTGTGGCTACATGGGACAGACGCAAACAAAAATGTATTCTTCTTATGTTGAAACATCCAGCTTTAACCCGGACGGAACAGTGCACGTGAGCGTGTGTGGGGCTGTGAATGACCGTACTAACAGAAAATGCATTTGAAGACATAACACTGGTTCTTGATGCAATATGTCACAGAGGCAAAACAGCTGGAAAACTGCCATCAGTACAGGCAGACTGCGTAGAAAGGACTGAACACAGCTGATGGCGCTCTTGAGCCGTGTTCAGACTGCCAGCCAAAATCCAATTTTTAGCCCATCCAGATCTGTCAATAATGTGTTACCAGTCTGAACAGCGCCAGATCCCATTTGGACACTTGTTAAACAGTGTGGACAGTCAGCCCTAAAAATTGGATTTGAGAAGGAGTCTGGTTTGAATCAGCTTCACCTGCGGTCTGAACGCAGCCTTGGTGTGCTACCGCTCGGTGTCACTTCCTGCGCACCTCTTGACCAACCCATATTACGACTCACATGTGTCAACATGGAATGCACCAACAGTCTCTCGGTGTTTGCAGTATGTGTGACCGAGCTCGCCACAGACGTGACTGTGATGTGATTTTCATGCTTCTGTCTGGAGTTCACCTGGGCAAATAGGCAATAGGGGGGACACTGTTGATACCAGAAAGGCTAGAATTCGGATGTCCGTCCCTTTGGTGAATTTAAATTCAACCTTTGTCCAGATAGAGACAACTTGCAGAAGAAATTATTCCTATTATTGTTTTTTGGTTGTTTTGTTTTTTTTAAATTGTCGCAAATACCAGTTGAGTAACAATCAAGCTTCCTCAACACAACAGTGACCACAGTGGTCCTGGGCCTCACGTCCAACCCAGGGGCGGCTATCACAACTTTTGAGTTATGCATAGGCAAAGACAGCGTGGCAAGTCACAGCTGATGATAACAGATAAGCATTTGTCAACAACAGGAAAAGGGTTAAACCCAGTGCAGCAACACAGCACCGACCGTGGAAACATCCACAAAAGACTCACTCGGGTGCCGAAAGCCTCCACTAACATACCATCAACCTGACCACCCAATGTCAGCTAAATACAGCCGGGTAATTTCCTTCCAGCTTTATCCAAACAGTCCAGTCTTCCAGCTGCTGAGCTGTTGTACAATTTAGATATTTCTCCTTTTGTCTAAAGAATTGTGGACATTTTAGCTTCATCACCTGGAGGCACAGCAGTCTTTTGGAGTAAATGATGGGTCACAGCCAGGCCAGAGATACAGCGTCTTTTCTCTCCATTAAGAAGACATGATGAGGTTGCAGTGAAACGGCTAGTACGAACACCCGCTTCCTTGATGGCAGACACACCTCAAAAACACTGGTCCAAAAGCTGCAGATTTGGTTGATGCCAACCAAAGGTCACCACGCTTAGGGGTGCCGCTGACAACGAGAACTTTTTCAAAAATCAAGCTGAGGTCCTGGCGCGACATCTCAATCAGTTGCTCCAGTCTGATGGGCATTTCTACACGAAAAGCACTGGGGAATATGACTGGCGATAAATATGGACTTTGTCCATTTCTGCGTCTTTTAACACCCACAGTGTGAGTGGGTGAGAACATTCAAAGTGGGAAAAGTGGAGTCAAAGGCTTTAAAAAAATAAGGTATACTAAAATGTACCAAGAAATGACTCGATGAAATTGGAATTGAGGACATAAATAGAGTTACTAAGAAATGAGAGAAGCATTTTGATTTCCCCAGTGGTAAAAGCATCCCCTCTAGTGAAGGCATTTCCAAATACGGTAGGTTTTTTAATTGCAATCCTGATTTAAAAAAAAATAATAATAATGTACATTTTGGGCATTTAATAAATTATATAACTCCACAAAATGAGACGTAGGTGTCTAATTTTGTCCCACTGATACTGAGGTGACTCAGCTGAGGTTTGATTTGTTATTCCTGCAAGGCACTAAAAATTCATGTCCTCCTCCGTTGACTCCAGTCTTTACTCATATCGATCCTCATCCTAAGCACTCCCTTATCCCACAGTGCATCTCAGTGAGAGGCTGAAAACTAGCCAGTCTTCTTTCATGCCCGAGTGCACTGAGTGCACCGTTTGAAATTAGTTTGAGGAGGACCTCATAATGTCTATTCTTCAGTTTCAGTTCAAATGGCCTAAATTAATTTTTAGAAACAATAAACATTTAGGATTCCTGATAGTTTCCAAGTTTAATGGTCCATTTTCAACACTGTTTCACAATTTGTGTTTGCTTATATTTTTTTTTATCCAGAACAATTCTTTGAGATGGACATTCACAATTTCAGGCCGAGACGTAAATATTCTGGGATCACATCAATAAAAACAAAGGTAAAAATAAGCTTGCCAAATGGATGACGGTAAGTAACATTTTCTTCTGTCAATTACGCATTTCAAACTTTTGAAGGAAATAGACTTAAATTCACCTTTTTTCATTTTCGATACACTTTGAAAAGATTCATCTATCTTTAGGATGGAAGTCAGGCAAGAGTAAACAGCTTGGGCACAATTCACCTACAAGCTTCTTTATTTTATTTACCACTCCTGTGCCAGATAGATCCTAAACACTATTGCCACGGCTTACTCTTGGCCTGTAGTGTAGCAGTGAACAGGCCTTCTGTCTCAGACTCTTCCTTTATGAGAAGACTCTCTGTTATTGTTTCTTAAGAAAGCTTCACGAGCTGGTCAGGGAATAACCAGGAGCCTGGCAATGCACAACATGACTCATCACACCTGGTTACTAGACAACTATTTGCAAGACATTTAATGTAGGCACTTAAATTGAGTTCTACAAGCAATAATGAGTATTACGGGGGGGGTTTCTAACTCAGAATGATCACATTGCTAAGTGTGAACACTGAACAGTGGGTGTATATTAAACAACAGTGTACCTGACACACTTAAGTGTAACAAAAAATGGATTTTTAAGTTCTCTCAACACAGTAACGTCACGTGTGCAGCACTTGCTCGGGTAGCAACGCATCACATTCATGGATCCATTCATAAACACACTGGATTAACACTGCTTGAAGTACAACCATTGACCACTCCGGTTGCTAGGAGCTACGGAGGGGGGCGGGGGGGACAAAAGGGCCACAATCTATCTCTGTATCCTATTGTCGGAGAAACTGCCATGAGTGAAAGACCGATTCTTCCTCGTATGCTTCATTTGCATCTCTGTCCTCATGTCCACGTATACATTTTGTGCATGGTTAACACCAACTAGTAGAAATCAGAGTATACTGTACGGGCAGTACACATGCAAGGACCAAGAAACAGTGTGGAAGCAGCAGCAGCAGCAGCAGCTGTCGCTTGGTCAATAATTGCCACAAAACACAAACAGCAGAGCTCGAACGGTGGTGAAGCTAACAGTGTTAACACCAGCAAACGTTTCAAACACAATCGCCGCTGTGGTCTCAGAAAAACGAGAGCAGCCCCACAAGTATTCTCTTACCGTGTACAGCCCAATCCTGCACAAGGCAAGGGAGAGCTGCATGTGCTCCGACATCGTGTTCGGCAACAAGCGTAACTCCCGGCAACAAACAAGCCGAGCCCTCTGGAGTAAGTGAACAGACAGTGGAGTATCAGGTCAACAACACGGGTCCAGCCCATCTCCGTCTCGCTGTCAGCTGACCCCGAGCCGCGTCTTGTAAGCCTGTGAGCTTTTCACGGGGGTTTTGCTAAGACCGTAGATGAGCGTGATTTAAGGTCATCTCTTGTTTATCCCCTTATACTCATTCAGGGTGGGGAAAAAAAACAGAAAGGAAGCAACAAAAAAATACACAGGGATCAACGAGGATGAGCAGACAGACACAAACCTGAGATTAGTTTGTAAGAGGTTGTCTCTCCTCAGAGATTAAGGGCTCTCTTACTACTGGGGATCCAAAATAAGACTACAAATTGGATTAGTCACCATCACCAACCCACACTGCCCGCACTGTACCGCCGGCTTTATGAAGTGTGACAATCACTGCTTTTTATGCATGGAAGAGGCTGAGGGTTGCGGACCACTGGGGCTTTGGCGCAGTCACCGGGATTTCAATACCTGTTGTGGACTCCTTTGTCGGATGCCCGTCCGCTCTGGGATGAACTGTGAGTCACGTCGAAATAGCTCGTTTAGCCTAGCTCGGCTCTCCGCCGCCAACTGCCAATGTGCTGCAGGCCTGCCCACTACGGGTCAGGCGATTCTAATGTCAACCTGACAATTATTAAATAACAGAGAGCGCTGTGACTAATTCTCAACGGCGAAACAATTGATGGATGCGGGCAGCAGGCACCACTTTTGGGGGATTGCAGCGATTTAGTGTAATGACAGAGAGGCACAAAGAACATCGCTCTCATCGCAGTCTTAATCAGCCGGACTTGGCATTTTACAGACCGCAACTTGGGTCAAATCTCATCCGTGATCCGACACGTGGTCGATACTCACAGTGCATTTTCTATTGCAAAGTGACTCCTTACATAACAGGTGAAGAATGTAAAAGATTATTTCAACAATTCCCAGAAGTCAGAAAGTTATGCTTTGGTTAAAAAAATGAAATAAAATAAAAAGACTCCTATTAAACATCTACTTAGTAAACTGTAACCTTAACATAATCAAAAAGTAGAAACATAATCAAAATGCGAACTCAGCTACAACCCAAAATAACTACTCTGGAAACACGACAAAGGTTTTTACCATGTAGACACAAACCGTAACGAGTACATGCTGCCAGCACGTTAAAATCTACAATGTCAGCTTTTTTAATGAGTGAAGGAATGACACTCAAGTTGACTTGGGCAATATTTTGCAAGACTATCAGCACAGGCATTTGCACAAAAGAAAAGCAAGTTCCCCTAGGAAAAAAGGTGCTAAAAATTCTTTGATTTTTTTTTTTCCAGCATGCCAGCGCCAGCTAGGTGTGGAGCTCACGGTCAGTTAGAGGGCAAATCTGGGAGGGACAAAATAACAGGAGCATTGTTGTAAAGGTGATTCAGCTGCACGCTGCCAGAAACCCCCCCGTCACTTCTCTTTCCGGCGTTCCCAACCTTCTACAGCATGCTGTGTGCCCTTGGATACCACATCCATTCTACATAACACACTTTGGCAACTTAGACCCGCAGCAGGCTCGTGTTCAAACCCCTGGCCACTTGGTGGCAGTGTTGCCGGCCCAATGTCAGGAAACTGAACTGAGAGAAAAAAGGGTGACACGGCAGAGCGAGACACTGAAGTACAATCATATATATTTTGATACATATGCTGTTAAATGACATTGCCAGTCATTGACACTCAGCATTAGGTGATCACAGTGAAATAAAATCAAAATCAGATTTTACTCTGGCCAACTGGGTCATTCAAACCTAAAGTTACCTTGTGATACTGAACAGACTAAAGTGAGTTTGTGGCTTTTACTGTTCAGTAGTTCATGGCTATGTTAAGATTAGGCTTCATCCAAGATTACACAATCATCGCACTTCACCTTCTGTTCAGGGAGCTTAGTTTGTTGTATATAACAAAGGCCTTTTTGGCCAGTGTTGGAAACGCAACACTTCTGAGATTGTTGGTTGCGCAGGCTGTCTAACTACACATTATACTGTGTTACAGCATGCAGTGTTCTGCAATAAGAAACAACTAACATGTAATTCAAGACACTTTTAGTCTCCCAGTCTCAACTAAAAACTTTGTAAATATTTGTTCTGTCTGCTGGTGGACATATTTTTCCAGTAACAAAGTTCACAATAGCGGTAAGAATCCGACCATGACATTATGAAAAGGGCCCAAATAAATTTCTTTTTTTTTTTTTTAATGCTGTCAAAGAGCCCAAAAGGAAAAGAAAATTGCAGGTAGTGTGGGTAATTCCTTGACTCTATAAACAGGTGCTGGGCCACTCTCCTGACTTAACTATTAATAGTAGTAACAGCTGAAAAACTGGTGTCTGGGCTTACAAACTAAACTCAAGAGACCAAAAGTTAAATGAAATCCTTTTAATGATTATAGATTGGAAAAGTGTTTTCAACAAAAGAAATAGGTTGGGTATATTAATGAATTGATTGTAGACAAAAACATAAAAAAATATATATATATATATACATATATATATATATTAAATATAGTATACAACAGAAATGAAGAGTCGGGAAAAAAAATAATCTGATACAAGAAAAGCAGCTTCTGCTCAAGATGTTCTTAAATAAAAAGAAATTGAGCGGGAGAGAGGTTGAGCGGGACGACCGGAGATGCGCTGAGGTCTATTCTCAGAGGAAGCTCTTTCAGTTAACGGTGACAGCCATCATTACCATATGGCCTGAGGCCATTTCTCAAGGGTGGCTGTCACTGAGTCTTTCTCATGAGCGAAAATTCCACTTGGACGCAGCATACTGCTTGTCACCTGACTTATCCCTATAGGGTCTGGAGTGGACCACAGGGCCGCCATTGAATGTCACACACCAGATGAAATATGCGCTTTTGTGCAACGCGATTTATTTGTCACGCTGATGTTTTTTTAACCTGGGGCTGCAAAAATAATGGCAGTGGATGGATATCACAGGCTTGTGCCTTCAATCGCAATTACATCCATGCAGTGCAAAAAGGCCTTGGCAATACTACAACGAAAAAAGAAGACAAAGAGTGCAGTGGTGTGTTATAAATATGTCTTTTCAAGTAAAAGCATCAGTGCTATATGTGCTATAGGGTACCTCTAATCATTCCAGAAGCCACTGGAGCACACTATTCATCATCCGGTTTTTAATCTGGTATTATTAATTATTACTAGTAGTGCTAAGAGTAGTAGTAGTAGTAGTAAATAATAATATTGAATTAAAAACACAGGATGGAGACGCATTCAGTAATGAGAACTGCAAGTAGAGTAGGGAGAACTTAAAAGGGGTTTGGGCAGGAAATAGTGCGCAAAATAATCAATGGTGGGAGTTTTTATATGGTGAGCGCAGCATAAATAATTCTTCATATTTGGGGCTTTGCAATCCAACCTTTGACAAATGATTGTGTTTCCAAAGAGTAAACATTAAGTTTGAGCAAATAAACCAAAACTGGACAAAAGGTGGATCTTAGTTGCAGCTTGTTATTATCGTATTATGTCCTGCTCAACGAACATGTGTTATTGTCAATGAACTGGTCACACTGTAACAGTAAGAAATATATCACTCTGTCAATGCTTGAGTTTTAACTCGCTTTTCTACACCAACTTTGCAGGAGCACAGTCTTTTATTAATCCTCAGCCGTCTACAGCCGTAAGCCAAACCACAGTTATTACAAGGCAGTATGCAATCATTGTGGGGTCCCATCCTTATTTATTCATAATACACCCACAGGTAATAGCTAATTTGAAGCACATGTATTGTATGAAAAGGAGCGCTGCAGTTTGAAAATGTTTCAGTTACGAGCCCTCGCTAGTTTCCAGGGGAGGAAGGGACAGAGTTCTGGCCTGGGTTTTGTGCCAGGTCCCCAGCGTTTCACAGCAGGAGAGGAGGCCCTGCGTCTGTTGAGTCCCTGACCTTCGAGGACAGCCCAGCACTTTGGTCCAGCAGTGCACAGAGTTACAGCTGTGCCTTCTGCAAGAACACTGTTTGTCATGGAATTTTTTTTTTTTTTTTTTTTTGAAGATCTTCACAAAAACAAGTGTTTCACCTCAAGTATGCACACCATGATTACACTTGACCAAACTGAAATGCGTAAAGTTAGAAGCAGCTTGTCAGGAGGTAAACAAATGATCTCAGGGTGAAACCAAATTTTGTTCAAGAACAAGAATGCTGTTGTTTTCTATTTACCTTTGTTTCTTTAAAAGGATTTATGTCTCTCGCAAAAGAACTTCTCTGTCCCAAGTAAGGGGCCGTTAATGGGCTGTGTGCTAATCTGTAAACTTGAAGACAGCATTCCTGCGGCACATTTCTGGACTTTGTAATCATGCGTAATGTTCCAGTGGAGCAGAAGTTCAAAGTTCCTTTCGGGACCCGCATCTTGACATTACTCTCACGACAGTTTGACTCAATCAAGGCCTTTAGATTTAAAGGTAGACCCGCTATGAGGCGTCTTGAGAGGCCCACTGCGATAACACTGGGGCAGGCCAGTGTGTGTTTCGCTTTTGACACCGTCACCATGTGGGGACAGCACAAGTACCTGTGTCCCATTTCATCTCTAACTTTCCCACAGAAAGCTGTTGATTACAACTTCCTCTCTATTGTTGCGCCCGTCCCATTCCTGCAATGTGGGCAGAGACCCAGAAAAACTTATTCTTTCACACTTTGGAGGAAAGACTTTGCATACACACAGGATACCTGGCACGCCGAGACTGTGCAGTCAGTGTTTTACTTCCATCTACTCAACAACCTTCCTACTGATCACAATGGGGTGCTTTAACTGCGAGCAGCAAAAGCGTGAGCTTTCACTGAATATGGAACATAACACCGCCGAATGGGGGGGTGTATCTGGTTGGCTAGTTACCGTGTTTCATATGCAAACACGTCGTAGTCTGGGTCAACCAGTTATTCACTCCAGCAGCTGAGCTACAGGCAGACAGTTGACACATTTAGCATGAAACAACAACAAGGACCACAGCTGCACAGAATTGTTGAGAGGCGCACACCTGAGAGGGACAACAGCTCCTCATGAGCCCAACAGGCAAAAGAAGAAGAAGAAGAAGAAGAAGAAGAAGAAGAAGAAGAAGAAGAAGAAGAAGAAGAAACTGGAGCGAGTCGAGGAGTGTAACAGACAGCAGCCACACCAATTGGGTTGTTTTACTCACCAGATAATCCATGTACTAGCACCGAGCAGCCACAGCAGCACGAACTGTGTAGTAGCACAAATCCCGTTTTAAATGTTTTTGGCTTCGGCGAGTCCGAAACGTAACGCTTCTGACCCGCACGACGCTTCGTATTCCCCGCCTTTCGACTGCCACGGCGGAATAAAAAAGCCCCAACCTTTTGGTGGCTTTTGAAAAACGCAGCTTTCTCGCTCGCCGCTAGCACTTTGGAGCCCCCGGCGGCAACCAGCTCCGTTTGTTTACGGCCCGACGACGCTCGCCCCGCTCCGTGTGCTGCCTGCGAGTACACGGCACCTCTTCCGCCGGCTGACTTCCAGCCTTTTTAGCAGAGAGAAATTACCAGTGCAGTGTTTGGTTGAGGAAACTAGCGATGCCTACAACACTACGTCAGGCACGTCGCGCTGCTCGGCGTACGTAAGAGAGGTCACGTGACCAAACACATGCAGCTCGTCAATGCGCGTTCGGGAAAACTCTCCTGTGTGTGCAGCAAGCAAAACTGTCGAAGCAGAGGCGTGTTTTGGGGTGTAATGTTATGTTGTTTTCAGGATGATATTTTGTTTTTATTAGCTCTCTGTGTTATTCTTATTAGGAGGAAATTATACACATATACATATATTTTACTTGTACGTTTTCATGTATAAACAGGTATACAAATGAGCACAAATGGACTCAAAAGCGGAATAAGAAACACACGAACCTCCCCCAAAACGAGAAAAAAAAAAAAATCTGCCAAGACTTGGTTATTAACAGTGCAATCAGCACCAGACGAAGGTTTTTTTTATGATTATATAATTTACTCACCAAAATGTAATCCAAATTAAAGACTCTTACACTCTGATACAGTTGAATGTATCCACAATATCGAGAGAGAATAAATCCAGCAACAGATCAACTTTCACGGGATAAAAAAAAAATCATCTCTAGCATATTCTTACGTAATGAATCTTAAATAATGTTTTGTTAATATTAACTCCAATGGTTCCCCTTTATCACACTGGTCATTTCTCCCGCACAAGTACAAGAGAATGTTTGTACTGTTCTTTTGATTGGTAGAACAGTATTAATCATGCAACGGCGAACGTGGTGCAAGCTGCATACTTAAATAATTCCTATTGTCTTGAGATCTCACTTGGTCTCAATTTTTAATGTGCTGTGCTACATAGGAAATCCCCATATAGCGGAAAAAGAAGTCCCGTCTGCTGCGCAGGATACTGCGAGGAGAATTGTGTCGGAATGAGTGCGTTTAGTTTAGTTTAACTTGCAGCATGTAGAGCTTTCGAAATCTTCTATGAGTTTTATGTCACCTTGTCAGGAAATTACACACCAGACTGTATGTTAAAAGACGGCCCTCTGGTGGACATCAGCAGCATGGCACTGCCCTCGAATAGCTCTGTATTAAACCCCCACTTCCCATCACCCAGAATGATTTACATTTTTCATATATACAAACAAATAAATAAACACGTTTAACATCATCTTCTTTGGCTTTTAAAATATTTTTTTCCAGGTCTACACAACAGTAATAGATACCGGTGAATGTAAATAAAATTAGGGGGAAAAATACACTTTCCATTTTAAATGTACTTTAAAACTACCTTTCAATTCTTATTTCCATATATCAGTGATGCTTCTTTTACCTATGACGACTTGGAGACTTCATCCCTGTAAACAGTCCCAAGCATATCCACACGGTGTCAGTGTTTACCAGAGTAAGAAGTACATATAGTCGTTAAGCCTTGTGACGTAAGCAGTAGCAGGTAAGTCATCTTTAGTGTTTAAAGATATACAAATTGGAACGTCATTGACATTTTGTCTTTGTTATGACATTTTTAATTAAATATAAATAAGTAAATAAGTAAATAAATAAGACATTTAATAATCCAATTTAAGGTTCCAATTTGTCTTATAGGGAATGCAAAGCATCTTAATATACATTTTTTTAACAACTTTTTTTTAACAACTTTGTATCATTTTAGGGAATTGGATAGCAAGTCCTTCAGAGTATCAAGCTATTTATTGTTCATTTCAATACACAAACTATATTGGCCTAATTATATTACATTATCTGAACAAACAGTAGCATCAAAGAGTAGATTATCACAATTTTTCACAAGACATTCATCCAGAGGTCGGCAAGAGCAAAACATTGAAATATAACCCGTTATGAATGCTTTTTTTTTTTTTTTTTTTTTTTTTTTTTTTTTTTTTGGACCGTATGTGGAGCTGTCGTCTACGAGAGCTCTCCTGCCTTTGATTCGTGCTGCCTGGATGGATCGTGGCATCTTGAGGCTCCGCCCTCGATTATTCAGCCTGGAATTACGTGCAGTTGCTGTGTGTGGCGCGTGAAGGCAGAAGCGTTCGAGTCGGATCGGATCAGATCGGAGAAGGTCTGGCGATCAACACCGCTGCCGTAGCGGCCAAAATACCTTCACTCCGCCGCAGCGACACATCTGGCCGCAACCCGCCGCCGTCAGATCAACGGAACGGCCGAACACGAGAGGCTTGCTGCTGGCCGGAGGACAGAAACGGGAATTTGTTTAGTTGGTATCCTCCCTTACCCCCCCACACCCCCTCTGCAGCGGCGTGAAGTTTATCGGCGGAGTTTGTGTGGTGAGTAAGAGTCGGCTGGGCTGACCGCGCTAGCCCGGCTGCCCGCTGAGCTTCCCTCCTGCCCCGGTCAGCCGGCTAAAAGTTAGCCCCTCTCCACCACCGCCAGCAACCCCTCTGCGGTCCCGCTGCCCCGTCCAGCTGCGGCGAATCATGGCGCTCAAAGCCAGGGCGCTGTACGACTTCAACTCTGAAAACCCGGGAGAAGTGTCCGTGCGAGAGAACGAGATCCTGACTTTGTACAGCGAGGAGGACATCGACGGCTGGCTCGAAGGGACCAACAGCAAAGGGGAGCGGGGTCTGTTCCCCGCGTCCTACGTGGAGGTCCTGAGGAACAACGCCACCTCGACGCTGAACAACAACAGCTGCAACACATCTGGGGACACTTACCCGGACTCGCGATATGCAAACGTCCCGACAGGGGGGTTCGACGGCTCCGGTAAGCCGCCGAGCAAAGTGGAGAACTTTCCGAAATCGGCCTCGTCCTCTTTCTCCACGTCCTCACAACAGCAGCAGCATCAGACGCAGCAGCACTCCTACCAGCAGGTGAGTCAGGGCAGCGATGAAGACTGGGACGACGACTGGGACGACAACTCCACTGTGGCGGATGAGCCGGGGACCCTAGGAGGAAGGTACCAGGACTTTGAAGGCAACGGGCCGTCCACCTACCGGATGTCCACCACCTCCATGTCAAGAGGCAGCGGCCAGCACGCCAAAAGTTCTGCCACGGTCAGCAGGAACCTGAACAGGTTCTCCACGTTTGTGAAGTCGGGAGGGGAGGCGTTCGTGCTCGGGGAGGCGTCGGGCTTCGTGAAGGACGGGGACAAGATATGCGTGGTGATGGGCCAGTACGGCCCAGAGTGGCAGGAGAACCCCTACCCGTTCTCCTGCACCATCGACGACCCCACCAAGCAGACCAAGTTCAAGGGCATGAAGAGCTACATCTCCTACAAGCTGACGCCGACCCACACGCAGAACCCGGTCAGCCGGCGGTACAAGCACTTCGATTGGCTGTACGCTCGGCTGGTGGAGAAGTTCCCGGTGATATCAGTGCCGCACATCCCCGAGAAGCAGGCCACTGGCCGCTTTGAGGAAGACTTCATCTCCAAGCGGCGGAAGGGCCTGATCTGGTGGATGAACCACATGAGCAGCCACCCGGTGCTGTCCAAGTGCGACGTCTTCCAGCACTTCCTCACCTGCAGCAGCACCGACGAGAAGGCCTGGAAGCAGGGCAAGCGGAAGGCAGAGAAGGACGAGATGGTCGGCGCCAACTTCTTCCTCACCATCAGCACGCCGGCGGCGCCGCTCGACTTCCAGGAGGTGGAGAGCAAAATAGACGGCTTCAAGGCCTTCACCAAGAGGATGGACGAGAGCTCGCTGCAGCTCAATGCCGTCGCCAGCGAGTTCGCCCGCAAGCAGATGAGCGGCTTCAAGAAGGAGTACCAGAAAGTCGGCTTTTCCTTCAAGGTCCTCAGCCAGGCCTTCGAGATGGACCAGCAGCAGTACTCGGTTGGCCTCAACCAGGCCATTTCCTTCACCGGGGAGGCCTACGAGGCCATCGGGGAGTATTTTGCCGAGCAGCCCGGCAAGGACCTGGACCCTATCATGGACTTGTTAGGCCTCTATCAAGGACACCTGGCAAACTACCCAGACATCATCCATGTCCAGAAAGGTAAAGTAACATCACTGTTGTGCAGCTGTCATGTCGTGCGCACCGGCAAACTGCATCGCGTTCAAATAAGTATCTCATTGCTAACATGTACGAAGGTACAACAGTGCCACTTTTAACGGGATGGTAAATCAAAAGGAGAATTTTGGGGGTCGGCTGGGTTTCCTTGAAGTTTGTAAGCGGAGGACTAATCATGCTGATTCCTGGAGGTGTGTCATATGTGAGCCTGCTTTACTATCGTTTAAGATGAAAAATCAAACAAATCAAAAATACCTTTAAACCTTTAAAACAATATGTGGGACACTTGCTTTGCAAGTCTCCGAACAACACATCATCCTTTCTGAGGTAGGGACACAGGCGTGTTTGCAGCCAGTAAAAAATATTGTTTCCTACTTTAGCTTTTGTCACTTTGCAAAACAAATAAGGCGTGTTTCGCTTTTGGATATTTGTTTTCGTGTTCCTCTCTCCTTTGTCCACCTGCTGGACTAATTCTCCCCCAGCCCGCCTGCCTGCCTGCCTGCCAGCCACACTTGATTTTCCATCACAGATAAACTTGTGACGGCCGCAGGTGGAAAACGACCCTCCCCGTCCTGTCAATCACAAAGCTAGTGTGGAACAAGACTCGCTGGCCGAATCCTGCCGTGGGTTTCAGGCACTTGCACAGACAAGAAGTCAGTGTTAAGTAACCCAGGCCGCCCTCCTACGTGACCTCTCGCTGAATTGTTGTTGCTCATTGTGAGTCAAAATACCACCAGAGAGAGAGAGAGAGAGAGAGAGAGAGAGAGGCAAGAGAGTCGGCAAGGCCGCGTCATTGTATCGCTGGTGTTTGACAGGAAGCTGTCGCTAGCGCTGACCACATGTGAGTATGGGGAATTGGCTCATTTAATGAGAAACAGAAAATGTCCCTTTAGAGTTGCACATACTATTATTGTCAGATCTCTTTTCTTAGACTTCAGTGGATCAGCCTCACAATTCTTATTTTGGCATATTATTTTTTTGAAAAACAAAAACAAGTGTATTTCTTCACTTCTAAAATATATTCAGCATTATGATGAATTCACCGACAGGCTTGAGACACATATATCATTGTTTGACAAAGGGCCCTGTTGTTAAATAAACCTCAGCAACCTCTGTCCACTGGCGGCGAGTCCCCACCTAAAAAACCTTTCACTTAATGACACCATGTAGGACAAGGGCCTGGATGTGCTAGATGTGATGTAATCCTGATTGCATGCAATCTATTCGGTCCCTGACCTACTAAAAAAAACAATGTCGGGGAATCAGGGGAACCATCATCAGCTCAGATTGACCACACCGGGTGCAACACGCATCCCTGCCAGCTGTAGAAATATCCAAAGTTTGACTTGGCGGCTGTCGAACGTGTGCTTGGGAACTACCTCCTCGTGCCCGTGTGCACGTTTGGTTTTTAATTAGGATGCTATTACACAGACTAGGGTTACCACCGACCTCCGCAGTGGACAATGGGTGGGTGGGCGGTGGGGTGGGGGGGCAGGACAGACAGTGTTTAGGCTGCACTGGGACACAAACTTCCCCGTCAGCTTGAATCAAGTTTGCTGCGTAGGCAGCACGCAGCCCAAATAGGGTGATGCCTCCGTGTGTGAGGCACAGCGCACTAAGCCTCAGCTTTTAGCGCCACGCAGAGACTCTCGATGTGATGCTACACCTGCACGACTCCGCCGTGACAGAAGTTTGAGCAAAGTGAAAGGCGGCGAGATAGATAGATAGATAGATAGATATGCTATCTAGAAGCATTGCATGAATCCAAAATTACTTTTATCTCGTCGTGGGCTTGGGGGTATTTAGCTTTGCCCTTTATTTTACATTCAGTAGAGCCAGTTTTAAGCGCCCGCGGTCCCGGGTTTACTTTAATCAAGTGAACAGAAGGAGTCTGCACTCATAAAGTCAAGCCAAATACAACGAGAACAACTCGGGCAAGAAAGCAAGGGTTGGTTTTCCTGCTCCTGCTGCTTGTCTATATAAAGGCCGCGGCAGCAGGAGAGGCTTTAAAAAGGTTTATTAAGCTGCACGCTCGATGCACAGGTGAAAGTGATGTGCCGTTGGTGACAACCGAGTGCTTCCTCGCGTTTCCAGGGAGTGTTCGATGCAAATACCAGAGGTAAAGGAGCTCGACGCTGCTGCCCGTTGCTCTGTGCAGCCCGAGGCACCCGGCAGGTGTTATTACCGCAGTGATACCACTGTAATTATGGAGGCTGGAAAGAATAGAGAAGTTTTTTTTTTGTTTTTTTTTATTAAAGCCTCAAGAAAGGTGATAATTAATCGCTCTTAAAGGGACAGATTGGTGAATTGGCCCATTGCTGGGCTGCAAACTATCCTTTTTAATCGCTCATGAATTAACCAGCCACTTCCTTCCCCACCTCCGCGCACGCCCGTCTCCTCTGTTGCCGGGGTCTTTCATCTGGCCTTCCTGATAAACGCACACAGGAAACGTCCACGAGAATCACAGCGCGAGGTTCATTGCAGCACCGTCCTCATCGGCTGGGTTCGAGTCTGGCCTGCGTCCTTTTGTTTGTCGTAGACCAGCAGGAGGGATCCGACGGAAAATTCACAATAGCAGCCGTGTGTTTGTTTGTGTAGGTGTAGTTCAGGCTTGGGTCAATCTGGCCGTTAAAATGTTAAGTAACTGATTTTTGAAAGCCCAGATTAATGATTTATGAGTAGCTGTATTCAAACTATCCTTAATTACGTGACGCAAATTTCACGTAACCTATGTAAACAGCAGCATTCTTGTGAATAAACTCCCCTGAAAAGACAATCGGTTGCTCCACTTTTCAGAACAGTGTGCATGAAAACAGTTCCCGTGGCAACATCCCCAACCAGGTGCTTTTTACTCACGAGGCTGTAAACAGAGGGCTAAATGTGCAGTTTTTTTGTTTGTTTTTAATGATCTATGTAATTTTGTTTGGATCATTGATCATGGCAACACCGGTGCACTGGTGACGAATGATCTAAGCCAGGCAGGGCAAACTATGGCCCGGGGACCATATGCGGCCCGCTTAGCGTTTTAATGCTGCCCGCTGAACTTAGAGATATGTAATAGTAAGTAAGTCAAAAAGTAGCTGTATTTCATCCATTTTCTCTCTTTAACAGCCATTTCAACAAAGAGCTAATTAACGTGGGGGCCTGAAAGACAAGGATTTTGTTAGAACTTTGCTTTTGTTCATTCTCAATTGACATTGAAGCGACATGATGTGTTTTTTACATATCCCTCACACATATTTATAGGCCCCTCTGTCAAATTTTAGAACCCACTGAGGCCCACCAGTCAAAAGGTTTACCCACCCCTGATCTAAGCATTGGTATAATATGGCACCTTTCACAGCACTGCTGTCCATTCTTCTATTTTTAGCTCTGTGTTTGCGTCTCGTCGGGAGCCCAGACACTCAGGTCTGTGTCTGACCCTGCGGACAGGACAAGTGAAACTGGATCCTTCCCACAGAGGGACACCAGGCATCGATCCTCGTCCCGTCTGAGGCTCCATTAGCACCTGGCTGGCCGCACCAGACACTCTTATTGACACAGCTGGCGTTCCTATTAAAACAGTATCGACCCGTCGCTGCCTTATTGTTTTTGTCCTAATCTGATAGCGTGCCATCGGCACCTTCGGGTTTTTGTTGTTTTTCAACACGACTGAGGGGGAGGTACGGGCAGACGCGTGATTGCTGTCACAGTTTCCAGTTACAGTTGGCGTTTTTCTTTCATGAAGATCAAATCAAAATGTCACAAACAACCCGTCACGTTTGCTTGTCGTGCTGTAATGCGACGGTTTTCAGAGTCTTAACAACGTCCACCTGTAGCTTCCACGTTCCATCTGCTCTAGTCATGTGACCAGGACACTCTGCCTGATGGCGTATCCCGATGGGAACGTGCAAAACGAGTGCGCGCGCCCACCCGACAACACATTTAATTCAGCAGTTTCGCAGCTGCACAAATGGCAATCGCCAGCTTCACGCTGGCACAGCAGCTGAGGCCCCCGAGATGCTTTTCAGTGATGTTAACGGCAAAACCCAAACTCTCATCGACACGGGTTAGGGTTAGGGTTAGGATTATGGAGTGAAACACCGAGAACACACACCTCCTCGCTGCAGCTCTCATTAGGAGTGCGACAGCAATTATCACTCAGAGAGCCGTGAGGCTGCAGAAGTTTCACCTCTGGAGGGTGAAATGTGCAGTCGCACGGTCCTTCATCCGTCTGTTGTTCCATCCATCCATTCTAAATACCCGCTTCTTCCTGAACTCAGGGATGTGGGGGTCTACTGGAGCCTCTCCCAGCTGTCATAGGGCGAAGGCAGGGTGACACCCTGGACAAGTCAGCAGAAAAAAGCACACGCTGCTGACTGAGGATGCATCCGCTAGCGCCCAGCGTTGCCCAGGTCCTCCAGCTTTATCAGTTTGATCAGGAGAAATGATGAGGAGGGCAAAGTCTGCCACTGTATCCGCTGCAAATAGCGGCTGAGTGAATAAGTAATGATGGGGGAAGAGATGCTGCAGCTCAGCCGGCTCCCGTTGGTGAACTCTCCACTCCCTTGGAGCTTATTTATTCCACTTGGCACACCACCGTGAGCTCGACCTAGTGTGTGTGTGTGAGGGGGGGTCATTTTTGTTTTTCCCACAAATGAGGTAATAAATCCGAGGACAAAGACCGCAGGTTTCAGGTCCTCCTGAGTCTGCAGCCTGCAGCTCTTCCTCCTCTTCCTCCTCTTCCTCCTCTCCCTCCCCTGCGTCAGGAGTAACGAGATGCGGATCACTGCCGGTCGCTCAGGTCACAGGCTCGCAGTCGCCCTGGTGTTGCGTAACATCCGATTATGTAAGAGCTAAACGCCGCCGCCGCTGCAGCCTGCAGTGAGTGAGTGAGAGAGTGAGTGAGTGAGTGAGTGAGTGAGTGAGAGAGTGAGTCCCGGTGGGCTGCGCGCCACCTCCAAACACTGGCGGGGGGGGAATCCAGGCATCGTCGTCTAAGGTCTCCTCCTCTGTGTCGTTCACTCCGAGCGATAGAAGAGCGGAAAACAGTGGGAGTGGCGATGGATGAAAGGCTTGAAGCATGCGCGCGCGCACACACACACACACACACACACACACACACAGAGTCTCAGATCTCAGCGGGTTTACACTAACAGCGGTGCAGAATGTTCTCTGCTAGTTGTCCAGCGTCTCTGCTTGCAGCTGCACATCATCACTTCAATTTGGAGTCAAGTTAACGGCCAGGACGTTGATATATAGAGTTTCCGTCTTAATCCAGTCCCGTGGGAAATAACAATGACAAATAAGAACTTTATTTTTTCTCAATGGTGCCACATCAATTTGACACGTTCACTGTGCGGCCGAGAATCGCATTTGAAAATAGTCATCCCACTTCCTCTGTGATTTGGCAGCTGCATTTCGGACAGACAACTGATGCGCCTCGGCTTCTGAACTTGCTGACTGATGTCTTGGCTTCCTCATGACTTCCCCACGGTAACTGTTGAACCTCAGTTTTGGGGAGTAACAGGTTGCAAGTAACGCCGTCACGTAATTCAGCTACAAAGTAAAGATAATTATAATCAGTTACAATACTGGGAAAAAAAAGTGTCATTAAATTACAGTTACTAGGTCATTTAATTACAGTGGAAAGCTGAACTGTCACTTTTTCAATATTGTATTTTTACAATACAATATTGCCCTTGCTAGTCAAGAGTAGTTTTATATTAAGCTATTGAAATCGTCCCGTTACTGTGACCTAAAATAAACCGCGATGCATACCGAACCGTTTGAAAACAGTACCATTGCATCCTTAATATATATCCTATAATAAGTACTATAATAGCTACTACGACTACATTTCCAAGAGAGTTACTTGTAATTGTAACCAATGACATTTGCTAAGTAATCCTCCTAACAATGGTTGATGCCTCCGTCTCAGTTCCCTTTAATGTCTGCCTGTCCGTCTCCACCATCACCCTGAATCTGTCGAGCACTGGAGGAATTTCAGAGATCTGGGTTAAACTGCAGCAGAGGGAGCTACAGCCTGGGGGCCAACTGGCCCGTGTGTTGTTGGTGTCGTTGATTCTTTTTTGAGGAGGAAGGGCAAAGATGCTTCTTTTTTGCAGAGAGCTTTTTTTATTCATGGTCTTGTTTTCTCCGTCCCATGCACTGCGCTAAAACAGCCCGGGAGCTGTTTGTGAAAGTGCAGGTCTTGGTTTCAGAGAGAAGGCCCGGGTTGAGTCAGACGTTGTGCAAACAAACCAGCTCAAGATCACACCGGCTGGCCAAGTAACAGGAAGTCCTGCGGCGCGCCCGAAAGCCTCAAATCTCCAGGCGGCGCTGAAAAGACGACGTCATGGTCGGCTGCCCCGGAGGTGTGATGGTCACGCCTGCGGGCCGCAGCGACGCTGAGCACCGTGTCAGTCACGTTAACAAGGAGGTAGAGCAAATCCCGAGCGCTCAGAGGCTTTTTATTATTAGTCGGACTGCCTTCCGCTTTATCGACTCATTATTTTCGTCACGAGGCCTCAGAGGCTGTGAATGCAAAACACCTGCTAATGAACTAGACCAGGGTTGGGGAAAACCGTTGCACTGGTGGACCACAATGGATCCAGGATGGGAGCAGGAGCAGAGGGATGGAGTGTTTTGGAGACCCAGTTTGATCAAACGGATGTTTTAGAGACATTTGCTTGTTTGACAAGTTGGCAAACACACTAATGTTGTGTCACAACATGAGAATGTTGCCTTTGATGTCAGGTTCTCAAATAAGTGGATGGGACAGAAGGTCACGTCCTGTCAGTGTGTTTTCCCATCAGCTCATTGCCACGACGTATCCTCTTACGCACCCACCCAACTTTGACTCCTGTTCTGGGGGCTGCAGCGAAAAGTTGAAGGGGAAAAATGTTGTTTCTGCACATTGAGCAAAAAAAAACATCTTCTGCAGCAGCGAATGCAGAGGCGCGTTCTCAGGAAACAGGTCGTTGAATGTGTCAAAACTGGAGGGGGCGTAGCGTCGGGGGGGGTCGACCACAGTAACGACAGCAAGAGTTGTCTCAGACAGACGTTGGTCGTGGTGTGAACTGACGGCTTGTGAACTCAGCAAGTGTGTCATATTACAGACTCTGAATAAACGCAATGACACGTTTTGCGTTATGCAACATTCTCTTTTAACAATTGAAATCCAGTGGTGGTTATCCCATGGAATCCAGTGGTGCTTATCCCATGGAATCCAGCGATAGTTAGCCCATGGAATCCAGTGGTGCTTATCCCATGGAATCCAGTGATAGTTAGCCTATGGAATCCAGTGGTGGTTATCCCATGGAATCCAGCGATAGTTAGCCCATGGAATCCAGTGGTGCTTATCCCATGGAATCCAGTGATAGTTAGCCTATGGAATCCAGCGATAGTTAGCCTATGGAATCCAGCGATAGTTAGCCTATAGAATCCAGTGATAGTTAGCCTATGGAATCCAGTGATAGTTAGCCTATGGAATCCAGTGGTGGTTATCCCATTGAATCCAGTGATAGTTAGCCTATGGAATCCAGCGATAGTTAGCCTATAGAATCCAGTGATAGTTAGCCTATGGAATCTAGCGATAGTTAGCCTATAGAATCCAGTGATAGTTAGCCTATGGAATCCAGCGATAGTTAGCCTATGGAATCCAGTGGTGGTTATCCCATTGAATCCAGTGATAGTTAGCCTATGGAATCCAGTGATAGTTAGGCCATGGAATCCAGCGATGGTTAGGCCATGGAATCCAGCGATAGTTAGCCTATGAAATCCAGTGATAGTTAGCCTATGGAATCCAGTGATAGTTAGGCCATGGAATCCAGCGATGGTTAGGCCATGGAATCCAGCGATAGTTAGCCTATGAAATCCAGCGATAGTTAGCCCATGGAATCCAGTGGTGGTCAGCCCTAGCTCCTGCGGTCAGCCACTCGGCAACACGCACCGTGTCATTGGCAGCCTGTGACTGAATGGAGACATTTTCTGCTCATGCCTCGCACATCCTTCCCCTGCTCTCCCACTGCAACCTCACTGCTCTTTATTCTGACATCAGCTTGCAGGAATGGCCCCTAAAAAATTGCTTCGCCTCCTTGGTATAGATGGTATCAGACTCGCAGTAAAAATGACCTTAAATGGTTGCCAAGAAAGATGTCATTGAAATAGCATTGACTGTGTTTTGGTAAATTCCCTTGTAACTTGTAACTTGATGAACTATATATATGTATATATACCGGTACATATATATGACATATATTGTTTTATAAAAAAGACACGGTGTTGCAATTTGATCTCTGCAGTTTCAGTGCAGTAATGAAAGTGAGCTATTAGCAGCACGAGTGCTCGCCATCTCCGTCTAGTTAATATCTTTCCGCAAAACGACGTGCGCAGACGACTGAACAGAACGTACCGTGACCTTCTCCCCCCTTTCTCTGCCGCCCACACAGGAGCCCTGACGAAGGTGAAGGAGAGCCAGAAGCACGTGGAGGAGGGCAAGATGGACCCGACGCAGGTGGAGGGCATCAACGAGCGCTGCAACATCATCTCCTGCGCCACGCTGGCCGAGATCCAGCACTTCCACCACATCCGCGTGCGCGACTTCAAGGCGCAGATGCAGCACTACCTGCAGCAGCAGATCGCCTTCTTCCAGAAAGTCACGGGCAAGCTGGAGGAGGCCCTGCAGAAATACGACGACGCTTAAAAAGCGAAATGACAATTAGAGGAGGAAAAAGAAGAAGAAAGAAAAACTAATAAACATTACAATTTCAATCGGGTCTTTGCCCTCGCGACGACCTGCTCGGTTCCAGAGCTGGTCCATCGCTGAGGCTCAGTCCTGAATCGTGGTCCAGACTATGTGGTGGTGTTCTGGTGACCTTTCACCTCCGTCAGCCAGCCAGTGGACCCACCACCAACAGCCACACACTGCCGGAGGGACATTCAAAGACACGACACTCCTGTAAAAGATGACAAATTTCAGGTATCCTTGTGTGTGTGTGTGTGTGTTACCATGAGGACTGGGAGTCCCTGTTCAAGAGAGGGTTGGGGGGGGGGGTCATTTTAAGGAATTAGGGCCCAACTAATAATTCAAACGAGTCTTCCTGCCTTTAGGGTCAACATCAGGAGTTGTTCTGAAGTAGTGAGCGAATTGATCCGCTGAGAGCCGAGATTTAAAGAAAGAAAAAAGAACCTGCAGGGGTTTTTTCAGCCTTACCACTCTGTTTTCAAAGGGGCTGCCGAGCCCCTCAGACACTCTGCCTTCTCAGACACCTTCCTGGTTGTTGTCGTTTCTATTTCTCCTCTGCTGGGACAAACTCCATGTTTACAACCTCCCCTCTGGGCGGCCGTCGTCACCGCTGTCCAGCTGTGCCTTTCGATCATCTCCGGTTTCAATTCTTCTGGTCAATTTTTCTTTTTACCAACAGTTACTGAGAAAAGGAAAAAAAAAAGCTAAAAAGCTTTACACAGTGTATACCGAACTATGTCGCAATGCTAGTTTTTTTTTTTTTTTCTTCAAGAAGCAGATCACTCTGCTGTGTGTCTTTTATGAGAGATAATATAAGTTTGATGGTGCCGTTGTTCTCCCTCAACCTGCAGTGGAGCCTGTCGGGTTAAAGAGGACGAGTAAAATGGGCCCGCAACACCTTCAGATATCTGATTTGATGTTGACTGTTGAATTTTTTTTATTTATTTTTTTCCTGTTTTTTAGGCCCTCAGTTTGGGTTGATGCTCAAAGGCGCTCTCTGTTTTAACAAGTCCCAACATTTTAACGGCAGACTTTTTGGGTTGTTTTTTTTTTTTAGACATTTTGGGCTGCGCGGCTGCCCCGTAACCTTTTATGGTGTTGTTTGCACCAAAGACAGATTAACATAGAGGCGGAGAGACGCAATAAAAAAATGTTCTTTCACAGGAAGGTCGCGTCTGTGTCGTTTGTTACATGCTTTGCTTCTTATTTCTGGGTTCTGGGTGGTTGTGTGATTTTATTTCTGTTTGGTTTAATTTCAGGTGTGTGTGTGTGTGTGTGTGGGGGGGGGGGGGGGGGGGGGGGGGGGGGGGGTGGCTACATCCTTTAGGTTCCTGTCCACAGCATGAATTTCAAAGAAGCTAATAAAAAAAAGACAACAACAGCACAACCCCTTTTCATAGCTGTCTCCGGCCAGAGTCACCAGAAGGTAAACAGCCAGTGTGTAATAGCAGCGCTGCAGGTTTCCATGGCTGCTGCGTCCCTGCAGCGCTGCTGCTCCGTGTCGCCGCCTCACGCTGAGCTCCCCCGCTCGGCTGAACCTGCTGCTGACGCCGCAGAAAAGCCCGGCCAGTCATCTGGGAGCTGCCGGTGAGGCAGGAAGCGGGACGGGAGGAGGTCAGCCGAGGTCGCTGCTCGTCTCTGCCAAATTGCACCTTTAAGCGAGATAGCAGCAGCAGCAGCAGCAGCAGCAGCGGCGGCCCAGGAATCCTCTCACTCACAGAGGAGATGGAAGATAAACATCTCCTGTGTGCCGCAAAGCTGGCTCCTCTCCCTGTTGACAAACACGATATGAATAGAAAGCTCTTCCCTCACCGCCGGGTCTTCCATTTCCATCACAGGGTTCAGTAAATATATTCCTGCCCTCTCCTGCACGGCTCTGTGTAGTCACTGGCTGCGTTTACATTACCCCCATAATTACACAAAACCGAAATACCGCAATAAAAACTGATAATGGAAATGCAGAAACTTTGAAAAACCTCTGAAATATCACTGAAAGGTTTTGACGTTCTCATTTCGGAAGAATGAGATCAGCTTTGTATTCATCTAGACAGGCCCAGATTACCTACTGCGTGAGTATAAATGAATTATGAGACTGTATTGGTGTTGCTAAGTTAAAAAGTGCAATTTTATAATATTTCTTTTTCGTTGGAAAAAAATGTGCCATGGCTCAAAAAAAGGTTGAAAAACACTGCAATAACAAACAGTTGGTCTCCAAAGTCATGACACAGTTTCAACCAGTCGGAATGAAGAACACAGGCAACAATAGAGATGTTTCAGTTCAACAACAAAAGAAAAGCAGTTCAACATAACGCCCCGTCATTGTGCGACAATAAGATCTCCAGCAAAGTGCAAAAAAAAAAAGTCTTTTCTTTCTTTTCTCCCCCTCAAAATCCATTTTCTGTTTATTTTCTGCATGAGCTGAGGGAGATGCATGCAGCCTTCGGTAATCTGCCCTCCGGCCGGCCGTCAAAACTGCCAATGCCTGCAGAAATGGGTGCTCCTGTTTTTCTCTCTCTCTCTTCTTTGCTCTTCCCAGCTCAAAGCTGTTGTTTTTCCACGTCAGGAAGAAAAGAGCGGTAAATATTTGTCCAACGCAGCCGCCCGTAAAACGTCACTGGGCGATTGACACACCATTTTATTTTTTATTTTTTGTGTGTTTGTCAGGGGACCCTCTCGTAAGAGAGGAAGGTTCTCACCGCAGGGGCGGAGGGGGGGTGGGGGGTGGGGGGATAAACGGCAAACGATTGACTTCTTGACACAGAACAGTGTCAGCAGCTTGACCGCATTCCACAGACGCAAACGTCAAGCGAAGGAAACTACCACGTGAGCGACACAAAAACCTTCCAGATGCTGCAGGAGAGCGTGATAAGCAAGACGCACACGCGCCGCCAAAACACGCAGGACGCCAGAGACAACCCGGGGATTTATCTACTGTCTCCTCAGTCTTTTTGTTTTTCCCATCCAAGCGTTCAATAGCTTCAGTTAGCAACCGTTCCTATGGGAAGTGTGTCAGAGAGGGAGACTGGCCAGAACCTGTGGTTTTGTGTGTGCGTTCTTAGTCAGGCGAGCTGAACCGCTTCCTTTTCAGAAGCAAAGGTTCCACATCATAGCAATTTTCAGATCTTATTTTCATGAACAAAGTCCAGTGGAGGCATCAAGCACATCATTATGCAAAAAAAACAATAGCTCTGTAGAAAACAGCATGCTTAGCCCTCCTTAAAATAGATAAATAAATACAATAAATATGAATTTTATTGCTGTGTTTGATCTGCAACACATTCAGAAGGGAACAGAAACAGGGGAGCTATAAGCTCTCACAGTATGGAACCAACACCTGTCTGTGGTGTTATGTACTTGGTACACAATGTGACATGACAAAGTGCTCTCACTTTCCAGTTTCCATAACTGTGTGTTTTAAGCACACACTTTCTTTACTTAAGGAAGAGTAGAAAAAATATCAAAGTACAGGACAAACTCATGGGGAGTTTATTGACTGGCTGGCAACACCTATTATTGAAAAGTTATTGGAGGGTTATTGTTAGGAGTCGAGGAAGATTTTGCATGCTAACGAGACTTTATCAACGCAGTGATTCTTTCCCAAAATAGACCAAACTTCAAGTGTTGACCGCAGGCCCTTGAAGGCAGAACAGGAGTCTCCTCCAGTGGCCTCAGACAGCCACACACTCTTTATCTCAACACCCACCGACCCTCTTGATGCTAGGGCTGAGGTGCAGCAAAAACACAGAGCAGGAGCCCTTGCAACAAGTCGGACGTCGTCAAAATTCTTACCAAATACTGCATATCGAAATTGACGCCGCCCCCTTTCTTTGATTCTGGAATTTGTCAATCGCCAAACTGATTCCCAATGCAACCGGCCATTAAGAAACAGCCCACACAATAGAACATCCTGTAAAACCGGTTTGTAATCGGTAAGGTTCTGTCAGGTTCAGTCGTCAGTGTGATTTGATCACAGGCCAGTTCGCACGGCATACTCTTTTCTTCTGAGCCAATCAGCTGGCTGCCTTCGGTGCAAACTGATAACAAATGCAACACTGATTTTGCTCAAAATAAGGTGGCCGCCCTCTCAAACCACTGAAGTGCAATTCCGAGCTCGTTTCTAACACTTCCCCTTTCAACACGCTGTAGGAATCCCAACAGGGGGGTTGGTGGGGGGGGACAGGGCGTGTACGGTCTGTGAGGTCTGATTTGGTTCATTTCCTGGTTTAATAACAGAGATCTCAATCAACAGAGAGGCCGAGTGGAAGTCAGGGTCAGACTCACAGTCGCATGTGAAATGATGGCATTATGTTCCAGGACGAGGCCTAAACTGCTGCTTCTGAACGTGAATCAAGACTTTCACATGAAAACCAGCACGTCACTCGTTTGGTCTCCCGTATAATCCAGTGAATCTACTGCATGGATCCATCTGAGAAAGAGCTGACAGAAAGCGTTTGGATGGTGATTGGAGAAAATCTATGGAGGCAACATGAGCTGCAGGTCACTTCCACCTCGGCAACGGGTAAACACTTGTCAAAAACAATTGGGAATAAAGTGAATCTTTGTCCCCAAGAAAGGAATTCAATGCTGATCAGCAGGTTGTGTTTTTCCATGACAGAGTCACAGAGTTTCTGACTAATCTGCCACAGCAGCAGCTTGGCTAGTCTCACGAGTTTGCCGTTTAACTTGCAGCCACCCCTTCCTCTTCTGTTGGAGCGCAGCTTCAGGGCACTTCCTATTTCAGAGGAGACCAAACTTGAAGATGGACGTGTGTGTGAAATATCTGGGAATCATCTGTGTTGCAAGATTATCACACATCACGGTGTGCGTCACAAGGTTCTAATTCCGGGTAATTCCTCCTTTCACATTAAAAAGTGTAGAACTCTGCTTGGAACCAGTGATCTTTTGACCTTCTTGTGACAGTGGCAGTGCTGTCACTATGCCTCCAATTAAGCGTGCGCCCTGGCCACTCTGCCAAGGGGATATCCCTTTGGCCAAATGGTTCAGCGTGCATGGCTATTACCTGGGAGTCTGGGGTTTCCAAGCCTGCCCGGGCCCTCTGCGCCTTGCCACATTCTGTTGCTGTCCTATGGCCTCCAACCAGTCAACCCACAAAGACCTCTGACGTCAACAATGCATTTTCCTCCACACAGCTGCGGCTCACTGGATATTTGGCTATTTTGGGAACATCCTCTGCGAACCATTGAGATGCTCGTGCTGTCGTGAAACCAAAGCATCTACCGCGTTCACCACACTCAGAGCCACTTCACTCTCTTTCCCTTCCCCATTCTGAAGCTCGCTTTGAACACCAGCGCGTCGTCCTCACCACATCATACATGCCTGAATGCGCTGAGTTGCTGCCATGTGATTGGTTAACGAGCAACGGCATCACAACATTTTTAATGTTGTGAAACTACCTTCAGCGGAGTCATTCCTAAATTTCAAAATGCTGACGCCGCATAACATAGCATGCAGCCGAAGCTACTGATGAGACAGCCAGGCGGGGTATCAACCTCTCAGCACAAGCCAAACCGCTCGGCCTTCAGTCTTCACACGTTTGGCACACACGCAGACTCGAGTGTTTTCATTTTTGGGGTGATTTTCCTTCTTTCCTCCTTTTGGAATGCCAGGCATTCACAGCTCAGCATATTCCAGCTGGAGGGGAATTCTGGTCTGTTTTTAATTAGGGGCCGGTCAGCACTGGCTTTTGATCAGGATGTGGACCGACTGACACACTGGGTGGAGCTCATCCTGACCCAGCTGGGAGACGGTGGAGCAGCAACCGAGTCTCTCTGAACACATGGACAGTGCAGAGCCGCAACCTCCAAATCGGATTCAGATCAGTGTGAATCAGTGGGGACAGGGAGTGGGTGGAGCCTGGCGTGGACTGTCGCACGCTCGGGGCGGCTGACTCAAACGACTCAAGATATCTGATTCTCTCGGGTGAGCGACTCAGAGACACCTGAGTCAGCGAAAAGGAATGGAGTTTCCCATCGCTGCAACACAACTCGTGCTCCCCGACTCTCCACATACTGCAGGTAAAGAAGTGCCTGTTCGTTCCTGCCCGCCATATGAAACCTCGATTTACGTCAATGGAGGTCTTTGTCTCCTCCTGTGCCGGCCGATGCTACGATTATAATCTAAAGGCAGCGGTCCGACGGGTCCTCCTCCTACTGACGAAAGTGACGATTATGTCATCGCTGGCGCAACGTTTCTGCGTGTTTTTCTCAACATTCCTGAGATGTTCAAACTGCGTACGCAACCGTGGGAGAAAGAAAGATCTGCCGGTGACGTCAGAGGACGTTCGAGTGGTACACAATGTGCCAGACGCTCAATCCCGAATCAAAATGAGCCCAAACGATCGCGCGCTGTGAGCCAATCGGTCCCGTTCGCTCCCCACTTGGGCTCGCGTCTAAAATGTTTCAGCCATTCCGATTGTATTTCGTCCCCCTCGGTATTTCTTTCCCAGCAGTGTTTTGTTGCGGAGGGGAGCAGGAAAACCGACTGCAAACAACTGGAATGAAAATCATGACCTCATTGGATCACGCTGCGGTGGCATAACAAGCACTTGTTGGTTTCTCAGGAAGCGGACTCAGGCAAACACGTGGGCCTTTGCCAGCCGCTCCCATGAGATCAGAGCCTGACCTCAGTCCAGCAGCGACCTGCCCAGTCACACAGAGACCAGGTCCCCCGGTGGTGAAAAAGACCCAGACTAGCTACACCCTGCTTAGGACGTGCTATTTTTAGACTGCACCTTCATTTCCTGTGTCCCGAAATTCTGTTTTGGGATAAATTTAGCTGCGAATAGAAACTGCGTAGGGCAGTTTGTGCCGGACCTTTGCCTTATAAAGCAACACTTGTTGCTTGATCTTAAATGGAAATTGCATCATAAAGTTAACATCCTGCTAGATCCACACACACACACACACACACACACACACACACACACACACACACTGTTACTGTGGCTGGAGTGGCTGAATTAAAGGACAGATGTGGACTTCTCTTCCTGTTTTTAAGCAAGTTTTTTAGATCGACATATTTTAGAAATTTGATATGAGGCACCAAATGTCATTACAGTTTTTTTTCCAGGTGATTTCAATTTTTGCATCTGTCTTTTGCCTAGTTTTAAATTGAGAGCACAGAATCTGACGGTTAGCAGTTTGCTAATGTCCTTAATGAAAACAAGTTAAAAGAGCATGAGATTCCAAGATTGGGAAATGAAATCAAGTTTCTAGTCTGTACATGAGCGGCCTTGCATGGTGGAATGAATATTTTTAGGCTTGCCGAGCAAAAAAAAACATTTTTCTCTGTTTTCACTAGAAGACAGCTGATAAAACTGTCTTACAGTGAGTTCAAGTGTGGCCAAAACCAGGGAAACTGCTTCTCCACATGGCGAACAAAGTCATGGCTGCCTTTATACATTACTAACCTATTATTCATTCACACTGGTGGTGCTAAGCTACATGTGTAGCCATAGCTGCCCTGGGCCAGACTGACGGAACCACCGGCAATGTATTAAGTTTCTTGCCCAAGGACACAACGACAGACTGGGATGGGCGGGGGTGGGATTTGGACCGCCAACCTTTCAGTCATTGGACAACCCACTCTACCTCCTGAGCAACAGTCGCCCCAACGTAAAACAACGTAGGGCTCAGTTTTGGTGACCTTGCCGTTTTCTTAACTTGCCAAACGCTGGCAACATATGTAGCGTGTGTGTGTGTGTGTGTGTGTGTGTGTGTGTGTGTCTTTCAAACGGTCAGACAGACAGGTGAGGCCCTCCTATTTCCTACCTCGCTACCTGCTCTGTCGAGCATGCAGGGAGATTTTGCCGCAGTCTCACTGAGGGAGGGGACGTGCAGCTTTAAGAGCGCTGCATCACATGGTGTCCACCAGGGAGGCCTTTCTCCATCAAAGGACCACCTACTGGGACACTTCAACACGCTGGCTCACCACTCTGACTACTCCACATAGCACAGCATACTGATCTTAAATCTTAAAACGGAAAGATCACCGTCACCTAAGTCAGAGTAAAGGTTGTGATGTAGCGTTGATCTTCCTTAAAAGCGCCTTAGAAGGATTAAAACAGACCTGCCTTCTCCCTCCAGTCAACAGTTACTGCGCATATTTCAGGTTTCCGGGGGGAAGTGCTTCACGGGAACAGATGTGTTTTTCTGTTTACTCAGGCAAAAGAAAGCGCAAACGGCTTTGTGTCCGTGTACCTGCCGAGCGTTCAGGAATGCGGCGGCCAGCGCTCGGCATCCTCCAGCACCGGCCTTGTTTTTATAGCCCTCACACAGGAAGTGCTCTCTGGTGGGGCCTCACTGCTGTGGACTGGGGAGGGAGGGAGAGAGAGAGAGAGAGAGAGAGAGAGAGAGAGGGAGGGAGAGAGACAGAGAGAGGGAGAGAGGGAGGGAGAGCGAGACAGAGAGACAGAGAGAGAGAGAAGGAGGGAGGGAGAGAGACAGAGAGAGAGAGAGAGAGAGGGAGGGAGAGAGACAGAGAGAGGGAGAGAGGGAGGGAGAGCGAGACAGAGAGACAGAGAGAGAGAGAGGGAGGGAGGGAGAGAGACAGAGAGAGAGAGAGAGGGAGGGAGAGAGACAGAGAGAGGGAGAGAGGGAGGGAGAGCGAGACAGAGAGACAGAGAGAGAGAGAAGGAGGGAGAGAGAGAGACAGAGAGAGAGAGAGGGAGGGAGAGAGACAGAGAGAGGGAGAGAGGGAGGGAGAGCGAGACAGAGAGACAGAGAGAGAGAGAAGGAGGGAGAGAGAGAGACAGAGAGAGGGAGAGAGGGAGAGAGGGAGGGAGAGCGAGAGAGAGGGAGGGAGAGAGACAGAGAGAGAGAGGGAGGGAGAGAGAGGGAGAGAAGAGCGGACACCCTCCCCCAAATCGCTGGCTGCTTTCCAAGGCACACACACACACACACACACACACACACACACACACACATACATGAAAACCGTGTTTTCTTGTCTCTGCGCAACTCTGCACCCTCCCCTCCCCCTCCCTCCCCATCAGAGTTTTGTTTATAGCTCTAATCACAATAAACAAGCAGAAACAAGCAGGGAAGGGGCCACTTCCCCCACTCACACAACCATCGGGGAGCCGCTGCAAAGCAGAAGTGGCAGAAACAGCCGACACGCTAAGTGACAGCAGCCGGGCCAAGGAGGGGTCGCCGGTGCTCCCTGTGTAGCAAGCGAGTGCAGCCAGTTCATGTCGTTCCAAGGCTGAAGGAGAGGCCGATGGTTTGTGGCACTGGAGAAGAAATGGAGGAAAGTTGGTTGAGTTTCCACCTGATGGGTACAGTTCCGTCAGCTGCCTCCAGGTGCCTTCTGAGGCGACTGTGGGACAGTTCGGGTTTTTTTTCTTCTTCTCATGGATTCACCTCAGCTTGTAGCAGCAGCAGCAGCAGCAGCAGCAGCAGCAGCAGCAGCAGCAGCAGCTCCACCTTCATCTCGTTGGCGTCTCGCTTGTCAAAGAACTCTCGGTGAGACGCGGATAACGAGCTGCCGAGCCGCCGCCGTCGCTCTGGAGGCGGACCTGAAGGCAGTTTTCAGACGACGCTGCGATCTCGGCCAATCAGCGGTTAGAAAAACACGGGAATTATGTAAACACTTTGCACAAGTGGGGGAATAAAATATAATGCACATTCGGCACGCGAGGCTAAAATAAGAGATTTTTTTGTTTTTCAGTATACTTAGTCGTCTGTAAAGTAGAAATCATTAGACATTATTAATTTACTGGGACTTTGTAGTTTGCATGTTATTAGGATATTTAAGCAAACATGCAAACATGCAACCATCTATCCTGCTGCGTCTGACTCCAGCAGCCCGACCAACCCGCTGGTCCTCCTGCCCACCACACGTGCAACAGGATCATTTTGGATCCGTGTGCTCACGTCCCATCACATCAGCGTCTGATGGGACCTGAGCCCTCCATCCTCGTCGCACATCAATAGTTCCATCGAGACACCTTCCTCCTCCTCTTCCTCCTCCTCCTCCTTCCTCCAGCGTGTCATCACATGCCAGCAGTGCGCTGAAGCAACCGCAAAGAACGTCAGTTTTTTTGTTTTTTTTAATGATCTCGCTCTCTCGGTGACAACTGCAGGGATAAATAAGTGAATAAATCAATGGGTGACGAGCCGTGTGGCAGCCTGCCACGTGCGGCGCTGCGTTCGGCTCGCTGGCCCGTGTGAACGGGCGGCATCGACGACAGACGCGACGCAGGAAGTCACGTGGGCCTGATGTGATTTTCCGCGTGCGGTTTCTTTTTCCTGAGAAAGGTGACAGGGCTCTGCAGACGCGAGCTGCGACGACAACGAGGACTTTCTGAAAGTGCTCGAAGCAAAACTATCATTGCAAAAGTCCTGAGGGTTCATTGGATGAAAGCGTCCTCAACTGCTGGATTAGCACACTAATAAAAAAAAAAAAAAGTTACACGTTGAGAGAAAAGGCCTCAAGTCATGTATCCTTGTGAATACAAAGCAAAGAAAATGGCTTTCGCTTACTTCACTTGCAGCTGATTTAAAAAAAAACATTTTTTTTAACAGTTCATCCTCTCTGGAGGTGAGCGGGGGAAACAAACGCAGACATCGACAGTTTGGCAGCAGATGAAATATCTTGTAATAGCGATGCTGCTCTCGCAACAGTTCTCCCTGGGTGCAGCCGCTGCCGCCACGCCCTCCGACACGGCCGTGCTACATTCTGAGAGCCTCTGCAGCATTTTACGTGCGCTGATTAGCTTTCACAAAGTAAGCTGCGCGGCCCGAGAGAGACGTCGGTGCCGTTCCTCCAGCTTCCGAGAGGCGGAGAAGAAAGGAGTTGATGTCGAATGGGCTCAATTAGCCATCTGGGTTTTGACTGAGGAAGCCGTGTTTAATCAAACGCACCGAGAGGTCTTTGTTCTTGCGTCGTCCCATCCCGATGGCCTCTATTGTTCCTCCACCCTCTGTGTCGCTATTACCGACCCTTGAATTAGCATCGTCTCTGCAACGCCTAATATCTGAGGGCTGTAGAACTCATCCTGGCTAATCAACCCGTTTATCTCACCCCGTCTCCGTCTCTGGTTAGCGCCCCCCAGAGAGGGAAATCGCACTCCGTTAAAAAACTGCTCATTTGAGGACAAACGTGAAAACCGTCGGTACGCGCGGCCACTTCCTGCCAGACATTCACATGTTGTCTCTTTAAACGCTGTCACGTCAGCACTTCTAAAACACAGATTTCCTCATTTGGAGAATACGATTTGACCTTTGGCCATCAATGTACAAGCTGCATGAGTAAAACGTAATTCATGAGCTCAGTGGCAGATACGTCACGGTCATGTGTGTAGATGAACTGGTCATGCAAATGAATAAGGTTTAAGATGCTGCAGCATTTGGAATAAACGTCTCTGTAAGCAGAAAAGTCTCAACCTTATGTTTCATTTTTTTTTTTTTTTTACTTGCGAATGGTTTTAGAACTGTTAGCACAAGAAGGTCAGATTGTAACAAGTGTTAACTCGTTCCAAATGCAAAAACTCATTTCTGAGCCTTGATATGATGCATTTAATATTTTCCAAAATAATGCGTGATCATTACTGTTGTAGAAAATTATCCACATTGTGTTCCTGGTCCTGCGATGAATATGGTGACATGGTCCCTCAGTCCAGACTTTTTTTTTTTTTTTTACTCTAGATATAATTTTATTATTATCGTTTACTGACTAGGTTCTATTTTTCCTTATTCCCTATTCTAGGTTCCTGGCATCTGTGTTGTAAATCAACCTATCCTGAGTCCAATTTGTTGTTCGCTGTACAAAACTGGTGATTAAAGCCAATTGCGATTCCAATATAGACATTTCAAAATAAAACTTGGGGGCGAACATTTTTAATATTCTTGATTTCATCTTTTAGAAAAAAAAAAGATATTAATGGTACATAAAAGGTTCATGCAGACGACTTCAATCAGGTTTCACATCAGAATCTGTAAAACTGAAAGAGCCACAAACACTGCCGCAGCGCTGCTGCTAATGGACAAAGGCCGTCATGCTGCAGAGTTCAACTAACTGGAAGGTGACATGAGAGCAACAGCATTTAGAAGTGCACTCAGAGGTGCTAAAACGCAACTGCACAGGGCAACGGCTGCGGCTGCAAGCCAGGTTCAGCGACAATCAACACGCTGGTGTCGAGCTGCACAGTCACTTGAAAACATGTCGACACCGTGGGAGGTGCAATGTCAATGCGGGTGTTTTTTTGGTGCTGTTCCTTCAGGCCGCCGTCTGCAAACCAGTTTCAGCCGAGAATCCGCATTCATTTTGAAATCAGGCCGTCAGGCTGACGTCTGCAAGACCGACGAGCGCCCTCTGACCTGCGAGCTCCTGGGATTACACGGCCGTGGCCTCATTCATGGCACCGACTGTCATCTCTAATTTGCAGAATGCGCACATGTGACAGGCGTCCCTGATTGGGTTTTCGGGGGCCCAGGAGAACCGGTCATTGGTTTTCTTCACATGATAGCCATTGCCCACGCGGACTGACTCACAGCTGTGAGCTTCCACATGCAGAAAGGGATCTTTGTGCAAATAACACGACCGTCCGTAACTCGCAGTCTTCAGTTCGACAAATTCCCGCCGATTCCATTAATTATGAACGTCACTCACACTGAGCTCACCAACTGAGAGCAGGAAGACAGGCCCTTTAAAGGTCAACGACCTGTCCGGAAGACCATGAATGATGATAAATGCACAAATGTATCAGCGTTGTGCGATTATTAGAACCGTGCGAAAGCAGAAAAAGGCTCTTTTCACATTTGATTTGGTTTATTAAAAACATACACATAAATATGACACGTTCAATGATACTGAAATACAGCGGATAGACTTTTTTTCTTGGTAAAAAAAAAAAAGAAAAGAAAAAAAGATGATAGAATAACATTATATAACATTTCTATATCAGGTTCCTGTGACCGCATCTAATCATGTGACACAATTTGGCAGGACAGGTGACCATTAACACACAGTGAAGACATTAATCCAGTGTTTAGCCACAAATAATCCAAAAAGAGAGGAACAGAAAAAGAAAGCACCGGAGGACACACGTTAAAGCGTCAAATAATAATGATTACATATCAGCAGTTATCAGTGTTGAGGAAATCTCGAGTTTGCCTAGATAGGACAATTGTCATTGACCTGTCAATGACAGGATGTAATTGATGCCTCAGTTTTAATTACTGAGGAGATGGAGGATGAAATACAGTGACACTGGAGAGTCTTTCAAGGCTGAAGCCATGAACTTTTGTTTAAAAAAAAAAATACTGTTTATACTGGAAAGTCAGTACTCTCTCAATCACAGTATTAACAAAATGCTTGAAAAGAAAATCTGCTATTTTTTTTAGAGATATTGTACAGCCATGCTGGGAGGATGTTTCAGCAAAACTATGGTTCAATATTTCACCTCACGATGTTTAACAAGGACCATAATTACTGACAATTCATGCAAGCTTCGTCATCAGTGTTATCAGAAAAGTACATGACCTAACAAAGTACCTGAGATTACAAAAAAAAAAGTTGCTATACTGCATTATACAAGACATATACTCAATATAAAATGTGCTACCAATTGAAACGCTTACAGCAGATACTTTGCGGATGCGTCACACGTACCAGGTCACAGTTGAAAGCTGTTACTCGGAAGCGGGTTTCCCGTCATGACCGTCACCGCTTCCAGGAGAGAACTCCAAATGTGCAAGAGGACCAGAAAATGTTGGAAAGCCAATAGCCGCTCATGAGGTTGTCAAACGTAAATGAACCACAGCAGTGACTGTTTTGTAAAAGCTCAAGAGAAGCAAAACGTGTCCATCTTAATATACACAGCAGTTATTAGTGCTTGGTGTGTTTATGACTAATGGGCTGATTTGACTGCATTAAATCTCACACAGTAACTGAAACAGCTTTGCAGCCTTGGGTTTGGTTAGGTGGATCTTGAGAGCACTTTGGCCGAGGTGTGTTGCATCAGAAACGGTTTCTAAAGTGGAATCAATCAATTTCTTCCACTAAGGCGCCCAGAACTCACAAGCACCTACCACACCATCAGTCTTCACCAAATGCATTTCTTTTCTTTTTTTTCCAACTTTCAGAAAATAATCTCTTTGTGAACAAACATTCACAGTCATTGTGCAACATCAGACTGGATCTGATGGCGGTCTGAATTGAACTTAAACTGGCAAAGGCTCTAGTGATAAAGTGAGAGTTTCACTTCCATCCAGGCTGAAGTCCAATGGGGCCTCAAGTGGCTTCCAAAGCAGTCCAATGTGAAACAAACAGCAGACAACAACAAAAAAAAACACTCCATACATGCCGCTGTGCTCATTACAAATGTCAGAAAGTTGCACACAACCAGATTCTTCCAAACAGACTGCACCACCCGTTTTTAGCTACAACATGCGCTGCAGCCACACAGCCAGAATCCAATGTGGCTCTCATAGCAACTCACCTGCTACCACAACTTCCAATACTCACAAGAGCCAATAGGATTGCAGCTCTGGGTCAGAAGGCAACACCTCATCAATGTGTAAAAACCCAACAAAGTTAAGTCTTACACACTCCTCACTCAGCATTCAGTGCACTGCGAAAAATTAAAAAATAATAATGACATAGTAAAAGTATGTATAAATAAGTTAAAAAATGTCTCAGAAATGATTTGTTAAACAGTTCAAATCTAACCATAAAAATGCCCCCTTGTTTTCAGCTGTCACCTTCTCTGAGGATCTGTACGCATGCAACACTTTAGTTGCATGCCCACCCATTAGAACACCAGGAAGAGCTACAGTCAGCGAGAATACTCTGAATTGTGCTCTGTGTGTGAATTTTGACTTTACAATACAACTGATGATGATCAAGTGGTATGAAGACCTGTTTTATGCTTTACCCCTGTGGGTCCTCTGAATTAAAGTCTTTCCCTTTGTAAAAGTCAAGACTGTTCACGTGCACTGAAAAGTAACAAGAGTGTGCATCCACATTGAGGTGAGAAGTGAAATGGTAAATTTTTCAATTTGGGTCGAATATTCCCTTGACTTCTTGGGCCTGGAGCTTGGGGGAAAATGAACTGAATGTTTATATCAAGTACAACCAACTAACTGCTGTGGTACCAGGCGATTATGCGCACAAGAGAATTCATTAGTTCCAATAAAACAAAAGCTGCGGCGTCATTCCTCAGGTAAACAAAACAAAACGAGGCTTGGAACATTTTTTTCTTCTCCACGGCTCGTGGCTCACAAAGTTGGCCGCTTACACCCAGTACTGATTCCTCTGCAGCGTTGGAGTGGCAGTCTGGATCATTTGAGAGGAGGATGAAGGAAAACCACTCCTCCAGGAACTGACGACCATGCTCGAATCGAGTGTGTCGTAACCAGAGCCTGAGCTGAGTGTTAACCTATCCAAACCGGGGCTACCTGGACGGGTCGGATTGAGCGGAGTGACAGTCACCGTGGGAACGGCTGCGCTCCTCTGAGGTTCGCCGTGGTATGAGTGAGTGCTGTGAGGGGCAACCACAGCTGGCTCGTTTGGCGCAGCTGTGCTCTGTTTTCTCTGCCTGTGGTGTCGAAGAAAGATGACCAGGACCACAAAGATGATCACGAGCAGCAGCAGGGCCAGGAGGGGTAGGATCACCAGGAGGGGATTGGAGGACTTTTGAGGGTATGACTCTACCCGAACCGGTGTGTTCCTGTGGTGCAAATCCTCGGTTCCTCTGGTGGGTTTGCCAAGAGTCGTGCTAAAAATGCTTGTTCTGTTGGAGTTTCCCCAGCGGTTACGTCCCTTGAACTTTTGCTGGGATTTGCTGGGTTGCTGGGTGGAAATGAAGTGAGTGGACTGGACTGGTGAGGCTGTCCCGTTTCTGGAGGTTTGCAGAGAAGTCTGGGGAGCAGTCGTTGTCGAGGAGACAGGACTCTTTGTGGTTGGCGACAGGGTGGGATCGTATGGCACAACTGTGAAGTGAAGTTCTCCTTTAGCAGGCTGGATGTTACCCGTTTTCAATACAAACACCAATGAATCATTTAATTCCTGAACTCCAGTCATGTTGGCATTCAGTTCCAGGGTGACCTTCTCTTGCAACACCTCCTGAAAGGTGAAGGATTGAGCTGGCTCAGCTTTCCGTTTCGTCCTCACCACTTTTCCATACTTGGGTTGGCGGATAATCTCAAACACAGGGTCACTGTCACAGATCTTGGCCAGCTCAGAGACATTAAAGAAACTATTGTTCAATTTGACTGCGATCCCATTTGGGATCCGCAAGTCTTTGCCGAGCTGAATCAAAGGTCGCACGGTTACGTTGAGCACTTGTCCGGTCAGATTGGCCTCTGAAGTGAATGCGGTAAACTCAAAGCTGTCTTCTCCAGATGTTATGGAGGTCATGTGATAGGACAACATACCAGACCTGATGTCCTCTTGGTCAAACTGCTTGACCTCCTGATTGCCCTTTAGAATCTTGCCAAAACTTGGAGGCCTCGAAATCAGGAAGTGGACGGTGACGTTTTTCCCGTTGGACTCAGCAGCCAGGTTGTCCTGGGTCAGAGACACCGAGGTCTTACCTTGTTCCAGTGTCAATCCAGTGTAGTTCACCAAAGAGATGGTGATCTCAATCACCTCTAGATTGAAGAGTTTATATATCGGTTTGTGATGTCCATCTGTGACACTGAAGTAGAACACACCAGAGGTGGCGCTGCCATCGTGGATGAAGTAGACCCTTCTGCTATTAATTTGGGCCTGTGTGAAGATTCCAATCGACTCATTCAGGCTTCCTTCAAGCGCGAGGAAACCATTATTGGGCATACTTATCACAGTGAATTTAATGTCATCAGGAGGGTTGTCCAAGTCTTCCACTTTGAGATTCTCAGGGCAAATTGCCACCGTATCTCCCTGGACCACCCTCAGACCTGGAGACTTGGTCTTCAGCACTGGTGGTTGGTCATTTATGGGTACGATCGTGATGTTAAAATGCTCCTCAACAGCATCACCGTCGTCCTCAGGGAGCTGTGCGGTTCGGCCTTTTAGATTTAACCATGCACTAAATGCAAAGGAATCCCGAGTGGTCTCCGAGTTGTCGTGCACGTAGGTGATGCCGTACTTTTTCACAATGAACTGGGAGAAGTTGGGTTTCTCCTGTGTGAGGTTTCTCTCGCCCACAATGATGACGCCATGGCGCGGCAGCGACGACACTTTGAACCAGACCTCGCGAGAGCTTCGCTGAGGCGTCGGCAACTTGGACATCAGGTTGGAGGCGTCCAGCTTAGATTCATCGATGACAACGCTCTCCCCTTCAGTCACCACAGCACCTGTCGTCAAGCAAACAACATTGTAATCATCAGGGACGCAGCTATGAAAATATCACGGAATGATGAAAGATTTCTATGATACATTGACTATTACGATATAAAAAAAATAAAGCCTTTAAAGTGAATGGGGCTGGTGCTCATGGAACAGCCAATTTCATGGCATGAAGAAACAAACACACATCCACGTGTCAGATTTAAACCTCAATGCAGCATCTCGCTTACTTCTTACTTCGTCCTCTCCCCTTGCAGCAACTATCATTTTACACATCAGAACTAAATCTTGGTGACAATAACGTTACGAGACACTTAAAGCTGTGAACACCTTCACTCATACCTGTGTTTGCGAGCAGGACCGTGTTGTGCTCTGGTCCGGTGTTCTCATACGAAATGTCTATTTTGAAGGTCTGACTTTCCAAAGAGGACGGCGGCGATGTCACATGGAAGGTCACAGAGTCCATCGCTTCCCAGCCCACCGCCTCAATGGGAGTCTGAACATAGGCAATCTCTTTCCTGTCCACCTGAAACACAAAAGCATTCAGACCCTCGGTTCATAATCAACCTTAACAAAAAGGTTAAGAAGTGTCAGCGACTCTTCATTTCCTTGACAGTCATTACAGAAGCAATGAAATGATTGCATCTTTAATCCTTAATTTAATACATGACTCTTTGTAACACACAGATGAGAAACCATCTCTTACTAATAAATCTACCGGTAATAAATGACCCGTCCTACTCCAATGAGAAAGGATTTTCATTTTTATTCCATTAAGAGGAAGCTGTAAATCAGATCCCAGTTCACCCACCATGTCTTGTGTGAAAGTGGAGACATCCACCGTTGAATTATCCTGCTGTCTCCTCACCAGTCGCCCCAGCTTGGGATGCCGCACCACACTGAACGTGACGACGCGGTTCGAGGCGTTGCCAACGTCGTTGGTCAACGCCTCTAAATTCTCATTTGTGATTGTTGCGGAGGAGCCTGCAGAAACGAATGTGAAATTGAAATAGTGATTACGAGGAGTAAAGATTTGATCACAGTCTGGTGCGTGTGTGTGTGTGTGTGTGTGTGTGTGTGTGTGTGTGTGTGTGTGTGTGTGTGTGTGTGGTGATCACTTAAGCGTTGGTCTTGTGTTCCATTTAGCTTCACTTCAAACAAAACCATTGTTTTGTTTGAATGGAAAACGCGACCTTTGATGTTTTACAATGAAGCTGCGCCGCACATATGGCTGCTTACAGCAGTCAAACTGCAGCATGACATAAACAAGGCTAACAAGTGGATCAGCAAGAAGCTCCCTCGTGTGGAAAAACGTCTCCCGCGCACGAAGAAACTGACTACAGAGCTGTGTTTCTGATTGAAGGACTTCCCAGAGTGTGAGCAAGTTAAAATAAGAAGACTGCTGATAAATGACGGAAACCGCGATGGAGGGAAGAGGGGGTCAAAGCACAGTGAAATTCATTCATCACTTCCCATGAGCGCTCCCACCCGCCCTGTCTGTGTCCCATGGGAAATTTACATCTTGGAAAAGAGGAGACTTTTTTTTTTTTTTAATCTCTTCCGAGGAAAAGACATTTCAATCTAAATCAGCGCAAGATGGGTTTTCCCATCATGTCCGATGGATTTTTTTTCAGGCGCTTTCATGTTTGAGTTCATCACATTCTACCGTGCAACTCACAAAACCTCTATGGTGAAGGTTTTCACCATGGGTGAATGATAAGAACTGGATACCGGACTCACGATATGGCAGCGCGCCGATTTTTTTCCCAGTGGTCACTAAAGGTACTGCAGCAAAAACAAATCCCGTAGGCCCAAAAAGCATTTTCCCCATAGAAGGCAATCCAAAAATAAACTAAACAGGATGACTGTGACCTGAAATGCAATTCGTAGCAAAACTTTCTATTGTAGATTTTTCAGTCATGCTCTTTTAGTCGTTAAAAATAAAATGATAGAGGCCAGAAAACCACCAGAAAAGAGTTTATTCCCAGCGTGACGTCACAACGTCGTACGTGCTGCTGTGGCTCAGCTCGTTTGGATTGGTCAAATAGAGCACGTGAGTTTCAGAGGCATGATGGGAAGTGACACTACTGCGCACGCTCTATGGGCCCACGACTGCAGGAGTCCAAAAACCTGCGTCTGCACTGGGTTTTACGCCGTCTTAAAGAAAACCTTTTGAAAAAATAAAACGCAATTCAAATTTAATTTAAAAATACACATTACAGACTAGGGATAGAGATTACACATGTTGTACTATGACACCAGATACCAGAATATCAAAAAAGAGAAAAGCCAATTTTAAGTGTGTTTTCTTTCTTCAGCGGTTAAAAAGAGTAGAACTGTATACACACAGTTGCAGTGGCAACGCTCCAATCTCAGTCTTTACTTTTTCATGAAAACACGTGTTTCTGCACATTAACCCAGAGACAGAGAGAGAGACAGAGACAGAGAGAGGGGGAGAGAGAGGGAGAGAGAGAGAGAGAGAGAGAGAGAGAGACTATGGCAGTTTCACATCAAGAACTACGACATTTGAGGAATCTGTGAGTGGAAAAAGGCGAGAGAGAAAGAAAGAAAGAGAAAAAAAACAAGCCCACCTCCACACTGTGAAAGTGTTTCACGTCAGCCTCTAACCCCATCAAAACCCTTCATTATGAGTTAAAGCTCCCATCCCGCCCACCCCGTCTCGTTTCTTTGTGCCCCGCCTGGCACCGAGCACAAACAGGACTGCCACAGACAGACAGCGGCACAGCTTTTCAAGCACCAATTCACACTGGGGCCCTGGAAGCTCAGCGGAGCGTTCCAGCTGGCACTTTGCTGCTCACATGCCATCCTTCTCATCTCACTCATAAAAAAAAAGAAAAAAAACCCCACAAAACCGCCACATACACACAAAAGTGTTTGTAGAAACAGGCGACACCGAATATTTTACACCGCCGAGCATTTAGAGGTACGTAAAAAGAAAAGAAAAGCAGCAAGTCAGACAGATTTTAGAAGCAGACTCACACGTCTGGTATTTTTTGGTTAAGGACAGAGCAGGCTGCTGGAAAGGTGCTGAAATGTTTGACCAAAAGAGATTGAGTGCAGAGGTGTACCACTGTCGAAGTGACGACAAGAGGAAGTGGAATCTTACGAAATGAAGCGAAATAAAACGCAACGCCATGAATCCGCAGAACTGGCAGCCGAGCTCATGAGAAGACTCAAAAAAGAGAAGGACGTGGTCTTGCTGGTGCGTATTAATAGTCGACCTCAGGATTGTTTACAGAAGTGGATGACTGACACAATGTCTAGAAGAAGGTTTTTCGAGTCATTTTTAAAGAAGCAGCAGTCTAGTATTGCGGCAGCACTCTCGTAATGTGATGTTGCATAGACAGGAAAACCACAGACACAAAAAAATAAATACGATGATAGAAAAAAAGTTCCATGATTTAAAGGAAGTAGCGGTGAGAATCTAACTAGCAGCTAATGGATTACACGCTGCGTCATCTGAAACACGCCACCGGTAGAAAAAGCTATTTGTGTGCGTGTGTGTGTGTGTGTGTGTGTGTGTGTGTAACTTGTGCTCAAAACTTGCATGGATCCGAGTTCTTTTATTTTGGTTTACCTGGAAACACCTTGAGTGGCCGGTTGTTCTCCAAGCTGAGAACTAAAGCCTTGGCTGTGATGCTGAAGATCTGCCTGGGGGTGAAGTTCAGGCCGTCATTGGCTTGGAAGTTGAATCCTCCAGACATGGCACCTGTGAATGCAATGACACACCGGCACCAAAAAAAAAAAAAACATTTCATATTGTTTTGTCCAACAACTTTGAACTCAGAAAGAATCCTGAAGAAGGAGGAGAAAAAAACTGCCACTTATAATATTCTTTTTTTAGTACAAGAAATATATACACTCGGTTGTTATAATTGACTATTGGTTAGTGAATTGCAATGTGTGAAGAAGGGAATTTTTCTTTTATTTCTAGAGTGGGAGACTATTGCACGTGATTCCAACCTTTCTGCAGGGAACAAACAGAGAGAAACGGGCAGGAAAGAGAGAAGCAGATAAGAATCGAGGGAGTAGGCAGAAGCTTTTATTGATGTGAGAGTCACTGACAGCTGCACGCCATGACAGAGCTTTTCCATTACTCAACATCAGCTTCCAGGCACCTTCAAATTCTCTATTCCGTCTTGAGGTTTTCTCGTGCATTTCATTTTCTCAAGTGACTTGTGAGCAAAGTGCCGTTAAAGATCAATTGAACCAAAATTCAATCAAGAATGCACTGTTGCTTATATAGCTGGAATGATATATTTTGTCATATGTTCGTAGTTCACCTGGTTAACTGAGTCGTGCATTCACACAGGAAGAAACAGAGATTGTGTCCAAAAAACAGAATTATTCCATTTTTATAGGAAAATCTTGACTAACGTGCTGCTTTCAAGGAGCCTATTAAAAAAAAGGGGGGGGGGGTACCTTTGTGAACAAACAGCAGCTGCCCCTGGTCTATGTGCGTTTGCGTGAAGTTGTACACGGCCTGCGTGGGGGCGCTCTTGAGGGCCAGGTGCCCGTTGCTCGGCGGGGTCACCATGTAGCGCAGCTTCTCTGGGGGAGAGTCGGCGTCCTCCACCCTCAGGTCAGCGGCGGTGATCTCCGTCACCGAGGACACCCACACCTGCACGGCAGAGAGACGAGGAGCCCGGCGCGGGTAAGTCACGCTTCATTCCTCGGGGCGCACGGGAACAGGAGAGTTTTATTTGACATGGCTCAGAGCGGGAGGATGTGAAAGGCTCTGACAGCAGGATGCCAGGCAGGCGGCCAAAACAAAAAGACATCCATATTTATTTAAAAAAGATGACTCGATATACAGGGTGTCACGAAAAAAATAAGACATTTTAACAGCAATTATCTTGAAAACTACCAAGTCTAGCTCAACGAAATTGAACAATTTAGGTGTTGAACATCATAAGTTCATCATTAGGACCGAATTCATAAGTGTTCAATATGTGCACCGCCTGGGTGACTGTGTGCGAGCACATTTCAACCTGGAAGCACCACAAAAATAAAACCTTAATAAAGATAAAATCTGGATCTCTTTCTATACATCCTGTGAAAGGTTGAGCTTATTTCAACATAATGAAATGATGTCAATTTTTTTGGGACGCCCTGTATAAAGATCACTGGAATATATACATACACGTGTACCTATGCTTGCATTTTAAAATCATTTTTTATCTGAGAATCATTTTTAAGGTCAACTATATTTGAAGTTCAACGTGCTCACTGTGTTCAAATGGTGCCGTAAAAAAACCTTTCCCATTCACTGAGTAATACAGAACATTGCTTATTCACAACAAATCGTGCCTGCGATTGCTGCCGCAGTCTTAGTCGCTAATAAGAGTGACGTTTGTGTTCGTGTCAAACACTTTCAGGTCCTTCCTCAAAGTGACCTCAAAGCCCTAAAGCCAACGCAAAGAAACTTACTGACACACGGAACACGGAACCCAAAGTGTGCAAACACTTCTACGCCTCAGGGGGAGTTTCGACAGTCTCGTCTGGAGTGACGACGATGGAACCTGAGACTTGTGTTGGAGCTTCTCTGCTAACTATTGGAGGGACGAGGGTTCACTGTTTATAATCAACGAGGGCCTTGAATAAAGAGAGAGAGAGAGAGAGAGAGAGAGACGTCGTGGTCGAAAGAGCTCCTCCCCGTATTTTAATGCTGACGGAAAGAACTTTTCCAGGAATTAATATTTGACTCATCAACACTCTGGGTGACGATTAAACCCGGTTCAACACCTTTAGTCAAACAGTAGCAGGGGAGGTTTTTGTTTTTTTCCATTTCTATTCCTTCTTGTCACGCTCCGTCAAACCACTTCCACCCCCTGCGACAGCAGTGAGTGGGATACCACACACACACACACACACAGTGTGTGTGTGCGTGTGGTGGTCGGGTGGGAAATGACTACACCTGCACTTCCCTCCTGTGCAGCGGGAGTCGCAGCAGGATCGGACTCACCAGCGCCGACGAGCAGCTTCGGGGTGACTCACCACAATCAAAGGGAAAGACACATGAGATCAATTTGCACAGACTGCCTCCCCGGTGTCGAGATCAATGCCTCCGACATGAAAGCGACTCTGCCGCCGCCGCCGCCGCCTCTCAGGCTGCAGCTTTAATGGCAACAACATTCAATTTGAGCTTCGTCGCACGCGTCTTCTCACCGAATTCCACAGGGTTTGTTGGGTTTTTTTTTTTTCAAGCTTCATAACCTTGACTGCTGGAGTCAATCTATTAGAACACTCTTTTCCCCATTAAAATGTGTTATTCTCTGAGGATTTTGCATTGTGTTTCCTCTTTGTGATTCTATTATTGAAAAAAACATTTAAATGACTTGCAGCAAAAACAGTTCTGATTTCGTAATTTTTCAAAACATAATTACATCACTTAAAACCTAATGAAATACATCCCTTCTATCTCATATTATCTTGAGACGACTGAACTGAACTTAGAACAGAATGTTTTCCACTTTGTAGAAGGAATTGCAGTGGGAGAGAGCCACCTAGTGGACATCTTGACTCATAACTGCTAACACATGAAAGTACTTCTGGAACCGAGTTAAAGCGAACGGTCGCTAATATCATTGTTTGTCACCAGAAACCCCCTCATGAGATGATCTTTTAGATTTAACTTCTAATTTGTCAAACGTCACTGTCTTCCTGGGGTGTGTGTGTGTGTGGGGGGGGGGGGGGGGGGGGGGGGTGTCTGTGCCCTGCAGGATCCCTGAGGAATTTATGGCATCTCAGTGCAAAGCTGCAAAGACAATAAAGACTTTCACTTCAGTCTCTCTCTCTCTCTCTCTTTCTCTCTCTCTCTCTCTCTTTCTCTCTCTCTCTCTCTCTCTCTCTCTCTCTCTCTCTCTCTCTCTCTCTCTCTCTCTCTCTCTCTCTCTCTCTCTCTCTCTCTCTCTCTTCCGGCCATTGAAGATGACAGAGCACAAGTCAGCACTGCACGAGTCAGCACACACACAGACACACACACACGCACACTAAGGCCTCTGACCATTTCACTGTGGAAGTCCAATGCTTTGACGTGACTGGAGCTGCGTTTGTGACAAGCATGTGGCCTCCCTGGACAGGCAGGCACGCGACGGAGATAAAACCGGACTGAACCGAAGCCATGTGCTGAGAGCAGCTGCTATTTCAAGGCCGCGCCATCAGGTCACTCAGCGGCATTTAAACTCTTTCAAAGAAGGACTATGAATTGCCTGGAGCTTCCACAGTGCAAGTCGACCGCTGCCAAAAACACAATGTTTTTTTTTTTTTATTATTATTGCTTTGCATGCCGATCGAATGTGTTTAACATTAAAAGAAAAAAAACAAAAAAACAGACGGCGTGAGCCAAACACTTTCAAAAACTGTGTCAGTGTCTGTTCCACACTGCAGGCCAACCCATCTGGATCCTCCCCTACATAGCAGACATAGCAGTGTTCTTCCATCCAGCCAGCCAGCCAGCCAGCCAGCCAGCCAGCCAGCCGTGGCAACACCGCCCACATGCAAATTGTGACGGCAAGCGCTGGTGCCAGACCTGCCAGTCGGAAAAAAAAAAAAAAACCCAAAAAAACCCTCCGCAGTTTAAATATAGGGCAGAAGCGTGGACTGACCCGAAGGACGCTGTTGGCTGTAATAACAGGAGCCTCATCGTTGACAGCTGTAACCTGGATGTGCACCGTCTGGGCTGCGCTCTGCTTCCTCAGGCCCGTGTCGTTGGCCACCACAGTGAAGCTGTCGGCCAGAGACTCGCTGCCATCGTGGACGTAGTTAATCAAGTCGTGCTCCACCTGGTTGAGGGACAGGGGACAGCGTTAGGGTCGCCGTCGGCGTGTTTATCGCCGAGGCAGGGGAGGAGCGCAAACAACAGCGAGGTCAAGCCGGGGCGGGAGAACACAGACAAAACAGAATCGAGCATTTTAATAATATCAGTAGCTTAAGTAATGACCCCATTGAGGTTACAGGCGTAAACGTAAGTAGTTGTGTATCGGGGTTGACTTCAGGCAAACCTCATTTTGCAATACGGCCGAAAAAAAACAGGGATAATTGAGGAGCTCCGACTGCAGTGCTTGCAGCTGATGCTTGGGAATATTAGATGATCTGTCCTCTTCCATTAACTGCTCCAAACATACCATTATTACACGAAGGAGAGTTAATTAGGGAGGCAATTGTGTAACAAAAAAAAAGGCCATTCAGGTCTGCATCTATGACCTGAGATTCTACAGTAGCTACGTTTCCATTACCCCTAGAATTTAACCTAAATATCGCAATAAAAAAAATGCTAATGGAAACACTTAAACTCGAAAAAACCTCTTAAATATCACTAAAATGTTTTGACGCTCTCATGAGGTGCTTTTTCAGACATATCGATATAGAGCTATATCACAAAAATGTCATGGGAACACCAGACATGACACTCGTCACTAGACATGACGTACGGGGTCAGGTGACCAGTTCACTTAAAGTGAGAATGGCGCGTTATGTTTGGATGGAGGAGGAGACAGATTTTTTTTTTTTCCCCAAGTAATCAAAGAGAAAAATCTAACAGCCATTCTTGATATTTTACGAGAATTACGGCTGATGCGTCTCACACCATTCAATGGAAACACCTGCAAATCGCAAATGTACTTTGTCGAAATTTTGGAAACGCAGCTACAGTTATTTCAGGTCAGAGAGAACGTTAATATCACAATAATGTTTTGATCTTATTCGGCAGCGAGCAAACACCTCACCTGCCTCCTGCTGAAAGAGGTGATGGGCACGCCGGCGAGCCGGGAGTGCTCGATGTGGCCGTGCCGCGGGGCCTCAGTCAGCGTGTACAGGAAGTTGACTGCGGCAAAGTGGCGACTGGTGACAGTGAGCACGTCGTGCGTGAGCGCCCTGACGCCGCCTTCGTCCAGCGTGATGTTGGAGACTTGCAGCGGGATGAGGCGTGGGATGATATCGACAGTCACCCTGATGCCGCTGACGTCCGTGACCCCGTTGGAGGCGTCGAGGACGAGCGTGTCGTTCACTTTGTGGGGCTCGTCCTGCACGTACTGGACGTTGCCGGCGTTCACGTCCTCCTGGGTGAACGTCTTGACGGGCGACTGTTTGGTTCCGACGTAGCGCTCTTTGTCGAAACGCCGGAGAAAACCATGAGACGGGGCCATCCTGACTTTGAACACAATCTCGGATGGCAGATTGTCCTCATGAGTTACCTGCGGTATTTAGGAGACATAGTCTGTGGGTAAAATGTTGGAATGTTGAAGAAACATTGTTTGACACTGAAATTGTACCTTTGAAGGAAGATTGAAAGCCAAGGCAGGAACAGCTGGGTTTTTTTAACAATTCATATTTCTCTTTGTATGGAGTTAGAATAATTGCAATATGAGCTTTCTTAACACCGGTTGCTTAAATCGTTTAAATTTTGAGCCTTTCTACCTATTTTTCCTTCAAATGTTAAATTATAAATCTTCCATTATTTTGAATGTCTTAAAAACGTCAAGTTAAAGGTTGAGTGTGTCATATTTGGAGATTTTGAAGAAGAAACAGCGACACCAAGTGGTTACATTTCAGATTGCAGCATCTTTCACACTCCCTCCCCCTCCTGAGTTTGCCAGTGAACTACAGTGATCTGGGCAACCAAACCTGGATACCTCATCCACCTTTTATGCAATGCAGTATATTTAGCTTTTACCAATATAAAAATAATAAATCGAGCCAAATATTACACACTGGACATTTAAATGCAAAACGAATCAATTGAAGTCATAAGCGATGTCTTCAATTGATTGAAGATTCTCACCTCTAGTTTAGTTTCGTCAATCTTGGCAGGTTTTCCCTCTTCCACCAGTATGGTGTTGATCTGCTGCACGATGGGTGGCCTTTGGTGACTTTCCAGATAGACCTTCACGCTGACCCTCACCGCGAGTCGGAGACCTTTGGCTTTCACAGTCAGGTTGAAATAATCTGCCAGATGATTGCCGTCATTGTGCCGATAGGAGACCAGGCCATTCTTTAAGTCAGACTGCGAGAAAGACTCCACCTTTGTCTCATTGCAAAACAGGTCTCCGTATCGGGGGGCCTCGTCCAACTCAAACGTGACCTCATGGTCATCTCTGATGTCAAGATTCGAAGCGACGCTGAAGTTGCTGGTGAGAACTCTCACCGACTTGCCCTTTTGGACCAGCAGACCGGTGTTGTTGGCCACCTTTAGGAAAGGGTCGTGCGCGCTGATGTCTAAAAGGCTCGATATAAAATGTTTCCCATCGGAGACGAAGAGGACAAAGCGGCCAGTGCTCACGCCTTTGTGGACGAACAGCACCCGCTTCTCAATCAAATCCCTCTGTTGAAACTGGAAGAGTCGCTGAGTCGTGTCGTTAGCCAGCACCAGGTCGCCCATTGGGATTCCCCGTCGAGTGTAAACCAGCTGGCCGTCATCGAAATCTGTGTCTGGATCGTGGTAACGCAAATCCTCAATAGTGACCAGCCTCTGTCCATCCCTTACGACGTGGAAAACTTTATCGATGACACGCATGGGTTTCTGGTCATTGAGGAGCTGAATAGATACGTTGAACGTTCCTTCTTTGGCACCGACGTTGTCTTCTTCGACAGAAGATTTGAAGCCAGGACTGGTGGAGGCTATGAAGCTGAACCCGTCGTGAGTCGACTCGCCATCATCGTGGATGTACATGATCCGTTCGTCCAGTATTTCCTGGTTGGTAAAGGTTAAGATGTTGCTGTAGCTAGCGTTAGAATTTGAGAGGCTGATTCGCACCAGTTTTCCATGCTTGGGGCTGCTAGTGACTGTGTAGTACATGTCCCTGGTGCTTAATGTCTCGGCAAACAGCAAATCTTGCGTAATGACTTTACTTTCCCCTTCAAGAATTGCGAGCCCATCGTTTTTCATGAACACGCTATTGACGTCAGCTTTGATGGAAAATTGGAAATCGTAATTTTGCGACTGCGCGTGCTTCGAGACCAGCTGAAACTTAAACCTGTCATGCGTGTCTTCGTGGGGTCTGTCCACAAGCACGTAATGCACTTTTTTATCCGTTAGGTCTTTCTGGCTGAAGGTCGAGTTCTTGCTCAGGACCGCAGAGTCAAGCAGGAGCTTTCCTTTTTTGGGAATGGTGAGAACCCGGAAGTAGAGGTCACCTTCAGAGAGGGTGAGACCTTCAGCCGTGGCATAAAGATAATGAGAGTCTAGAGTGGCTTTTCTAGCCTTATCCATTTCCATCACAATGTTCCTCATCAAGTGGTACTTCACCCATTTCACATTGATGGGGAAGACTATCTCAGTGGTGGCTCTCCCAGCCACGGTCACTTTGGTTCTGAAGTATTCACTGGCGCTGAATGTCTGGATTTCTTGGAAAGTGTTGACGTACCTCAGACGGCCTTTTTCTATGAGCCTCTGAGAGAACGAGTCAGTGTGCCTCCACTCCCCGCTGGAGTGAAGCCTCTGAAGTGCTCCGTACTGCGGCGGCTCGACAACGTCATAGCGGACGTCTACCACTTGTTTAACAGCGTTGGTTTGCACCGCCAGCTGCTGTGAACCAATGAAGGCCCACTCTCCTTGGTTGACCTCAAGGCCTGTGCTGTTGGCGATCTTGTACTCCAGCGGTACGGCCATGATTCGGAGAACCACAGTGTTGCTGACCTTTTCCCCATCACTAACCCTGAGGACTATCCTGGAGTTTCTGACCCCCGTATGAACATAATAAACTCTCAGTTCCTCTAAATCTAAATAAGAGAACGAGTTCACAACCACGCCAGGATGGTTTTCAATTTCCAAGTATCCCGCGTCTGCATTCAGGTTCCCGAGAACCGAGAAGACGAGGTCACTGCTGTTGCTGTCAATGTCCACTGCCCTTAGAATATCTGTGGTGAGTCGCTTCTTTGAGTTTTCCAACATGACAAAGAGATTTCCCTCAGGGAGGCTCAATTCCGGTGGATCATTGGTAGGCGTTACGGTGAGGTTGTAGCGATACAGTTTATTGCTCTTCAGATAGTCGGGGACTTGCTTTCTACTGCTAGAATACACTGAAAACAAGAAAAAGTCATCGGGTTCCTCTGAGCCTCCATGGATGTACATCGCCCTTCCATGCCAGAGGTCCAACATGCTGAAGGTGTTCTTCTCCTGGTCCGGGTCGACATCGAGCCTTATCTGACCGTGAACTGGCTGCTCCTGGATACGGAACATGATCTGAGATTGTCTGATACCGAGTTTCTTGAAGTCCAGAAGCACTTTGATGTGTTTGGCCTCGAGAGACGCTCGACCACCTTCGGGGACGACAAGGTTTCTAAGCTGCATAAAATTGGAGCCATACCTTCTGTCCAAACCTGGTGCGAGAGTCGACATGAGCGGTGACGCTGTTGTTATCATGTGAAAGAGGGATCCTGGACTACTGGTTGGACTTGCTGTTGTTGATGGTTCTGGCTCTTTTTCTGGCTCACAGCCAACTGAGATATCCTTGGTCACTATTGTATTGGAGAGACCGAGCTTCACTCCGTTGACTTCAATGTTCCTCAAGCATCCTTTGAAAGAACCTCCTCTAACACGCTTTCCTGACACAGAAAGAAGCCCGACTTTTTTGACTTCTGCCCTGGTGCTGTCATCAATGCCTCCAACAAAAAGAAACCCTTTAAACTGAAGCGCCTTTGGACGAGAACTGATGCTGCTTTTCACCAAGTCCCCATCGACAGCGAGTCCAACATTTTTGGAACTCAAGTTTAACTTGATGGAATGCCATTTTTTGTTATTTATCGGCGTGGGGGAGCGAAGCTCCGTTTTGGTTCCCCCTTTCCCTACTATGGCCACTGGGATCCCCTCATGAATCTCCACAGCCACAAAGTCTCCTTCCCTTGCTGAACTGTACAAGATAATCCCATCTTTAGCTGAAGTGTGCACCACGCACTCAAATACAGTTTCCTGCTGGCTAGTCCATGTTGGAAAAGACATATAGGCTCTGGAGCTAAAGAAGCTGATGGGGTCATCTTCACTGGCAAAGAATTGGGGGCTGCATCCTAAAGATACCTCATAAACATTCTTGAATCCAGCATACGGCCGTAGTGATGACAGCAGGTCGTGTTTGTTGAAGATTACTTCATCCATGCAGCCTCGGAAGCCGACCGGGTCCCTGGGGATGTATCGCCTGTCCAGGCCTCCCGAGCCTCCGACAAAGAGACCATCCATGATGTGGAGATCCTGCTGGGAGCCCGGCATGTTGACACTGGTATGAGAGTTCTTGTCCACAGTCAGAGTGACATTGTGCAACATATGGTGCACCTCCACCAAGTGCCAGGCCAGGTCGTTGAGCTGGGTGCCTCTGTCTGAATGCAATACCCGCTCCCCAGAGCCCAGGTCCACTTTCAGCTATGTGAAGAAAGAAGAAAAAAATGGATCATGAAATACAATAAATCACAATAACCAGTGGTAATATCTTAACATGACCATCTCATGTACTTTGCTGATTAACATACAATGCCAATGTCAGGCCAAAAAATTTCAAAGTGAAGAGTTTTCAATAATGTCCCGACTGCTTCCACCAGGCTACCAGAGGCGGTTGAACAGTGATCAGACTGCTTTTTTTTTCACCATATAATAAAATATTTTTGTGACCTGTGGAATTATGAAGAATTGACAAATCATGTGTAGACACTATAAAAACAAGGAATGGACAAAAATGATCTCAACTAGGTGGATACTGAAATGCCAGACAGTTTTATTGTGTGAGCTTTCTCTATGAATTATCAGGGCAAAAGCTGACAACGTCTCTCTCCCTCTAGCTGTGTCCTCAGAGCACCACGTCACTTTCTCGGGACTGCTGCATCTACATGACACACTTGCTGCCGAGTCCTTGCTCTCTGCGCACGGGTGTCCAAGGAGGAAACACTTGCGACTGACTCACACGGAGCAGGACCCCCGCCTGGAGGACAACTTGGGCAAAAGAACCGAAAAGTGTTTCAGCGACCTGCGCCACTTGAAGGAACAGCGATGAGCGGCTCGCACTCGAGGGCGCGGGGGGGGGGGGGGTCAGCGCAACACAGTTGTCAGTGTGACTCACTTCCAGTCACCAACTAAGTCACAACAAGTCGACCAAAAAAAAAAAAAACTCAATCACACAAATTTCAAGGGACTGATGGAGAAAACCTCAGAGAGTCATTTTGCATTTTGTGCTACTGATGTCTTTTCTTATTAAAGGGGCTTTTCTGTTGAACTGTTTTATTCTGTGTGCTGATGTGATCTGGCAGCGCTTTTCACCGAATGCTTTACAGGCATTCTTAAAAAGGACAAATGTATTTCACCCCTAAAACCTCCCAGCGAGGTTTGAGTTGGGCTAAAAATACATGCAGTTTGCTTGGCATGGGAGACAAACCTCATCCAATGTCTGTTAAATGTGCCAAAAAACTATAGATGTTTAGTAGCCATAAAAAAAAGACAGAAACAAATGTTCAGGTTTTTTTTCACTACATCTTATACTTAAAGAATTCAGCTTCAAATGATGGTTTTATAAGCCTGTTATGCATATGCTATTTGAATGCATGATTAAAGTAAACCTGATCTTCTCAATGACAGAGTTGTGCGTTTTCCTTTTCTTAAAATGATACATCAGGGACACATCTATAGCTGAAGTGACTGTGGCTCATTGGATGTTTCCAATATTATTAGTCTGTTTTTGCTGCTTTGTTCTTCTTCACTTTGGGATGCATGAAACAATAACGTCCTCCTCAAACCACCACATTTTAACTGTTATATAAGTGCAAGAATTAATCTCTGTTTTGTTTTTTTGTCCTGTCTGCCACTAACTGCATTTGTTATTTTCAGATCTTTTGCTTTATGTCAACCCTGCTCTTATTTTAACTGCACCAGTTCCTTGTTAACCGTTCCCTTTTCACTGTCATCAAATGTGACTGACCACAGACGGCAAATCCTCCAATGACAAAGACGTTCTAAAAACCCTGTGATGAATGCGCAGTGCGTTTTTTTTTTGTGTGTGTGTGTTTTTTTTTTCAGAGATCCGCCGCTGATCTGCTGCTTTTCCGTACTGTCGTCCCTTTCAATGTGACACCGTGACTGGGTCAGGAGTCAACACCCCTCTCTCACCACGCACGCTTGTCTGATTGTGTTACCGCATGAAAAGACTGACAACGTCATTTGGAGTTGGAGAAATAGCTCAAGGTTTACATTGTGTGACATGTGTTCCCACACGTGTACATCTGGTCTGCCACAAAGTGTGTGTGTGTGTGTGTGTGTATTGTAGAACTGTACATACATGCACGCGTGTGCTGGTGTACGCTGGAACACATGATCATGCGCTGAAGCCACAGATGTACCCACCTGCAGGCGGCCGGCGTGGAGCTCCAGCAGCAAGCAGTCAGTCTGGCCGGCAGCGAGAAACAGCAGGCCGTTGGTGCTGGACGTTCGGAAGCGAACGCGGAGCGTGTTATGGTCGGACGACTCCGTTGCCTTCAGCTGTACGAAGCCATCGCCGTAGAAGGAAGCTGGTGAAAGGGACAAACGAGGGAGGCGTGTTTCACAGAGGACAAAGCGCAGAGAAACAGCGATGATATCGCAATGAAAAATCCGTTTCAGTGGCAGTCGACACAGCATGAGACCGCATTTGTTTTAATGCTTTTATTGTGTTATTGCTTGTTTTATGCTTTTGTTATTATGTACAGCACTTTGTGTCAGCTGTGGTTGTGTTTAAAGTGCTCTATAAATAAAGTTGAGTTGAGTTTTTTTGTGCTGCAGTGATTGAGACAATTAAAAAAAAGAAGAAGAAGAAGAAGAAGAAGAAGAAGAAGAAGGAGAAGGCCGGGGGTGTACGTGAAAAGGAAAGTGGAACAGAAGCTGTAGCAATAGCAGCGGACAAAGCAAGTCAAGCATTGGTTGGTCTTAATATAGCTCACGTGTGACATTTAGATATGAAAGCCGGGCTAATTATCATCCTGGTTGTTCTTTACAAGAGGAATTTGTGTGTGTGTGTGTGTGTGTGTGTGTGTGTGTGTGTGTGTGTGTGTGTGTGTGTGTGTGTCTCACACTCACACACACACACACACACACACACACACACACACACACAGTAACCCTCACCAGGTGATAAAGCCTTGTTCCTTGAGCTCACAGCCTTGGCGACGGCCGGAAGAACATCTGCGCTTCGCATACTGAGCTGCCATGATTTACATGCATTCAAGAGGGACTAGAGTATAATTATGACACTTTAAAGCCTCACCTGTACTGTAACAACCACCCTCGAGATGAAAAACAAAAGCGCCGAGTCACAGTTTACAGGTTTTAAGTCTCAGCTAATGCAAAGATTTAGGCAGAGAACTTGGTTCAGGCGTGACGTCCACACTGTAGGGAAACGACCGGAGAGAACTTAACAGGTATTTGGCTTCTAATGCCCCAACAGCAGTGTAACAAAGTGAGGATGTGGATGCCGATGTGGTTAAAGGGGGCGGGGGGTGTGGGGGAGGGAAGGAGTCAGACATGTCGGTGCCTGGCCTGCCCTGACAGGAACCTTCAACCTGAACATGAAAGGCTCTGACGTCCCCACATTATCGGCGGTCCCATGTTCCAGCGAGAGCACGGCGGCGGGCCGCGGCGGACCCAGCTGTTTCTCCTGCCTCACCTTCCAGCCATCCCGCATCATCCTGTAATCTGGACTAACGTGCTCCGAAGCTTTTATCATCTGACCCCTCTTGCGCCCCGGCCGCCACCAGCTCCGCCTCTAATGAGGCTCCGCCATCCCACGCATTGCGAAAGGTTAATAAACACCCCTTTGCCTCCATCAGGAGACCCGTCCATTCACATTTGGGTTTGTTATTTCCACGCCGACTGCAGCTAAATGGATGGATGTGACTCACCGGGGAACACGGGGCTCCAAGTTGAACGTAATTTTCACGTGTCGTGTCAATGGCAATAACTTGGCGGATGAATAGGTTTTTTTTTTATTTCTTATTTTATTTTCCTTTAACTGGACATCTTCATAGGCCATGTTTTGTCTCAAAAAAACCTTGAGCCAGATGAAACATAGCATATCTATATGTATAAAAGAGAGAGAGAGAGTAGGAGCTTTCTTTAAACAGTAACTTTTGATTGATTTTATATGTATATATATATTATATGTATTTTTCGCACAATCAAACCTTCAATTTTCTCGTTTCTAACATTAACACAAGACAACATTTGTCCTCATTAGGGTGTAAAGATTAAACATCCAATATTATAATATAAATTGTATTTTTCGGGTTTGGTTTTAACTTCCTGTTAAAACGAGACGCTCGTGTTCCTTCTCGGTGTTTGGAAGGAGACGAGGAACGTCAAACGGCGTCTGGCTGTTTTGTTACTAACCTGGGACAGGTGTCAGTGAAGCACATCCTCTTTTTTCACACAACTGAATGTTTTAACGCGCAACTTTGTGAAAAGTGGAGCAAACAAGGAAGCAAAGAAGAACTGACATCTCTCTTTTCTGAGGAGTTCACTGACGGGCTAAAGAAACATCTTGATTTAAAAAAAAAAAAAAAAAAAAAAAAGCCAGAGGGAAATGTCTGCACACTAGGGGACCTTTTATTGTTAATATTCCACATCCCACATATTATCTATAGGAAGATGCCATGATCTTTGTTCACACGATGTCAGAGGAGACAACTCTGATGTGCTATTGAAAGCTTTGAAGCACATTTGGGACTGAACCTGTGAACAGGCCCACAGGCACGTGGCAACCAGCATTACCTGTCTTCGGTCTGACCCTGTCGGGCTGACTCGACTCTAATTCTCATTTATGCATCATGTTCACTCATCTGACTGGCTGCGTGTACATACATAACGGGGAGGAAGCATTTGCGACAACTGGCTGAGAGGAAGGAAGTGACATTCCTCCCTTGAATTCACAAGGATGGACATCGCCGCTGCACTGTATTTCAGCATCGTCCCAGTGACGTCATGTTGTTGAATGTCAAATCTGTTTAAAACCAGAGGAGGAAAGACGGCTCCGTCCCACGATTCCCTGGAGGAACGCGGATCCTTAACCAATTCAACAATGGGGTATAACAATTCTCTTCCCCCCCCCATAATTTCACTTGGTGGGGAGCAAATGAAAGACCAAAGCAGACTGCCAGCAAACTATACCCAAACATAAACACACGTCTGTCTGTGTTGAAGTAGCAGGAGGGGGGGAAAAAACGGGAGATGTTTGAAGGTTGTTCTGTAATCTACATTTCTGCAGGGGCAGTTCTCTGAGAGCAACAGCGGCAAAGCCTGTGACCTTTCAGCAAACACCCACTTACACTTAATTTGAGGGGCTAAAAGCTGAGCTTCACAGGCTGCTTGCGTGCTCAGCCTCCCGGACGCACAAACAAAAACAAAAAAATCATAATCTGAGATCCGACTCGATTGGAGCGCGACTCGCCGAGCCGTCGCGGTCCGGCACGGAGGAGCATCAGAGGACGGCGGCCCCATGCCACGACAAACACGTCCGCAATCCATGGCGCACTCAAGTACACCAAATGCATATATATACTGTAATTATTTTTTCATTGTGGGATATGGTGAGCGTGAGTCATGCTGAAGTGGTTTCTGATTAACCCCAGGGCAAAGCCTGGGTGAACACTGAAAAGAGATGACACATGCCCAGGATCGGATCATCCAGTGAGGGCCAGAATCTCAGCATGTCTATTGTGGATGTATGGAATGTGCATGTGAAGCTGTGCGGCACTGGGGGGTGGGGGGAGAGGAAAAAAAATAATAAATACTTTCCACTTTAGATCTCCGGACGCGGCGAGGACTGTCCATCATTATGAGATTCAGGCGAGTGTGCTGCTGTCACACAGTCAGATAGTTCTTCCAGTGCAGTGGGCAGCGCAGTCCTATTTCTGCCGTTGCCTCTAATAGAGGGCAGATCCTGTTTGTGCACCGAGCATGCACTGATTAGCCAAAAGTCGAGTGGCAGTCGTTTAAATCCCCGGCAAACCATGACGTGAGCAGTCATGCTGAGTGTGGGACACGCACACGAAGCATAATAATGATAATAATAATAATGACAATAAAAAAAATAATAACAATAATGACAATAAAAAATTAAACAAAATAATAATAATAATAATAATAATAATAATAATAATAATGGTCAAGAGTTTCTTTCTTCTTTACTTTCTATTTTTTTTTCATCGTGAAGAGCTTCAACCGCTCAAAGGCCAAACAGACCATCAAGATAAATCAGTGCATGGTCAAAACATGGTGCAGAATCCGTTTAAACGCAATTGGAGACGGTGGAGGAGGAGAGGAGGTCAATCCTACTGTTTACACACACGGAAAGTGTCGCCTCAACCTGGCAGCCAGGTGAGTTAGCTTCAGGGCGAATTAACACATTTTCCACATTCAGCTCCGACACTTAAAAGGAACTCAGGGGAAACTACGTTACAAACACAAGATACGTGTAGTTGGCGGGGGAGGGAGAAAAAAGAAAGAAAAGAAGAAGAAGAAGAAGAAGAAGAAGAAGAAGAAGAAGAAACGCAACTTTGCACAAAAACACCAACAGCAACACTCACACCACCACACCACACACCACACCTGTTCCCATTTGTTAACAACAGCGGGAAATGTCGAGTCGTTTCTTTACCTCCAGACGCCAGCCGGAGCAGGAGCGACCACCAAAGTAGCCCGCGGAGCAACAACTTGGTGCGGCTGTGTCTCCCGGCAGAGTCCATGTCTCTTCCCCCTCCGCAGGACCGCCAACAGCGCCGCCGCCGCAGCGCTTTCACCGTCACAGCGAGCCCGCAGGTTACATATTTACACGCCTGTTTTCTCTCGGTTACGCTCCGGTGCCCGGTCAAGGAGTTGAATAACCCCGAAACGACGGTGGTCGCGGCGGCCAGTGCTGAGAGCAGCGCAGGACACCCCGACACACTCAGGCGAACTGGGGGCTGGAACTGGAGCCGGGAACTGGAGCCCGGTGTTGTGGAGGGAATCTCACTCCACGCGCGGAATGACGTTCCTCAGTGCGTGGACGCGCACTCGCTCTTGGTGCAAGTGGCGCGCGTTTGGACGAACTCAGAGCCCACCGCTAGAGGCGGGAAGCGACGAATTACAAATACTTTATTACTCTATCTAGTACAGGTATCTGTACATTACTTGAGTATTTCTTTTTCTTGCTTTAATAAATAAGTCATAGATAGCCGTATTTCATTTACTTTTTCCGGTGTTTTAAGAGTAAAGAGCTAAATACCAAAGACAGACATTTTGTTGTAACTTTGCTTTTGTTCATTTTTCAATGGGTGTTCTACACATCCCATGGTGTATTCCTTCCTCCTATGAGGTGTCACCAAAACACTCCATCTGCCCCTGCTCCTCTACCAAATGTTAGAACCCATTGTGGCTCACCAGTCCAAAAGTTGGCCCACCCCTGGGCTAGTTTGTAGGTTAACACTGAATGACATCATGCTACTGCCGTCACTACAACATTGTGTTTTTGTTTGTTTTCTTTTAAAATCTGTTGTTATTATGTAATTGTATTGCGCTTATTTATTGTGGATGTTCAGTTAAACAGAAGTTTGAATTGAAAATCTATTATTTGGAAAGTCCAGATTTGTCTTTTACAAGGACAAGCTTCAAACGTGGTGCAGCAACAGAATGAGGAGCCTGGAGGTCACCACAAGAAGCACGAGTATGTCGAGAAAACAGGGAGTTCTCGTTCCGCCAACCGAAATAAGAGTTTGGCAGGAGACAAATTTCGTCACAACACCGTGAAATCGCTCGCGTAACTCCGCCCCTTGTGCTCTTGTTGGGGGTGCACACGTCTTTCAAAATAAAAGTGAGATGTAGACGCTGAACATTTGCGATTGGCACCACAGACACAGCAACTACATTTTTTAAGTCAACAATAGTAAGCCTATCACATAAGTCATAAAGGATATCGAGATTTTAAATAAAATATCTTACTTCAAGGAGGTGTGTTTCATTGTGCTTTTTTTTTTTTTTTTTTGCATTTTACATATTCAGTCAAGACTGTTGTCCTCTCATGTAATGCTTTTTATTTAATTTATGGAGAGATTGAATTTTTAAACAAATAAATCTCATATAAATACATGACTATCAGATTGTAATACTCAAAATTTACAAATGTAAAATAGCCTCCTTTTTTGAGTACCGGTATGTTAACTTTATCACAAGCTTCACAGCAGATTCTGGAGAGAAAGGGTGCCACGCTTGTGAGAGAACTGGATCGGTTAAAAAGAGAGAGAAAGAAGCAAGTTACTTCAATATGTTTGAGGGTAGCAAATAGTTCTAAAAACTTTGAATGCTCATAATTGATCCATTTTTCTCTTCCTTTTTTACCTAACTCTAGTCCTCATCACATATCACCTTATCACATCTTGTCCATTCCAAAGAGGGAATCAACGGCCAACTTATTGTATCATGTCACATAATAATAAGTTGAAAATGCTCAATTTGCAAATACAGGAAAAAGGAATCAGACAAAGTCAAGGCTAAAAGTCGCACATTTGAGGTCTTAAAGCCTATTTTGTAAACAAAGTTGTTGCAGGGCAGAGTTTGTAAATCAAACATTCATTCGATGGGTCAGTGGGGTCCCAATAGTTTTCTGTGCTCCAGTTTGATGCAGCTGTAGACGAGCTGGTAGTAGCGCCTGTCGGGAGCCATCAGGTCGGTGACGATCTCAATGTGGTTGACTCCCGGCAGCAGGTACAGCGACACCGTTATCGAGAGGGAGGTGAAGAGCTCAGAGAGCCTCACAGACGACTCGACGGGAACAACCGCGTCGCCGGTACCGTGGAGCAAAGTGAACGGAGGCACTCTGTCGGGGAAACAACAGGAACGCAAGGATAACAGCCACATTTGTTAGAGGGTGAACATCTACTGCCGGCGCATCAAAACACAACAAGTTCCTTCACGCACCGGCTCAGTTTGTCCTGGCTCAGCTGTTTCAGCGAGTGTGTCGGCGAATAGTACGGGAAGTTTTTGGCTCCATTCATGGCTTTGTGCATGGTGGAGACATACTCGACCGCTCGCTTCTGCTCATGCTCATAATGGTCCATAATGTTGTACACGCCACTCAGACCTGTCGAGAAAACACGACAAATTAATAAATTCAATCCGAGAGGGAGGAAAAATACTGGAGAAAGGATATCGATGAACTGAAGTGTAAGAAGATGATCAGTGTTTCAAAGGAAGCCTCAGTTCACTGGATCTTTCAACCTTGTTGCAGCTTGGGGATGCTCGACACAGTGATCCTTACCAATAACTCCTCTTATGGCCTTTGTGACGTTCCTCTGCTTGCAGGCCTCAATGAATAGCTCTTCTCTTTCATCAACAAGAAAGAGTGTAGTCAGTGCACACAAATGGGCACCAGCTGAGTGGCCAATTAACACTACATTGTCCTGTGAAAAGAGAAAAGAAAACTTCAGACATTTATTTATTTATTTATTTTTTATAAACTAGACTTCAAAACTTCATCTTAAGTTTTTTGATGAATAGTAAGTTCAGTTGGTTTCCAGAGGGTGCTGGAAGATTTTTCTTACTTTGTCAAAGTTAAACTTGGATGCACTTTCCTGAGCCCAAACCAAGCAGTCAGCAATATCTTGGACCATCCCTAAAACGTTCCCCTGGCAATCAGATGAGACCAGTAGTCAGTTCAGATCCCAAAGCAACATTTCAAATTAAATGTCTTATCTCGCACTCGTGCTACTGCGGTATAACTTCAACCTAAGCTCACATATTGGTTACAAGATTCACTTGATATTCCTGTCATCTCAGCTCGACATATGTGCAATACATTTTTATTGAGAGTGCTGGCGGCTCTCACCTTGGGATAGGTGCTGTAATCTGGACAGATGACCACTGCGTTCAGCTCTTCAGTCATGTGCCGGGCCAGCAGACAGTAAGTGGATCTTTCTCCAGAGCCCCACGCACCTCCATAGACAAAAACAACTAGTGGTACAGCTGCATCTACGGACCCGTCCACGTTGGGAGCGTGGTACAGGTCCAGTCTGTTGCCTCGACGACCGAACACAATGCCCTTCAAAGTGTCCAGACGGAAAACAATGTGAAGAATGCTGTCTTCACGGGAAGGAACATTATAAATGCAGATAGATGAGACAAATTCTTATTTAGTTCTTAGACGCTGATTGACTGAATACATTTTTCTTCTGCAGTTGTCATCCAGAACCCACCTTTTCACAGTGCCTGCGGTTCTCTTTATTCTTGTACCACCCGGCCGACTGAGAGTAAAGTTTGCCATACTGTAGATATTTCACAGATTCCAGCGCAGCTTTGGCTAAACAGTATATTCGCCTGTTTGAGAGGCAAAGCATGAATTACACAATGCAATTACACTTAAGTAAAGTTAGTGGAAAACAACACACGGTAGTACTACATACAGAATAAAAAGACTGCAATAATTGATAATAATAGCACTCGCAGCAAAATTAATAGTTTAAATAGAGCAGCAGCGGATGAAAAAAATCAATTAACACACAGGTGATGTCATCAGGGACAAATAGGTATCATATCAGTGTCAGTTTACTGTATGTCAGTGTGTATAATTCAGCACGGAGAGAGGGATATTGCACTTGGTTCACTTGTCAGGATGAAGATGGGTGATGGTGATATCACTGATGGAAATCTACAGCATTACCTTGGTTTTAGTGCTTCTATGTACTTCTTATATCCGGGCTCGTCTGGCCAGCCATAAAGCCATTGAACAGCTAGAGCGATGGAATATGGGAGCCCTACCAATATGACCCCTACTGCCACAGGAAGTGACATGTGGTTCTTCAAACTGGACCTTCCATGGATAAAAGAAACATATATTTGCACTGTTACATCTGGTGGTTAAAAGCGTTTGAAATATTCCAGTTGAGGGGCTCTTACATGTTGTAGGTCATTCTAGTTAACCTAACAAAAGAACGAAAAAACAAGATTAGACCTAGAACAATAAGCAATGAGACGCTTTTACTACATAAAAAGACAAATGTCTCTAAGCGAATAAAACCTGTCTGACGGTTTAACGAGTCATGCATATGATGCATTAACTCCTTCATGCATATCGCGTACATACATGTTGTAAATGTTGTATATCGTGGGATCCAGTGTTGTTCAACCCCAACATGAAGTTAGCTCCCGGCTTTCAATGAGACACTTGCGCTAGCAGTTCCCCACACGCTGAAGCTCATCAGCAAGATGATTTGAGACGTTCAATAGACTTTTATATTTACTGTGAACTGTGAACACACAGAAAGGTCAAGACAGTGAGGAAGGAAACGTCAATAAAACGCTGTAGCTTAACTATGCTGCAGCTTAAAGCTTAGATTTTTGAGACACTACCGTGTTGATAGCATACCTTGTTGATATACTTTGACGTTACATTCTTTTATGGAACAGGAACCTCCGAGAGGTAACGTGACTGTCCTTCAAAATACCGACTGCACACGTCACACATGCAACATAAACGGCACGCTTAAAGAGCGAAACTTTCAGTCACTTCCGGTTTGGTGCAGGCAGGCTCATACGTTGTCGGAGGATTTGTGATTCCGACCAGAAAGTGTCCGTGCTGTTAGTAACAATTATTTTAAATCCCACAAATGAACACCACTCTGTATGTTTACTAAGCAGCAAACCAAGTCACAGTAAACGGAGAGTTTGAGAAGGCAATGCTCCCGTTGTGTAAAGAAAAGGCGGATTTTTATCTTGTCATCGACACTTGGTCGTTTAGATAACCCGGAAAAAGCTCAAGTATGAATAATTTAGCCGGAAAAATCAACACTCTTGTCCCTAAAATATATTTTCTTAGTGTTTGTGAGTGCGTGTATTATTCTGTTAGCTTGATTCGCCTATTTCTTTTTATTTATTTTTTTATTGTTGAATCGTGAAAATTGCATTTAATTTATTTTTTCCCCCAACTATATTTGTGTGGTTCAACTAATAGTAAAATTAGACTGCACAATAAAAATAAGGATCAAGAATTATTTTCCATTACATGCAATGGAAATCTTTATGGTGTCATGGCAAATGAATAGCTCGGACGATGACAAACGCTGCCACCATTTACCCAGCAGAGGGCGGAAGAAGTCAGCTTCTTGCTCTCATTTACTTATTACGAGAAAAAAAAAATCCCTGCTCCTACTCTAATTGGATCCTAATTGTCCAGTCTGCAATTACTCAGCTAACTAGTGAAAACTCTACCAAAGAAGACTTAACACAGTACAAACGTGTGGATGTGCAGGAATACACGTTTGCCTCAGTGAACACTGACACGCACAACAAACTACACATTTACGATCAGATTAACCTTAAACGATTTGCTATTATTTTACCAGTATATTGTATAGTATATATACATAGTTCATAGATGTAAATGGAAACACATTTATTTTTATGATAAGCACTAAAACTTGCCTGTAGTAATGGTTGTCATTTTGATGGATGGAAAATCATAAACCACACAATGTTCCTCTATGGAGCGAAGCAATTCAATATATTGTTTTTTCTACGCACCCCACGCAGATATCAAATTATTATACCTTTGGTGCTTTATTAATGGCCACCCAACGTTTAAGGCCTCTCTGTGAATGCACAGTACTGGGCAGAGGTTCCCTTGGTTAAGACCATGGAAAACCTTGGACCCAACACTGCAGATTCATCTAAAGCAGAAGAGCGCACGAGCTGCTGACCATCTTGAGGGTTGTTATTATGGTTGGCCCCACAGAGCGGAGCCTGCAGGCCCGAGTGGGTGTGTGGTTGTTTCTCCATCTGCCATGATGTGGCGAAGCCCAGGTGTGTTTTTTTTTTTTTCCCCCCAGAAGCCACAGTGGAAACAGGGCTAAGTCAGACCCTTTAGCAGGCAGCCTGCACTCAGTCAGCCCATCGTTGCAGGCTGTTTTAAGAATAATACTATTATTCTATCTTATGCAATTATTACATGCTCTATTTTATGTATGCGGGAGCAATTACAAGAAAAGTGATATTAAGAAAATATAATAACTTCATCTGTACAAGACATTGGTTCCATGTCCTTGAATCCTGTTAGAGGCCATCGCCTCGTCAACTTTGCTGACTAGGCATCTCCATGATTTGTTTGTTTTAGTGTGTGTGTGTGTGTGTGTGTGTGTGTGTGTGTGTGTGTGTGTGTGTGTGTGTGTGTGTGCTTAGACCAAAGATCAGCAATAAAGCCAGAGATCAATATTTACTTGATTGCAACGGCACAGTGAACTCGCACAGTATGTCCTAAATCATGTGCACCAGGTCAGAACTCCAACCCAGTGTTCCATTATCATGTCCTCACGCAACACAAGCAGCTCGACTCTCCATCGTCCTCTGCTCTGTAGATGATATGTACATTCTGTTCTTCATTTCTGTCCTCTCACGGCTCTGCGTCAAGACGCATTGAGCAGATGCACGCATCAAACTTCAGAGGATTTTTTTTTTCTTTTTTTTTTTTTTTTTTACAGAAGTCACATCAGAGCAATGACTGCTCGAGCTTGAGATGTAATTTCACAAGAAAACAAATATAAATGGCTGCAAATATTTTTCCCCCCAAAATCTATGTGATGGATGGGTTCTATTTCAAGATTTAACAATTTGACATTGTCCAGATTTAAATGATATTGTTTATCTCTTTTGCTTTTGTTTGCATGTTCAATAGTTCTGTTATAGTCTCGTACTATTCACAACCTGGAAATAAAGTTCATTACCTTGTCACATTTCGCTCATATGTTGGCTTTTTGCCAGTCTTTTAAACGATGGTGTAGTTCTGAGAGATATATGTCATATTGAAAGGGATCCCGCAGGTACGCAGTGCCAGTTTTTCAAACATTAAGATCATTCACGATTCATGATTCATTCATGCTCATGACAGCCTCAATGGTGGCTCTTTTAACCTGACTTTTGTCGAGTCATTGCAAACGTTACCTGTCAAACACACACAACCTCTGCAAAGAAAAGAAAAAAAACACAGAAGGAGTGCCAGGGCTTTTGTGAGAGATGAGTCAACTGCACTGCAAACAATACATCTGTGACAAAGTCCTCTAGTATGAGGCGAAGGGAAAAGGAATTTAAACGTAGATCAACGTACGAGTGACCAGAGACGGCTGTCAGAAGTGCACAAAATGAAGTTCTTTGTGCCGCTTTAGGAAGTCGAGTCCTCCGCGGAGCACACGCGCGAAGCTGCGAGGGAATTAGCACATATGTTTTCTCAAACACATTTCTACTTGGGAGTGTGTGTTTGTGCATCCCCGCAGCCAAATGTGTGTTTACCGATGTAAGTGTGTACACACAGGGCTAGTTCTTCCTCCACTCTGACCCAGTCCCCCCTGAGCACCCAACTGATGGCTGGCACCCAGGCAGCACCCTAACACGCTTTTCTCCCATCGCTTTCTCTCGCTTCCGCTGTGCTGCTCAGCCCCAGCTCAGCCAGAGTCACACAGGAATTCTGCCCCCGGTGGGCTCGGGACCTTAGGACACAGAGCCATCTTTTCATGGGGGCATCACAAACGCACCAGGCCCGGAGAGGGACCTCCCTTTGACAGGGGGGAACCATGGAAACTGGCAGCAACCACAAGGCCCGTTTTCTCGGTATCCCTGAGCCCAGAATCACGCCCGGAGTCGTGCAGACGCCAGAGGAGCAGCGAAGACAGAGGCGTTGGCATTTGGAGGGCGATGCACCGTTTCAGTGGGGGGCCCGCTGATTGATTGGCGGAAAAACAGAGAGCCTATTCTCGTCAGACGCATTCGCTGAATGCTAACGAGGCGAGGCGAGGATGCTCGAGGGCACATTCTTCAGGAGGAGCGGCTGGGTTTGTCAAGAGGAGGAAGTTGTGATGTGCGAGGTGACTAAACAAACACATCATAGGTAGGCGTACACGTGTGAGCGCGAGAGCGGGTTACATGGGTTCAGAGGTCCAGTGCTGTAACAGCTCAGTCTTTATATAGTCCGAGTCTTTGCAGGGAGTCCAGTTTCAGTGCGTCATGTCCCTTTACAAGTCTCACTGGACACACAGAGGGTAGGAGCTTCTCCCTTCGCCGGTGCCTCATATTTTTACGCGTGCGGATCACCTTACAGAGAAGTGTCAAAAAATACACGTAGAATCAAAGTGCATCAGCAAGCAGGAATACATGGCAGGTATATCTACGGTGCAGGAGAGCCAGGTGCAGCGCTAATGCGATCAAATGTTCTGTGACTGCACGTACTGAGCGAGTGAAGATGACAGGGAAGAGTCAACTGATCCTTTTGAGGGCATAAAAACCCAATTGGTGGTCGTCCACTTGTCAAGTTTCTCTTGCTGGGAGCCCTTTCACGTTTAACACGTTAAAGCAAAGGTTATCTCACTGTACCCGCGTAAAAATAGACTAGACAAGCTGACAGTTGAGCTGTGTGTGCGTGTGTGTGCGTGTGTGTGCGTGTGTGTGTGTGTGTGTGTGTGTGTGTGTGTGTGTGTGTGTGTGTGTGCGTGTGTGTGCGCGTGCCTACGTGCGTGCTGTATCCAAGAAGACGTCTAAAGGCTGCAAAGAGTCTTATGTAAGCGGATGGACTGCGTTTTCTGCAGTTGCAGGAGATGATTTGCATGGAATTTTTCAAAAATGATTTAACGACATCTCATTGTAAAATTCCTCAATGCAAAAAATATTATTTTACTTTCTACTTCGTTTTCCGTGCAAGAAAAGTGTCGCACACTGTTCCCTGTGTCTGCACAGTAACAGCAGCGTCACAGTGATGCAGTTTACTTTTGCTAAGTTGTGTAAATACGTAAATACGTCAGCAAAGGAGCTTAGTTTGCGGCAATGCACAGGGGTGACTGTGCATCACAGGGCCTTTAATTATTTCAAAATAATAATTTGGTCAAAGCAGTCGACACCTTCTGTGCCTGAAGATGGAAACTTCGCACGACAAAAGATTTGATAGTCATATGATGCAAAAAAAAATAATAAACTCGCATACTGACTTGAAGAATACACTCAATAAAGTTTCAGCCAAATTTTGTATAATGACATCCATTCATCTTATTTGAAAGATAAGATGCCATTCGATGGCTTACAACCAATACAAACTTCTTGTTTCATATCAGTAAAAACCAGGAAGAACTTGAGAACTTCTTTTGACTGAATTAAATAAAACGATCCGTTCATTGATGTGACGTGAGGAAATACGTTCTGTAGAACAAGTGATGTCGTTGCCTTGCTAAATGAAAATCATTCTCAATATCTTTCCAATGTACTTCAAGTGGCAGAGAAACCACATGTTTTCTGCGTAATAATATATCCGCATTACATAAGACTGTTTGCGTCTCCTTCGTCTCCAGTCGGATTGGATTCAGCCCCTATGGTCCAATGAAATGCTCCACTGTCCAGCCACCCACCGGCTGAACAGTCGCGATCGCCTGGTATGCTTTAATTCAGCACCTTTTTGGTTTGCTTTACACCCCTGTTGCGTGCAGTGTTCACAGCTCCGGCTCTTTCCACAGCTTACACAAGTATTAAATACTGCGAAGCTGGAATACATCAAGATTTGTTTTCACAGCGAGTTATAGATTTTTTTATTTTTTTTATTTTTTTTTTGTTCAAACAAGAAACGGCAGTGTATCGTTCCAATAAAAATACCGGTGTCACTCTCGGCCGAAATATTCCGCCTTGGCGGCGAAACTGCTTCGCACACAAAGTTTTTCACGCTGGACTCTTCGCTTGTCCAGCCGCCGGATTCCTGACAAAGCCCCATGGGAACACAAAACCTCAGAGAGGTGTGCGGTGGGAGGGAGCCTGGCTCATAACTTCAGCGCAGTTTGAAAGGTTAGCTGTAAAGGCTAACAATTAGCGACAACAATCAGCATGTCCGATACTAAGCTCTGGCTCAGGCATGCTGACATTTAGGCGAACAAAAAAACAAAAAAACAAAAAAAAGAAATCCCCCCCCCCCCCCCCAAGCTCGGAGCAGAAAGTTCTCGACTTGGAGTGTTTAATTTGTTTGCGTTTTTTTTCCCCTCACTCCTACAAAATTATAATCGCGCGGCTCGACAAACGGCTTTCAGTGCAGTGGTACTTATCACCGCTTGCAGCTTGAGCTTCAGAGGCGGGAGGCAGAAAATATTGTGCTGAAAATAGCATTCCCACTCAATTGGTCGGCTGCCTCCAAATGCAGTTTTAAACGACTTATAACGAACTGCATGGCCTTTGGACTTCTGGGCAACATAGAGGAACCGTGCATCCGATAAAACTGCGAATCAGACACACAATCCAAGAGTGAACAGGGCCGCTGCGGTGAAAGAAATGTGAGCAAATCACAACACAGGGAGTTGGGGGGCGGAGGAAGAACATGTTTAGACGTATCAACACCATAAAAGCAAAGTTTAGCCTCAGGATGGGGTTTTATACTAAGCGCACCAGACACGCCTCACTCTGTGAGGGCTCCTCTGAGTGATCTATAGTCCCTGACTGGAAAGTTTCGCTGGCACCAAATTTTATGTCTCGGTGCATAAAACAAGAGCCGGTGGGTCTGAAGGGACCGGCGGGGACAAAGTGAGGATGAGCCACATTGTCTGAGTCCATATTCTGCTGTACAGTTTCCAGGTAGCGCAGCGCCTCGGCCACGCTCACATACCACAACTTGCATAATGGTCGCACACTAACAACAGCTTGCCGGGGCCACGTGCACTTGCGTCATTCCTGCGTGCGAAGACTGAGAGTGCTGAGACTGAGACTGCGACCTTGAGAGTTTGCGCTGAGCCGCTGCCGCTCCTTTACGCAGCTCCGCTCGTCGTCGGTCCTGAACGGCGTTCCGGACTGAATCTGCGCATCCCACCCCCTTTCAATCCTTACGGTTGTTCAGTCATTACTTTCATCTCAACGTGTGTGTAGCCCTTCACAGAGCATGGCTCCTCATCGTCACACTTCTTCTGGGGGAAAACGGACTTAGTCACCTTTTGTTTTTTTGTCCTTGTCTCGACTCTAAGTTTAATACTTTCATTGAACCACCACATTCACACCGCATTCGCACTGGTGAAGGTCAAAGTCCATGAGCATATTGGCTGCATGGCAGCCAGTCTGCGCCAAACGCCCCTCCGACCTCCGACCACCGACCACCGACCACCAACCACCCAACATCCACTCACATTCATACGAGTCAATGTGTGTGAAGTGTCTTGCCCAAGGACACAATGACAGACTGGGATGGAGCAGGATTTGAACCGCCAACCTTACGGTCACTGGGCAACCAGCTCTACCTCCTGAGCTGCAGGCGCCCCAGTGTTACTGCAAAACACCCCAACAAAGCACTTTTTTCTGTTTTTCCTTCAAGCACGGCATTTCCTCCAGGTTTTTGTCACTTTCGAGGCAATATTTTACTTTCAAGTGACCCCGAACGACAAACCATAGACTCTCAAACAACTGCGGGACAGTGGCTCTAAAAACAGACTTTTTTTCCATTGCTTGCAAGCTTTAATCGCGGCAAGATTAAAGTTGCCTCTCGGGTGTCCCTCGCTGGCTCAAGACAGAGTCTTCAGATATGCAGATGATATGGAACCAAAGAGGATTTAACATCCGGATAAAGAAAAAAAAATGTTCTCATGAAAGAGCTGTAATATTTGTTTGGTTTGAGGTTTTGAGACTTATCAGCGTTTCCACATGCATGAGGTCAGTTGCATTTGGTGGAAGGAGCATGGCCCTCGTGTCAGTTACAACCTTATCAACCTCAGAGCAGATGTCACAGCAGAGTCACAGACTCAACAACCGGTGTCAGTGCAGCTCCTCATCTTAGAAAATTCAATTTCTTTTTAAGATGACAACAAGCAAAATGATTTTTTACGCACTGACACATTAAACATAGGCAACTTGCTGAGACCGGGTTGGTAAATACGGTCACATCAGGCTGTAATCTTATATCATTTGAAATAATCTTATATCATTTGAAACCAAACGGGACAACCTTGTCGGCCAAAGATGGCAATCCATGTTGTTCACAAAATTCATTGTTTTCTAAGTATTGCAATTCGTTGAATATTTTGCTTCAAATGTTTTTACTTTTCTTTTGACAACAAGCCTTCTCACGGCGAGTTTCTTAACAGAGGAACACCTGAGTTTGTTGTCGGGCAGAGACTTGATCAAGGCCGAGCATGTTCAGCACTATCAGCATCACCACATTATGATGACGCACCCACCTGAAACATTAAGAACCTAAGAACATATATAAATTTAAAATGAGAAAATAATCATTTGTTTGCAATACAGAGATCTAGAGAAAGGCTCACTAAAGGATGCATTAAGCTTTGAACTGTTTTCTTTCAAAAACATCTTTGAAGCCACAATAATTGTTGTGCAGCAAATCCAAAATCAGCCTCTTGCATCATCCGAGGAGAAAGAAATCACATTGTTGCGGCAGATTATAGCAGCGACCTTTACGTGCGGCGAGAATTTGTTTTGTAAATGATAAGCACGTTTGTTGGGTTTTTTTTGTTTTCTTTTTAAAGAAAATGCCGGATTTCTTTTAAGAGACGGGATTAGCAGCATTCCTCCATAAGACTGTTGCGAAACCATTTAAAAACACAGGTAACAGTTTAATCCGCTGAGCAAACTCAGTGTCGCACTTTTTCTGGAAGGTTTCCGTCCGCTATGGAATTTTTTCATGCAAGGAAAAAAAAGAAGTCTCTGATTATGCATTTTCACTACGCCAGGAACTCCATTCGAACCCGGTGTTCAGTGGCAAGTTTTATTTTGGGGTCTTTTGCACGGCAGTTCCTCAGTGGGTTTGTGAAGAAATGCGCCGCTGACTCACTCCGCTCGGGGCTTTATGAGAATGTTAATGAATGTGGATTTTACGGCTTAACCGGTAAGCAGGATCTTTGTTGTGTGGCTAAAACAGCACAGGCAGTCGAGTCACTGGCGTGTCTTGCCACCAGGGTGTATTGTGTTCATGCAAAATTGAGTCGGCAGCGGCCTCGATGAAACACACCTGCCTGCTACACCAGAAGATGGGTGTGAATGTATGCGATTAAGTTAGGTTTACGCAGCAGTCAACTTGATCTGTTTCTAAATTATTTTTCAGTTATTCATGCAAACGTTTTTTTTTAACTTTGTGCAAACGGCTTCTTTTTTTTCCTCTAACCAGAACTTTAGCAAATGAGTGGAGGGAAACGACAGGTCCGCTGTTCTGAGAATAAACCGTCGACAGAATGAAAAAGGGAAATGAACCTGTGCGTGCATGAAAGCAGTCGATATATATTTTAGGGCACAGACGCTGTCGAGTGTCAAATGTCACAAGACACAAAAAGCCTCTTGTGTGTCAGGGCAGATCTCAAGAAACAAGTTCATCAGCGTTTAGGACACACGGTGCATTTATACACAACACACTTCCCATTAAGGACCATATTGTGCTTAACACAATATAAGTAAGTAAATAAATAAATAAATAAATAAATGTCTGTGTGCCTGCAGTGATGAGAGCGCTCAGCTTGAGCGATCATCCCGTCATTCTGAATCAGAAGCCAGAGACCACGGTGGCCACGTGGGGGGGCACCGTGGTTTTCTCTCTTTTTTTACGCTGTCTTGCATGAAGTTTTGACTTTGTCTTGCGTCACAGTTTGATAACGACGCTCGCTCTGCTTCGATTGCTCAACGAAGGAAGATTTTGGGCCGTTGAGAAACGGCAGGCGTTTGGGTTTTGCAAGGTCGCAACCACCGACGTTACCAGGCAGTAGTTGCCGAAGGCTTTTGACCCACCGCGTATCAAAAGCTGGGCGAAAACAACGTGCTCGCCTGTTTTTCTGGCCACTCGATCTTTTTGTTGTGCATCGTGGAAACAAAAATCATAGGTTTGGAATGAAAGAGAGGGGACATCTCTGGTTGCATGTTGGAGCATGATGTATGTATTCGGGTGGGGGAGTGGGGGGGGGTCTCCATCCTACTGATTGTTACTCAATATCAATATCAATCCATATATATATACATACATATATATATAGATTGATATATATATATATCCCCCCTTAAATTTTGCTTTGAGGTTTTCAGGGGGTCTCATGGGTTTTTTGGGGGGATTAGGCCCCCCCCAAGCCACCCTGTATTTTGCACACTGGTTGTAAACTCGAGAGTGCCACCCTGCAAACTGTGGCAAGTGTGTCTCAACACTGTCTGAATGAGACCAGCATGCTACTGGACTCACATGCTCAGATGTGGATGAACCGTCGTTTAACGGCACCTAATTCTGAGTACGGCGGCTATTATTGATATTCTCAGTTCGGAAACCAGTCAGGAACATTTTACTGTGCGTGCAAACGTGCTCGGTTAGTGCGGAAAATGACATGCGAGCGTCTGAATCCATTCTTGAAATGTCACTAGAAGGTCCTATTTATCGATCATTTTTGGTAAAGCACACCTGCAGGTTTCCATGAGACAGGAAAGTGGAGGTGGTCATGGTTGAACTTGTGACTCATTTGAGTCTAATGTAAACAAGGCTGCTCACACGAGTGATCACACCACTCCTCTGTTCAGAAGTAGCAGGTGGACACCGTCACTGTGATCTCAACATTTAAAAAAAAAAAGAAAAAAGGATGGGGGTCCGTGTGTAGCTTCTTGTTTCTGGCGTAACGGCGGAGAATGGAACAAAAGTGATTGACTTGGAAATTTTCACAACACACAAAAGTCTTTCATTGAGAATTTCAGAAACGCTAACCAGCAGGCGTTTGGCATTGTTTTGTACCTGCGAGATCCTGCGAGACACATAAAGTCGGAAATGTCAAAGTTCTACATAGCTGTTGGAAATGACATAACATCCACGCCGGCGTGCGCGCCGCTAACCGGCCTTTCCTATGACTCATAGGAAAGGAAGCGTGTATGAAATAACGAGCATGGACCTGATGCACGACATTTATGTGACATGACAAGAGCATGTGTTTCATTTCAAAGGTGCTGCAAAATGCGCGGTGCAGGTGTGGTTTGTGTTTCCACTCTCTTTCACACTCACTTTCAATCAGGTGCCAGTGAAACTTGTGCTTTCCAGCCAAGTGACATTTAGAGCGGTGCGGCGTCGGGGCCAAAGCTCAGCGCGCTATTATTCTATCAAGGAGGAATTTTAAGTCTCTGTTGTCGGAATAATAAAGCCACATCAAGGGGGGGGATTAATGTGCCGAATAAACAGGCGACAAACCCCCCCCAAAAAAAAACAGGCTGGAGTTTATGGCCACATTTAAAGCGCCGCACAAAACACACAGATTATGGTGGCAAAACAAACGCGAGAGGAGGATGTAAACAGTGTTTCACGCCCTGACGCGTAAAGACACGCCCTCACCTGCAACACCTGCGACTGAGACTCCAATGACGACAGAGTGGTGTGAGGCGATATGAGGGCGGGTTCACTCGGGGGTGTGTGTGTGTGTGTGTGTGTGTGTGTGTGTGTGTGTGTCCTTTGGGTTGCGTGTTGTCTGAGGGGCGAAATGACATGACAGACAGACGGACGGATTGGTTTGATGTCAAGTGTATCTTTCAGATGACTGCACACACTCGCGCATACACTACACTGCACACACACACACACACACACACACACACACACTCTTTGTGCGAGGCTGGGAACCCTCGTCTCCAGCCAAAAATTTTGCCGGAGAGAACAAAGGTGTGAAGCACGGCAGCGTTCTCAGTCCCTACCCCCCACCCTCCTCCCCCCCCGTCACCCCCATCAACTCTGAAGTGATCTGATGAGAGCATTGCGTTATGCCAGAGATATTGCGCCCACTTTATGCTGTAAAATGGCGAGCAGCATCGTCCTCCTCCTCCTCCTGAACGTTGCTCCACCGAGGACGTAACGCTGGGACGCAGCCTCCCTGTCAAATTTAAATCATTGTCTATTCAGGGGAAATTTGACTGAGCACCGAAACTCATTATTGGTATTCGCCTCCTGTACTGAAGTAATAGTGCGGTTACTTGCGTAAAATAATACTCTGGTAAAAGAACAAGGACTCATTCAAGGCTTTTACTCAAGTAAAAGTATGCAAGTACAGGTTCTGAAATGTGCTGGGGGGTTTTTTTCTCTGCAATTCATGAAACAACACATTTGTTGTTACATTTGCGTTAATCCCAAAGCCGAGGTAATCTTAAATAATCTGCCCTCTAAAATATGATGTTGAATTACCCAACAGCGGCGTTCAAATAGCTCCGCTTCCAGCAACAACGGCTATAATAATATGATGGAATAAATGAATTATTTTGAACAGAATTTGTAACTTTTCAACACGCATGATTTTCCAAAGTAAGGAGTAGAAAGCACAGGTGTGTGTGTACATATGTTGGGAGTGAAAAGTAAAAAGCCGTCAGAAAATTCTACCTAAGTACAACGCATTTAGTGCGCACTTCATCTGGTCCCACCTCTGCCTGCTGTTTCATGGTCCAACGCCAACAAGAAATATGTAAAACCCAAACGGAAGCGAGTTCCCAAGTGAGAGCAAACAGATTTACCGCTTCAATAGGAATCAGACTGGACAGGGATTATCACATGCAACAGTAAATGCAATTGTAAATAAACTGAGCCACAGGTAAATACGTTTAAACAAAAAAAAAAAAGTGTGTGTGGCGAGGGGTGGGGTTGAGGATTAAACAGCAGCGTTGCTAATTTTAGCAGCTCTTGTAATTTGTCCTGTTTGTTTGCCCCAAAGGAGCTGAAAGCTGATTTGCAGAGTTCTGGGTTTTCCCATGGAACTTCAAACAACGGAGAGAGTCGTGAGCGACCGTCCAGCACCCGGTGGCTGCAGGCGCTAAAGCCACGCTGAGGTAGTCTGGGGAACTTGCCTGGGGAACTGCCCATTAGTCCAACCTCCCATTAGTCCAACAAATTGCCCATTGGGTTAGGGTTAGTGGGAGGGGAGGTCGGACCAATAGGCAACTTCTTGAACTAATGGGACGTAAGACTAATGGCAGGTTGGATCAATGCCATGCTCCCACTTGCCTGGCAGTGTTTCCAGATCAGGGGTCTCCAACATGGGGCCTGCAGGCACCACATCAGAAGCCCACAAGACCTTTCAAGACAAAGCACAAGTCGTTAAGCTACGTCTGAAATTCAATTTTATCCAACCTTATTAAGTCATTGTTGAGAACTAATTAACATGGTCAGTTTCTTCATGAAGATCAGTATCATTAATATTAATAAAGTAGTTCTCAGGTTGAAAGCGGTTGGAGATTCCTGGTGTAGATAATATAATGGAGGTTGATCTCTGTAATGGAAAACAAGTATTCTTGTGTGATTCTTGTATTCTGTTTGGCATATGTTATCCATATAATCACTACTAATCACTCATCACTACTGTTATGACTGCCTTCACGCGGACAGAGACACGCAGCAGGCCGGATGTGGCCCGCGGGCCGTAGTTTGGGGACCCCTGCTCTGAGGGGTTGACCTCCCGGAGACTTCTCCTCGTGTTCCGCCAGGGCGAGCTGTAAATCTGTCCAGCGAGTCTTATATTCTGTGTCTTGTCTCTTCTCATCCTCCCTTCCCCTCTCCTGATCCTGTCCCCTCCCAGTCCAAGGTATAAGAGACCTTCACTTTGCTTATCACTTCGGGCGCCTGCACTTGTTGCATCTGTTCGTTTGTCTGTGCTGTGCTTGTGTCTCGGAGCTCCGACCGTTTGTTCATAAAATTGCTCCTTACTCGGCACTTCTGCATCAGTATCTTCACTCTTTCCACAACACTTTGGCAATCTCTATCTCGTGTGTCACTGAGAAAAGACTGAAAAAACAACGTCAGCACTGAAACTAAAGAGCTCATTCTCTCATGCTTTGGGTTTTCTACTCTCACTGACGTCCTCATGTCTTTGCTGAAGCTTCTTGAGCGGTGTTCTACAAACCTCTGGAGTTTATCTGCATTCAAATTAGCGCCTTGAAAAACCCTTCAATCGAGACGTCACATCCCGCCAGGGCGCCGCGCCCGCGGTCTCACGGAGGCGTCTCAGTTTCTTCAGACCTGACAGCTGTGTCCTCATGACGGCGTCCATGTGGCCGGGATGAGCTCAGGAAGTTGGACAGGAAGAGGACGTCTGAGCCTCTCTCTCTCTGCCACGCTCGTACGACGCAACAGACAGACTGGAGGAGTTCCCTGAGGCAAAGACATGTGTCCGCCATGCACTTGCTGTGGAATGCCTCGCCCTGGTCACCGCAGCCTGCAGGCACAGCAGCAGCCACAGCTGCTGTCGGCTTTTGAGGAACTTTATGTAACGGCCCCCTGCTTCATCGTTGCGTAAAGTGTTTTTTTTTTTTTCTTCTTCTTCTTCTCCTTCTCCTTCTTTTTCACACATGCGAGCAGCTCCGTTTGGCTTTGAAAAGCGAGATGCAAAATTCTTAATGTAAAGATTGGAAATCACACTACTGTTGTGCACACAACAGTAGCAGCAGCAGCAGCAGCAGCACTGCTGCTTGTCTTGTCTTGTGGTTAAACGTGATGTGTCATTTTGACGACTTCATGTCATCACCTTAGATTTATTGTCATAAAAAAAAACAGTGAAAATGATGTTGGATTCTGTTCAAAAAAACAGCACTGGCTTCTTTTTGTATATTACATGATATTATCATATTACAGGGTGTCCCAGAGATATGTGTACACACTTTAGCAGCTGATAAAACCCATTGGAATTAATGATGGCAGCCAGACTCAATTTTGAAGGCAGGAAATTCATCCTAAAATGCGACTGTAAGTATGAATACGCAGTTGAAGTGCTAGCCTGGCTGCCATCATTCATTCCAATGGGTTTAATTGATTTATTTGTTGGGCTGTCACAGGCTAACCCTAACCCTAATAACCGGTCATTTCAAGGTCCTCAACCAACTGCTTTGAAAAAAAGAATGGCACAAGTTAAGACATTCAAGTTTTGTTTTGTTTGTTTTTTGTTTTTGTTTTTTTAGCATTTATGTGTTTTATTTTGAAGGCTGCAAACCGGTTTCACGTCAGAAGCGAGCCAAGTTTGTGCCAGAGCACAAATGATCACCGCTTCCGATCAGGCACCGCTTTAGTCACGAGCCGAGGGAAGCGATTTATGAAGTCTCTCTTTGCCAGCGGTTTTCAAGACTGAATTTGAAGGGTTTTTCCCCGCATGTTTAATGATATTTACTGAAAATTGCCAGCAGCTGACGGACAGTCTTCACATCGCTGCCATGCCACATGAGACATGTGGAACGAATCAGGCGGTTTGTTTGTCACAAAATGGAACGTTCATTAAAGATTATACAGCAAAGTTGTGTGTTCGCAAGGTCAACATTTGTTATATATTACAATTTGTTATTTATTACGCGTTTTAAAATTAAAAAAATTTAGGGAACAAGTCAAACGATAACAAATGAAATAGTTCCGATGAGCTACGATTGAAGATGGGATGGAATGTTTGGTGAAAGACGCCAAAGTGTTCACGCTGAGTCTCCCAGCCGCCTGTATAAAATAAAATAAAGCCCCGACATGAACATCAATAGTTGGCTGCAATCATTCTGGCCGCGGGTGAGACAGTCGATCCCAGTCCCACCCAGTGGGTTTTTTCCACACTTGCTTTACGAGCAGCCCGCCTATACAAACAGGAAGAAAAGAAAAACCCACACTGACTCAACTTTGGTTGTATTTTTTTTTTTTTTTTGTATTTTTTTTAACCAAACGGCCGTGGAATTTGTTTTTTTTTTACTCTCATCTCATTTTCTTTTCTTGCTTTTCAAACGCGCGTGCGTCAAACTTCCAATTCATATCGAGAAATGAAAACTGAGAGCTAAAACCACACCTGGGGGGGGTTCTGACTGGACAGTGAAAGCTCAGTCCAACAGCGAAAGCTCGCACCTCAGGTCCGTTACCTGTCTGTGGTCGGCGAGAACACGCTGCCGTTTAACCAGACGGTGTTTTATGGGCTGAGGGGAAACGCTAAACAGTTCGGTTTCAGCTCCACTTCCTCCTTCCTTTCTGTGGTTAACAGGGTCGATTATGAGAAGGAAGGTCAGATGGATTCTTGTGAAGTGCCAGGGGCCATCAGGCCGTCACTGTAAAAACGCTCTGCTTGTTTCCTGCAGCGAGTGTCGAGTTGTTCTTTCTCTAATTCAGTGCGTTTGCCCTCCTTCTCCTCAGGGCGACGTGGATAGAAGATAAACGTACGTTTCCTTGCATGGGAAGAGGAAAACAGAAAAGGTTTTTAGACTTTTAGCCTTTAATATCATATCTTCAAATTTCATATCAACACATTTTATGTCGGAAACAAAATTCTTAATGTCGTTTTCAATGAATAATAACGTCGAGGAACATTTTTTTTCGAAATGCTCAAGTTTCGCTGTTGAAAAACGACAAACGAGGGACTGGAATCTGACAGTTGTTTGGATTTTCCACACCCCTCCCAGCCTTTTGTCGGCATTGCGGATCTTATTTCTTGCGAAAACTCACTGATGCGGGATCAAAACACACGTTTGGCGGGGGGTTAGGGTGGGGGGGGGGGCGTGAGGGAGCGGGGGGGTAAATAACTCATCGCAGCCACTTTCCCAGCGAGAGCCCGAGGTGGATTTTGCCACAAAGTCCCTTTTGTCCGGCCAAGTGCCACATATACAATGGCGAACATTCAAACGCGAGCAACAGGGTCACAGTTTAGGGATTAGGGTCAGTTTAAAGGTTTGGCGGAGGAGAGTAAAGACGGGGTCAGGGTGGAGGCTTGGAAACGGTGGCGGCCGGGGGGGGGGGGCGGCGGTGGCTCCGCTGCGTGCAGGAAAGAAATGTGCACACGCTTGCAAATGAAGTTTTGCTTGAATGCTGATTCTCTGCCTCCCGAGTGCAGCGAGGTTTTTTCAGGAGATTAGAATCCCTGCCGCCGGTTAGGCCGTCACATTCGGATGCCTGTACGGCCGAGCAGACAAGGAAGTTATTTGTTGAACCTTCTTAATGCGATGCAGCAGAGCGCTTTACATATTCAAATCAAGCAAACGTTGCTTGCGTGCGGCAGGAGGAGGGGGGGTTTTGTTGGGTTTTTTTTTGCAAGTTTATGCAGAACAACGCGTTCACCGTTGAAATATTTCTGGACGGAATGCCTGGATTTCCAATAAAAAAAAAAAAACAACAACAAGTGCAAATTGCAGCTGTGTGATGGAATGCGAAGGACTCGGTGTCTTCACTCCCTCCGACGTGCGAGAGGCGGCCGGCCGGCGCTGCGAGTGCGGCGCTGCGGCCACGCCGATGTGTGGGAATACCTAGGCGAGGCTCCACAGTCAATGAACTGGAGTAACCCCGCTTTAAGGTGAGGCCATGCCTCTCGGCCAATCACGCTGCGGCTAGGAATCAGGCACCCTTCCCTCAGCCAATCACCTCCGCCACATACACACACACACACACACACACACACACACACACACACACTCACACACACACACACACACACACACACACACCACGACCCCCCCCCCCCTCTTTTTCTTGCCTGGTTTCATTCTTTCTCAAATACTATTTTGGCGAGCTGGGACAAGCCCCTGCCCCTCCCCCTCTCCCTCCTCACCAGAGGCGGAAGTGGGCAACCATTCGTCAGTGAGAGCCAGACGTTTTGTTTTTTCTTGTTTGGCCCAAAGCTCTTGCGCTTGTATCTCTGGGGCTTGTCCCGCCACGCCATTGTGTGCCACTCATTCATTCACAAAGTACACAATGACGAGGGCGGGAGATGGGCGGGCGGGCGGGTGGGTGGAGGGGAACCCCACAACGCCGCCGCTCCTCACTATCTGTTTCCCCGCTGCTTCTTCTCCTCCTCCTCCGACCACAAGTGTCACAACTTCACCGCCACCTTTTAATTCTCTCCCGTCTCTGACGAGGCCGCCGTCCTGCTCGGCGAGGCGGGTGAAGGCGGGGTCGGGGCAGTGCGTGTGCCGCGGTCACTGACCTCCCGCGTGGGTAATCCGAGGCGCCAACTCGCTCTCGGATATCTCTGAGCCAGGCAGATTCTGTGTCTTGTTCAGCGGAGATTTACGCCGCCGGCTCGTTCCATTTATAACGACGCTTTAATCGGAGCCTCGTTCCGAAGAAGGACAAAGGTTCTTCTGAAGAAAAATGTTTTAAAAAAATGACATCAAAAGGGGCGGAAAGGATTTATTTTATAGATATCACCAGAGTCTTCCTCAGTACTGACTGATCATCTGCTCAGTTTCACCAAAACCAAAAACGCGTTTGATAATAGTTTTGCCGTGAGCAATTTCTCAAGAAGGCGTTTAATCACAAGAGTTCCGGTCCGACTCACTGAATCATCATTACTCTTCCAGAACACGGGTTTTACACGCTGAGGAGGCTTGCAACATGTGGCCGTCGACGAAAGCCTCAGTTTTCACTGCACTTCTAACTAGGATCAACACATTGGCGTACATCCACACGCTTCCACTCGACATCCAGTGGTGTGACTGTCACCCGGTTGCACCCTTATTAAGGATACATTGTTAGCTGATGTGTATACATTCATTTTTTTCCCCTTAAAATGTATGTATGTAAACAGTCAAAGCAGTAGTTTATTTTTCTTTTTTATCTTCAACAACGGTTTATCGCAGCTGCGGCTCTAAAGCTGTCGTAATCTTCTCTGCGCTCTGTTACTGATTAAAAGCCGATTGGGACCAAAACAACTGGACGGGACGAAGTTCCTGCTTCTAATTCCTTGCCTTCGTGCTTCTTATCTGGGAACTCTGCAACGCACCACTGGATGGATGACCCGACTCGTAGAAATCTGCTGGGAGCTTTTCTTTGGCTGCGTAACGCCCGTGACCGTCGGTTCAGCTCATTTCTGATTCAACTGATCAGAAATTTTCAAGGTCCGGCAGGAAACAGTAACCGTTGCCACGTGTACAAACACAGCACCTCAGCTTCAGTGTGATGCTGCGGTCAGTGGTGACATGAGTTCAGCAGCCACAGCTGGGAAACAGAGTCACCAACAGGTGGATGAACCTCCAGGCTCTTGTGAAGGACCCGCTTCTTTACTCCTCCGTTGTTCCTGCAACAAATCCTATTGGACTATTACTTGGCAATTGCCCTATGAATCTGGACATTATCTATTAATGACCAGATTTTATTGGGCGTACTTGTAGTAGTGTTGGAAAATCGGTGGCCCCTGCGCTGCTGCGTCTCGCCCACCGTCTTCCTCGCCAATCAAATGCGCCTTTGGGACTTAAGATGGTATTAAAAGATTAACAGTAAATCCTTGCTCCACACACCAGCGGAGCTCTGATTAGAGGCGAAGTTCCCTTTGATTCGCGATCCGTCTGCTTCTGTTGCCACGTTTGATCTACTGTACAACTGACTTAAAGTCTTGAAATCATATGAATTGAAAATCATGTGACACGAGAGCCAAATTCCTTCGTATACGCCGGGACGAGCTCCGCTGGCAGAGAGAACCTCAAACCTGCCATAGAGGAGGAATGTACACTCAACACACAGAGTGTTGTTTATGGTTTTCCAGAAGCTTTTCATTTGAAGCCGTGAACGCTGACATCACATCACCAAACCAAGACTGAGCATTCTGTCGGATTTTACCGGAAGAATCAATAACATTTATTTACTCAATCTAATTCAAATACCTGCTGTATTTTCCATTGGGATCCTTCTGACTGCCAAACGTTAATGTATAAGCATGTTTGAAATCATAGGGAGAAATCTGAGAACCAACAGAGAAGAGAAACCACTGCTGACACATGAATCTGACTTCCATGAATCTCATTCTCTGCAGTACTTTTTTTTTTCACTCGCTTTGAACAAGAGAAACGTTTCTCCCACTGCTTCCCTGACCTTTGTCTGCCTCGTTCCCATGAGAAAGTCTTGACTCGACGCTTCTGACACCATAAAGCAGCCACAGAAGAAATGGCCGGGTTCGGACCAACATTTCACCGCCACATTCGTGTTCTTTGTCGCTGTGTGGTCGAGCTGCTGTGCAGGCTAGCAGGCCCCCTTGCGAGCATCGTTCACAAGACGTTCTAGCTGTGCCGCAAATAGCACGCGTCCGTTTGTGAACGCTCATCGTGTGGTGTGCTAATTTCAACATCGTTGTTCTAATTGTTGGGGCCCGCTTCTTGCTGGTTGGAACAAACTGAGGCATCTTCAGGCTACCGATGTAGTACTTAGGTGAAGTAAATCAGCACCGAACTGGAGAGTGACAGAGCTCTGGCAGGATCTCCGTCAGAGTGAGTCCCCTTGTTTGTGTGTAGTTCGCCGTTATCTCCACGGGCTGAGACTGCCGCGCCCAGAGGTTGGACTTGGCTCATCCAAGTCTCATGGCCAGTTATTTCTGAGGTGAAGAGGCCAACCACCGTTCCCACGGACTTGCTGGAGTGCGATATGGAAAGATGTGCGAGTGTTGTCCTTGAGGCGCATATCTATTGTAGCGGAACGAATTACCAAAGAAGAGCTTATCGCTAACACCTGGTCCCGTTTATCAAGCTGAAGGTCACACAGTTGTTCTGATGCAATAAAGTTGACCGCAAATTGAAAGGAAACAAAAGGCAGATAAAGACATCAAATAAGTAGGACAGAAACATATGAAAAGGGATAAATCCAATTCCTTGTAGAGCAGATCTAAATTTTGTATTTTGCAGTTGATCGCGCAAAAGTCCTGCCAACGTTCATCACGTGACATTTGTCATGTCTGTCATGTCTGAACAAAGGAAACAGAAAACAAAGCAAATATTTGAGGTGAAGATCAACAGGTTGGAGTTTGAGGTCTGGCTCGGAGCCGGCGTTGTAATGTTTAGTATGTTTAGTTAATGGTCAGACACAGCAGTAGCCGATACGCTTTGGCAAAGATTAAAGTTCACACCTGCTGTGTCTTTGACCACACCTGAACTCAGTGGCGCTCTACCGACTTTGACAAGTCAGCTCCTCTCTCCAAGCTCAGCCACTGAGCTGCTTTGAGGTCTTTGTGACACGTTCAGGACTGTGACGCTAACTAACAGTCGTCTCTGATCTCTGCAGGAAACAAACAAATGTTTGTGTAACAAGGAAGCAAAGCATGTGTTGGTGTTGTTTGTATAATTCATTATATAATAGCACATTTTTCCCACCACTTCACCGGAGACGCAGCTCACAGAGACAGAACAAGATGCCAGTGGAGCATATTTCTTGTGTTTTGGCTTGGATAGTCAATTAGAGTTTGGCAGCAGGAAGAAGGGTTTCCAACTGAGAAAACATGACATCGCGACATGAGATAAAAACTGTAGCGCAGCATCAAGATGTCATTTATAGGAGAAACAATCCTTCAGCCGGGTTGGGTTCATTTCAGAGTGAAGCGGACAAATCCCGTCATCCAAGGTGACACCAGTGTGTCCATGCATTGACTTTGTTCATGCTCTTGCATTGTTTGTCACGCTTGTTGCGTTTGGTGTGAACGCAGCTTAAAGGTCGAGTGTGTAAAATCTAGCTTGATTTATAGTTATGGTAAAAGCTTAACATTCTGCCTGTAAATACATGAATAAACGTGCATTGCAGTATAATTAAAGAGAGCAATAAGGGTCTTGTCCTTAGTTAGCTGTCATCTCGCGCTGCCACCTTTTAAGGAAACACGGTACTTAAGAAAGCCCAACTGACAGCGCCAGGAAAGCTTCCTTTAACAGCGGGCTTCCTTAAAATTTTAGTTTCTCAACACTCCCTTTTGATTCTGATGATGCAGTTGCCAGGGGGAGAAAATGTAGTTGTATGATGTAAAAAGGAACCGGTGGTAAGCTTTTTCACAGGCAAGAAATCAGCCTCAAACATAAGCGTGAAAGACATTTTAAAGTCTCACTTCACTTTACTTGACAACCTTGTTTCCAAATAAAAAGGAAGTAATAAAACTTCCCCAGTCCAAAAACGTTCATAAAGAAGAAAACTGACCTAGTAAAATCAGTAACATGTCAATTTGTAGCGCCAATGAAGATTTCAATGAAATACGAGCAAGAAAGCAACTGGACCTTGGGGGGAAAACATGTGTTTTCAGAACCTGGGACACATTTTGTCTAATACTAACAATACACACTCAGTTCCAGGAAAACTCTCAACCCCTTTTAAGTTCGATGAGCTTTAAATTGAGGAATCTTAATTAAAACTGAGATCTTACAACAAGATCTGACGTGGAGGAACATCAAACAGGAGATGATTCTCCTCAACGTTGGTTTGCTGTCGTTGGGTTTGTTGTATTGGCCGCCGTCCCTCTCAGTCTGGCCCAGAGATAAAGATGTTGGGTTAATACCGCCGATGATGAAATGGCTCCAAAGAGACTTTGATCTTGTGAGCAACTCGTGACCCACAGCAGCTGAGAGGCCTTTTGCACCACTTGGCCCAAGCTGGATGTGTAACACGACACCGATCCTACACACTTTGGACACGCAAGGTGAGCACAGAGGGAACGAGTGCGTCACCGAAGCCCCGGTGTCGTGTTTGGAGACGCGCACCAATGGCACACAAGGAGTGTCATGGAAAATTGTCCTCCCCGCCAACAGGCCCACACAAAAAATAAACAGGTGACAACACGTGACGCAATTGAACAGCACCGGGCAGGTGCCAGAGTGGATTTGTGTAAACAAAAACAGCACGAGGTGAACTGTACAACACAAACTGACTTCAAAGGATATGATGTGTTATTCACAGCTGTCATTTTATGATTGCCTAAATATATTCTCCTCTAAATTCCCCACTGCCGACACCTAGCAGTGAACACGAGCCGTGACCTACGCGGGCGGGTGACTCGGTCGCTGTTTGCTCCTTGTCCACATCCGTTTGATTTATCTTTGTCTGAATCTGTGGATGACTTCTACATTTCTGATGTATTTAATTATTTGTATTTTCTTTTACTCAGATAAATTATAAAAAAATATATATATTTTCATGTCAATATTTTAACGCGATAGCCGAGGGGGATTTGATAGCACAGCACACCCAGGGGCACCTTGGGGTCCCCCAGGAGGAGCCGGGAAGTGCTGCTGGTGAGAACCAGAGTTGGAACCGCCTGTTGGCCTCGCTGCCCAACCTCGCGTGATCAAATGTAAATATATGAATGACTGGGTATCAGGGTATCTGGGTTTCACTTTCCCTCGCCAGGTATGTCCAGAAAGCGCTGCAGAACGCTGAGGTATGTTTTCCTGCTGAGAAGGCAGCTTTTTATTTTCTTACTCCCACTGCTCTTTATCGCCAACACATTTGCGATACCGGCACGCTGCTGCGGTTACTGCGTGTTTATTCTAAAGTACAAACCCAAAGCGGGTTGTTGGGTTTGTCATAAATCAAATAGGCTAATTATTTGATTTAACCCCTGCAGTGATGAAACTCGCCGGTCCGGCTCTGATAGCAGGACTGCGGGGAGTCCGGTGTGGGTATCGAGTGCAACAGCGGGACCTTCCTTCTTCTCAGTTATCTGGGTTTTGATCGTTGCACCTCCAACACAAACAACACATTAGATGAGCCTCCACACCAACAGGCTCGGATCAGGGTCTGGAGATGGCCTTCGGTGCTCTCACAGCCAGACGAAGCCTGACGTTTTCAGGCTAAAAAGGAGCGTCTGGGAATTAGTTCCTCAACGGTTTCAGATCAAGTGTCCTGGGAATTGTTTGTTCAAATACAGCCGTGTAAAGTTATATGCACCGCTCCTCTCTTGTCCTTCCACTTTCCGAGAAGGCCTGGAGGAGGTCCTACTGGGAACCAAAGGCCCAGGTGAGATCAGTGCTTTCACCTCTCATCATCGGAGTCACTTATGGCGCTCCACATTCACTGCGCCACCATTGGACTCTCCTCAATCCGCAAGGGTTCCCCCTCTTGACAAGTTTCCACTGGAGCTGCAAAGCTGTCTTAGGATGGTGAGCGCGAGGGTCATGTGAGGTGACTGACCACGCCTCCTGCTCCCCGCCCTTTCTGTTGATCCAGGGGCCAGATGCTGATGTGGTGATGTGCAGCACTGCAGCACTCCCTGATCTGCAGGACACGCGGACAACAGTGCACAACAGAGCGTCAGTCACGGTGTGGTTGGGAATACTGAGCGAGACGTGGCGTGAAGGACGTCTCTTTCAACAGGCCCCAAACAGCCCCAAATCGCCACTCTATGTCAGACGCAGCGACTCTGGATGTCTCACGGCTGCAGTGCTGTGCTATTGCATTGAATGCAGCGCATTCCATTTCTGTAACTTAGTTCAAAGGGGGGGGGGGGGGGGGGTAGAAGCCTCAGTGTTTTTTTCTGGCTTTTTATTTTTGTCTGTGGAGCTGTGAAATTGGTGCAACATCTTCCTGTTTCTCACATTCTAATCTGGGTTTTAATGTGACCCACTAATGGTTCGGCATGAAACCCAATATGTGACCTGACGCTGAGCTGCCAAACCAAAGACCAATTCAGGTGGTCGACCGTTGAGGAAATAAAAGATAAAAGCAAAACTCTTGCCTGGGTTTGTCTTCACAAATTCACCTTAAGGTTGTTTCTATTCCCCATATCTCTTCCTCGTATGGATACAGTATACAGCAGAAAAATATTAAATAAAGCACATCACGATTCATTTCAGTCATCTAACTGGCTGCCACAATGGTTGAAGAGCAGCAGGAACATAGAAGTTCATTTCTTAATCACTGGGAATTGTTCCTGCAAACGGAGACACCACCAGCATTGGTGGCCAAGCAACAGTTCGCACAGTCAGACGCTGTGGTAAGGTTTGGTTTGAGTTTATAACCGCTGCGCAGTCAAGACACTTTTACCTCAAGCTGAGCTGGTAAAACGATGTGCCAAGAGGAATTCTTCCAACAGGCGATATGGCGTCACCAAGGGTGAGGAGACGTGCGCGTGCACAACTGAAATGAGTCACCATGCAGGCAGTGGTTGGAATGTCAGACCTTCCACACCATGAATCATGGGATGGTTTTTTTAGTCCTGAGGAAAATAGGTCACCACTCGCTTCAACAAGATCCAACGAGAACAAGAAAGTTGTGTCAAGTAACTTGGAACGCGTGCTGTAAGAAATATCTGGGATGCGAGGATAGAAAGTACGAGGGAGTCATCACAAAGGAGGTACAAGCTGTGCCTCAACATGAATGAAATGAAAGAATGAAATGTTCTTTTGGAACATCACTTCATAAGGAACTCTCAAGTTATTTCCCGAAACTGGACAGAGGAGGGTGTGTGGTTGGACAACACATTGTTCTGCATTGTTATTGCGTTGACTAAGAGCCGATACACCACATCGCGGCTTAGTTTCATCTTATTCCCTTGGTCTCGGCCGATACAATTGCCCAATTCGTCCCGACAAAACAGGTATATTAAGGTTTAATTTGGAACGAGGAAAGCTGGTTTATTTTTATACTGTTTTTTATACTGGTAGGGGTGTATGTTTATTTGCTCAAGGCAACAAGCACAAATTTTGGTTCATGTGCAGCTGCAGCTTGATTTGGGAAAGTTAGCGCATCTCTGCAAACCACATTTTGCATCATAGTGTGCATGGTGCGATATAACGCAAGAGCAAAAGGCCGTAATAAAAAGCAATGCGTGTAAGAGTTAAAGAAAAAAGGAGAAGATCACGACGTAGTAGCAGTGGTTTTTCACTTTGTGGTTTTGAGGGAAACTTGAAACCTGCGATTAGCAGCAAAGGACAGTGTTCAAGAAGCAGTACTCTTAGTGAGGCATCGGCGAGGAACGTCTCAGCAGATGTGACGGTTCAAAGAACAGGAGGCGTTCTCTACAAACAACAGGTGAATTTAATTTTTTTCTCTCCAAAAAAAAGAAAAAAAAAAGCTATTTACATTATGTACATAAACACACCCCACAGAAATTAGGCCACATACATAGACGGTAACATTTTGCACAAAAAAAACAACAATACGTCACAAAGGCTGTGTGCAGCGAGATCAGGCATCTCCTTCACTTGTACAGTGTATTGTAATCTCTCAGCAGAAAGACACACACACACACACACACACACACACACACACACACACACACACACACACACACACACACACACACACACACACACACACACACACACACACACACACACACACACACACACACACACACACACACACACACACACACACACACACACACACACACACACACACACACACACACACACACACTAGAAGAAACAAATACCACATACAAGTCATCAAGGGTTGTGTTCTGATAAATAACATTGGTCTTGCAGTGCTTCCGCTTCTTTTTTGTATAAATAAAAAAAATAATATTTAAAATTTACAGTACAGCGACTATACTTTATGCATGTCCCTGGTACAGATTTGTATCCCACTATGGCACTAGTCCATACATAGCGTTCTGCTTCCCCTCAGGTGATCTTTCGTCGCCCTCAGCATTGTGCCTCATTTTCCAGCCTCGCCCACCACAGGCTGGACAGATTCTAGAGCTCTTCCCTCCAGAAGAAGAAGAAGAAGAAGAAGAAGAGGGGGGAACCTGTCCATGTGCATTTAAGAGTGCCGTCAAGCCCCACCCCATGTTGTAATGATCAGTCCTCGTCCCCAGAAAAGTGCTTAAAGAGAAGCCCTCGCTTCTTCCATGATGGGTCCCCATTGGTGACGGTGCATTGGTGGTTGAAAAGCCGAGTTGTTACATGGGTAACCTGTTGGTAATTTAAAAAAAAAAACAAAAAAAACAACATTTTATTAACTTGAAATGTGAGCACAAAGATGGTAGAAAAGCTTTATGATAATCAAATATGAGGATTCCACAGAAAGATACAGAAAATATTCAAAATGTTCTCGTGTTTCTTACCGTTTTCTTGGCTTAACCTCCCAGCCGTCACGACATTTGATGTACGTTATCGAGTCCCCTGGGGAAATCTCCGTTTTTTCAGGGTCTTGGGCACAGAAAGTGAACCTGCGACAGAGCAAGAAAATCTCAGCAAACTCCCCCAAAGAGAAACAGTTTGGCGACTGCAGCATCTTGCCACCGGCTCCCTCTGCTTACTTTTTCTGCGTCTCGCCGGCTTTCACGCGGATCCTGCGGACTTGCAGAATTGGTTTGGTAGGATTCGGGTCCCAGTTCCAGAAGGATTTCCTAATGTTCTTCCAGACCGAGTTCCAGGTGTCAGCCTCTCCTTCCCAGGTCAGACGAATTTTCAACAGGTCGCCGATATCGTCTTCAGTAAACACCAGGAAGGTGTTGGTCAGGTTCAGGCCAACGATGCCGTCGTGGCTGACGAAAGGACAGAAAATTCAAGAGCGTTAAAAAACCTTTGGGAAAGATTCTGGATTTTCCACCTGTTAAATAAATGTATGGACACAGAAGGGGTCTCGGTGTTGCACTTACACATCAACATAGATTTCATTTGTGTCTTCGCTGGCTCCGTAGAGCTTGACCTGGAAGGTTGGGTCGGCGTTGTCAAACTGCTTCCTGTTGAACACGTGCATCTTCATTTGATAGTGGTAGCCTTCAAAGAAAACACACAACCATGTTAATTTTTAACTCCATGTGTACACACACACACACACACACACACACACACACACACACACACACACACACACACACACACACACACACACACACACACACACACACACACACACACACACACACACACACACACACACACACACACACACACACACACACACACACACACACACACACACACACACACACACACACAGTAGGCGTAGGTAGTGCTTCACTGACAAGCCAAGTCATCGATAAGGTTCGAGATAAGGAGAGTCACAACGCAGAGCAGAGTGTATTCTACCATTGTCGGTAAACACTACAATTGTCGGGGATAAGATAAGCAATTAGTGGGTCACAACTGCGCCGCCACTCACCTCCGAACGGCGTGTCAGCGCGCGTCTTCAGGTACATTTTGCTGTTGCGCCTCTTGCGCATCTTCCTGGTGTTGTAGCCGATGTTGTTGCAGCGGTTCTTGCGGCAGCTGAGGCAGATGCCCTTCCTGAAGCGAGCGGGGTCGGTGCACTGGAAGGCGAAGCTCATGTGGTCCTTGTTCATCAAGGAGTCCACAAACAAGTGCACGGCCCGCTCGTGCTCGCACTTCATCACCTCCATGAAGTCTGGAGGACAGAAGGAGGGAAGGGGAAGCCGGTTGAGTCCACAGTGAGAGACGATAACTTGGTGTCAGCTGATCGTTTGGAGGAGTGACCCCAAATAAAGGAAATTGGAATTTTGAGTCTGGTGAGAAGTTGGGAGTGTGTGCAGCCAAGAGGCGCACAAGAGGAACTTACTTCCAGCCATTGACAGGACGTCCCCCAGAGTGCAGCCGGGCTGCACTTCACCACCGTTGGGGTAGATGTCAATGTCCCCGATGGGCTGCTGGATCCCAATGCTGAGGCCCAAGGCTTCTCGGGTGTAGGTGTGCAGAACGTCCACAAAGTCTGCGTCATCGGGAGAGAGTCGGTTCTCCTTCTGGACGCCCTCGAACATGGGGCCCGCCGGATCGAGACCTGTCGGAAGCAACCAGACAAAGCTCAGTCACGCCGGGTCGCTCTCGCAGAGGAACAAGTTTGTTCGCCAGCGTCGCCACTTCACCCACCGGTGATTCTGCCGATGGTCCCGCGCACGTACGTCCCCGCGTACCCGGCAACGTGAGCGCCTAAACTGTAGCCAATCAGGTGCACGTTCTCCAGCGGGAGCTGCCGCTCGTCCTGTTGGGAGGAGGAATTTGCAACGCGTTAGCAGCTGCCGCCAACCAAATTCTAGCCCACAGTGGACAAATCCTGGGCTGCGGCCAGCGGCGATCAGTCATGCCCGCAGCAGAGCGAAGCTCGGTTAACCCGAACAGAACCCCGCACACAGTCTCTTCCATGCAACAGCGCCTCCACCATCTGTCTCAGTTTGTCCCCCATAAAATGCTCTTTGTCTGCGCTTACAACCGCGTGGACGGCTGCCTAAGACGCCCTTCGCTCGCCATTCGTGCGCTGGTCCAATTCTGTGACAGTCTCGGTGAATGGCGCCCGTTGTCTTTGCATTGGACGAACCAAATAGACTGCGGTCCTCATTAAATCCTTTGTATGCCAACGCTCATCACCGAGCTAAAAGGGGCACTTCAAAAGACAAACTATCGAGTGTGTGCAGACGAGAAAATACTCCAGCTATGTCTTTGTGCAGTGGGTTCAAGGAAAGAGCAACATTGAAAAGGAATCGCAAGTAAACTTGGATATCGTTTTGCCACGGATATAAAAAAAAAAAAAAAAAAAAAAAGCGTGGCCATATCTGAGAAGCTCAAGAGAAGCACTGAAGCTCTCATTTTGGGTCAACCAAATGGAAAAGACTATCGAGCTTCACTTCTGCAGGGAGCCTGATCTGAAAATTGAGGCGAGATCTTCCAAAAAACAAAAAAAACAGTGTCAGAACGCAACATAACATCACGACACAACAAATAAAAACGAGGTTACACGTGTGGCCCTGCCACAGATGTTGTGCTCAGGGTCGCGCCGCAGCTCACCTGCAGCCAGTCGAGCAAGTCGGCGATGCCCCGGCCGACGGTGACAGTGTGGTTGACGGCGTCGGGGTACAGCTGCTGGGCCATGGACACCCAGTTGACGACCACCACGTTGGCTTCGCTTTCGCGCTGCATCACCGCCGCCACCAGCTTTTGCATCCAGCTCTCATAAATTCCACTCATCTGTGAGGAGCAAAAATCATACAAGAGGAATCATTCACGGCGTCCAGGCGGGGGGGGGGGGGACCCGCCGGCCTCCCTCCCATACCCTGCTGCACCGCTTGCTCACGTCCACGTGATACATTCCAGTGATCAGAGAGCACACCGGTGGCCATGCAGCTACATCCGTCCTACTTTTGACTCCTGGGATGGAGTTTGCCAATTGTATTTTTGCCAATAAATGGGGGGGGGGGTAATCGGACGGGGTAGATGGCGGATGAATAAATTACCGTCCAGCCGTGGATGATGAAGATGGTCTTGGCTGTGACATTGAAGCCACACTCCTCTAGACACTCCTTCTTGCCGACCTCCAGGTAGCAGCCCTCCTGTTCCAGGTCTAAACTCTTCCTCATGTTGTACTTGATGGTTTCGCTGAGGGTGGGGCTTTCTGTTGTTGACAGTTCATCAAATCCGCCTTCATTGCCTACAAAGCGCAGCAACAAAATAAATAAATAGATAAATAAATGAACGTTTTGCTATTTTTGATACATTTTCATGAAGGGATCAATTAAACTTAAAGAGGTTGCCCTGATTTCTGATGCCAACAAACTCGTGTATTTTAAAATGTGGTACGTCAGTTTTAGGGAGCGGCACAGACATCTGCTACAATGATGCAGGCTGCGTGCAAGCTGTATTAATGACAGAGTCAGCCAGCCAATTATTTTTTCTATTTTTTCTATTCCGTTCGCTTTGACGCGCACATCTCCGCAGCTAAACTCATTATGTCGGGACTTTGCACATGTGCACTCTAGTCTGAGGCGGAGCCTGCACAATTAGCGGCAGCTGAAAGGAGCCGCTTTAATGAGAGGAAAGCCGCGTCTTGGCATCAGGAGGACTCGGCGTTTCGATCGTATCAGATTAGAATCGAATCCGGTCCCTCCAGTCTGGGAGACTCGATGTTCAAATCCGCTCTCAACTCCAGCTGGGTTTCCCTCCCGGAGGCGGTTCGCGGCAAAGCGCGGATTCAGCGGAACATCTTCCCGAATGACTCGCACAGACGTGGCACTGTGGCGCGCGTCGTCGTCGTCCTCCTCCTCCTCCACCTGGAGCCGCGCGTCAACCGTCAACCGTCCTCCCCACCCCCCCCAAAAAGGACACGTCGCCGCGACCTCGCCTTTTAATAGGATCCGTTCCCGTTTTTCCGACTCACACCGCACGGTCACCGCTGCTACTGCACTTGCTCGACTCGGAATCGGCCAAATTTCACACTCACAATGCAGATTCACTCAACAAATCAATATTAGAAGTCACGATTCACCCCATCTGACCCCCTTTTTTTTTTCTAAAACAAAACAAAAAAATAAAAAAAAAATCCCAACCCACATATTTGACCTAATTCACATTCGAGGCGCTGTCGGTTCGGACACCGCACCCCAAACTCTCCCCCCAAAGCGCGCACCGATCAATGACAGGGATGGATGAACAATAGACGCCGAGCCGTGTCTTACCTTTGAGAGCAGCGCTTTCCCCGAGCACGAACGAAAAGCACGCGGCGGCACACTGAAGGAAAATCCATAGCCGGGACGCGTTATGCATCATCTCTCAGACACGCGCCGAGGAGAGGGAAACAAATGAGTTTCCTGTGGGATGTAAAGCACACTTTTGTGTTGGCTGCTGCTGCTGCTGCTGCTGCTGGTGGTGGTTGTGGCAGAGCCGCGGATGGGTGACTGGTTAAAAAAAAAAAAAAATCCCCTGATGACAAAAGAACAGGAGCCGGGTGGCACGACTCAGTCAGTGGAAGCTCCGCGACGTTTGAACTCACGTCCAGCGTGTGATTAGAGTTTTAAATACTTTCCTCTTTTCAGTCATCTGATCATCGGCTGATCTACCTCGCGTCTCATTGGTCAAGCCCCCCAATTTATATACGTTGAGGGCGTGGCGTGAACTGAATGAAAGTTGTAGTAGGCGTCTCACGTTGCGCGCTGCTTTTTTAACCCTTTGCACACACACACACACACACACACACACACACACACACACACACACACACACCATAAAATAAAATCCGGCGACTCGGAGCGGGTTATGAAGGTCATCTGGCTCACAGTGCCAACTTCCAACACGGACCCAAACAGTGAGTGCGTAAAGACGATTGGGGAGGTTGTGGTGGACGCGCACGGATTTGTGTGCGTCTCATTTTCCCCCGTGAAAATCGTCGGCAGCCCAGAAACAGCCTCTCCGCGTCAATGGGGGAATATGATACTTATAATAATAATAATAATAATAATAATAATAATAATAATAATAATAATTGGAAAAGGATTCCGACTCGCGTCTCTCTGCTTCTTCTTTTTTTTCTTTTCTTTTTTCCATGTGAAAGAGGCGTCCCCATCAGATGGCGCTGTGCCAGGACGTCAGCTTAGCCCACCGAGCGGCTTCCATTGACGAGGCGGAGAACGGGGGGGCGCACCCACGCCAGGTTCTGCCTGCCTGGCACAAACGCGACACCATTGTTTGCGTGCGTGTACGTACAAGCAGCGGCCACCCCTGCGCAGGAAGAGCCACGCACGTGCGCCCCAACACCCTCCACCCCGACATCCTCTTCCCCCTCGCAGGTGCACCGGTGTACCTGGTGAGTGAAGGTCCAATGACTTCTGTTTCCATTCAAATGTCAACAAAGTCACGCTGCTGAGTACAGTGCGAACTGGGTCAATGGATCCAGACCAGTAGCAGTCGCTAAGGTCTGAGAATAGAAGAATAGAATAGAACTTCTGTCATTTTGACAAATATGACAATAATGTGATATGATTTAACATAATATATCTTTCTTATGGTCTGAGAGGTATACATATATTTATATATGTATATATATATATATATATATATATATATATATATATATATATATATATGTATATGTATATATATATCAGATTATCATGTTGTTACATATATATATATATACATATAACATGATTTTTTTTTTTGTACCTCTGAGGCAAAATACTTTTTTTTGTTTTGTTTTGAAGAATATCTTGAGGCAAATAGCAAAATTGCACCACATTGCTGCTCACTCCAACTTCATTCTACACAACTCTCATATTGCTCGGTGTAGTTTTAACTTACACCATACCCTCCCCATTCATTCTTTCCTTTGTGTGAGCAGAGTGACAAAAAGTCTCTGTTGTTCTTTCACTGCTAAAAAAAAAAAAAAACCTGTGAACCCAAACGCCTCTCACCGTCAGTCTGCTGGACAGACTTGATGCCAGCCGTGGGCGGTTGTACTTACTTGAAAAGCTGCAAGTCTCTTTGCACGCAGGCCCATTGATATTCTTTCCGTCCACACACACCACAACCAGCTGCCCATTTTTTTAGTGCCAGTCTGATTTTGCACTAATCTGACTTGTCCTGACTGCGCCTGACAAGGTCTGCAAAATCCAACAATGGGGGCACTGTCAGACACCGAACTAACCCAGCAGATCAATGAGAAACACTTCAAATTGCACTATCTTTATCCGAAGTAACTTTATTCCCGCTGAAAACACCTAAAAAAAATTCTGAACCTTAACTTAGAAACCGATAAAAATGTTTTACTGATTCACCCATGGTTTTGTCAAAATGACTTTTTAAAGGTAGTTTCAATACTTGAGAGACTTTAAGTCATTTTCTCCTTAAACTACTTTCAGCTTCAAACGTGGACCTAACAGATGTTGAAGTTCACTGTGGGAAAGTGGCTCTAACCAGCAGAACCCCAGTCTTTCATGTTCAGTTGGATTCAGTGCACGCTGTGAACAATGTTAACCGTCATCCCTGTATTTCTGAGTACCGCCTGTAATGTGAAGACGTGAACCCAGCAGAGCACATTCTGGACAACGGCCATTGGACAATTGGATTTCCTCCTTACAAAAACATTTATTATTATTAGTTAGTTGTGATTTGGTTCTCTGTGTTGACATTTCTTTAACTTGCTGACTATGTTCTGGCACATCTCTTCTACCTTCCCCGGAACTGTCTGTCACCAGACGACAGGTGCTGGTGACATTAGGTATACGCCGAAACTAGTCAGCAAGGTAAAGAAACCCTTTTAATGTCTACAAAAAGCGGCAAAAACAAAACTTGAAAATGTATTAGACGTAATAAACTTCCATTGCGCCAGTTTTAAAAGGATTATGGTACTGAGTTGAAAGGCACAAACATGCTCTGGTTAATTCAGGGAATAAAAACAACAACAATAATGTATGCAGCTTACGCGTTTTCTTTAATCTTTTGCGTGGATCGAACCTTGTGGTCTCCTTTTAAAGTCCCCTGAGGAACGCTGACTCAGGAACCCACCTTGCTCGGCAAGATCGAGCGCCTGAAAAAGCAGACAACACTGCTCCCGTGTGGACAGAACGAGTAGTACAGCGGACCGTGACACAGCAGGAGGCGGAGGGGGAGACTGTGCCAGACCGGATCCTTCATGAGGGAAGAGGCCAGGGACAGTCAGCCAACCCCGGCTTCTCTTCTCCTTACTGAAATTCGTGCATTGCAAAGCTAAGGAAGCCCGTGCAGGGGCTGTGTTAGTGATCATAGGATGTCCCGTCATGAAGGTAAGAACATACGTGAACGATACGTGTGAGCCATCCGTGATTTCTTGTTTAAAAAAAAAAGACGTTTACGGAGCAATGCCAGCTAACGTTCGCTAGCCGAAAATGTCTTGTTTTGCAGGCAGCCTGGCTAGCCTGGACCCGTGCAGAAAGGTTGCAGTGTAATTTCATGGTGACGCGTTATGGCGGCCACACACACACAAAAAAAAAAAAATCCAACGCAATATCTTATCCTGTCGACCCTTTGGATGACTTTAATGATTGTGTGAAACGGACGACACTGTGCATTGAGTTGACAAAACAACGCTGACATGCGGCTAAACGGAAGAAGCTAGTTAGCAGAATGTGTCAGCTAGCCTGGAAGCTAACTAGCTATCGCTCACATAGGTGAACGCTGACGAGCGAGGGGGGAGTGCCGACAATTGGGGAACGCAAGAGAGCAGCGAGGCGGCGTTTCGCTCTTGAAGCTTGCCACACATTTAAAGCGTAAAGCCAGACGGTGTCGACTTCCTGCCCAGCACCAGCCAGCCTGTTTATACCGGTCTGACGAGCTAACGTCTAGCAGACCCTCAGTCTCACCTCGTCCTTGTGGTCAACCTTGTTGGGCTTGAAGTTCGCTTGTTGGTGTCATGTTGTCACCGGCAGGCAGGCAGGCAAAGTGGAGGTGGGGGAGGAGAACAAAATGAGTTCGGCTTACCGACTGGCACAAAGTTTGGTATGACGGAGGAAAGTCTCGCATCTCGCTGTGTGGCGTGGCAGCTAACGTTAAAGCTAATGGCAGCTGCTTTAATGGTAAAGTAGACGAGCCTGGCAGCGAAGCTTGGTCAGTCAGGCGGGCCCGAGCGGCCTTTATTGAAACCCCATGCTCGTGGTGGTTGTTGTTGTTGTCGTTGTCAACTTCACAGCTGTGTAGTTTATTCCCGTGTAGGACGCAGCAAGGCAGGAGTCAGCGACCTTTTTGGCACTGAGACCTCCTTCATGGGTCCTGAGTCATATGAAGGGGCTACCAGGTTCCTAGACTCTCCTGAGATAACAAACTCTCTGAGTTCTATGTTATTATTAATGATGCTCGTCTATGTGAGGACACTTATCAAGTCAATGAGTGCTCAATAATCATCAACGACGACTGAACAAGGTTGGATAAAATGGAATCTTATCGGCGAGTTGTGCAGTTTTTCGACCCGGCCTGCGGCGGGCTACTGGTGGTCCTTGGGGGGCGGCTGCCTGCCTGCGTGGGGTCCGCTGGCACCACGGGCACCCCTGCAATAAGGCGTAGTAACTGCCAATAATATTTCCCTGAGTGCTCCTGAGCAGGATCAGGCTGGCTGCCGCTGCCCTCCCAGTGCGCTGGTTGTGAATGGAGAGCCGGGGGGGGGGGGGGGGTAGGTTTAGCAGCCACACTGACATACAATACACTGGCACGGCACGACTGTCCTGGTCAGTCAAGGATGACTGGGACTCGAACACATGGCTGCTGCGGAGCAGGAGGAGGAGGGGGGGCTCTTAAATCTCTAAAATATCCCGCTGGAATGTGGCTGTGTAGCATCGCGGGTGATTTGTACGGCGGCTTTAGTCTGAAAACGTTTCCAAGGTGTGTGTGTGTGTGTGTGTGTGTGTGTGTGTGTGTGTGTGTGTGTGTGTGTGTGTGTGTGTGTGTGTGTGTGTGTGTGTGTGTGTGTGGTGGTCGTGCACTTTTATGTGTAACACACCTGTGATCAAGCTAGGTGAAAATGCCGCGTGTGGCTTGTGAATGCGTGTTTGCTTTTTGTTTTCTTGGCCGAGCAGCGCCATCAGGTCCGATCTCCGCTTCCTTACAACAACAACACATAAGAGCAAAGGGAACAGAGCTGAACCGCGCACTTCACACCGGCTAAACCTCAATGTCAAAACTTCAGTTTCACATCGATTCATTGTAATCTGGGGCTTCCCTGTCGAACCACTTGACATTTAGCGGTGACTTGACTGCGAGCTGCGTGGTGAAGTGTGACCCCCTCGACTCGCCGATGCTGGTGTGATTTTTCGTGATTTGCGCCTCGGCACTTTGCAGCGCCAGGGCGGAACGACGCTCTCCCCTGGGCCGCGATGCGGCTCGGACCCACCTGAGCCCCTGAATGCAACCCCCCTGATCTCTTGTCTCCTGCACAGGCGTCAGCTGCGATGCGTGTTTGAAGGGCAACTTCCGAGGCCGACGGTACAAGTGCTTGATATGCTACGACTACGACCTGTGCGCGTCGTGCTATGAGAGCGGCGCCACCACGACCCGACACACCACAGAGCATCCCATGCAGTGTATATTAACCCGGGTCGACTTCGGTGAGTACAGTCCAGTCGCTGCTTGTCGTCGTTGTTGTAAATATTTTAAGTTCTAATTGATCCCTTTGGAGGTCCTCCAGCAACCCACCCCCACCCCCCACCCCCACCCCCCAGGATAATTTGGCAGGGCTAAATTGTCCTTGTGTGTGATCCTCAATGTTTGTTTGTCTCTGAATGTCAACCCTGCGATAAACTCCTGCCCTCCCCGCCGCCTCCTCCACCCCTGGGCGACTGGGAGAGGCTGCAGCAGGAAGTGTTGCTAGTAGACGGACAGATGGACGAGCTGCCAGCCGAAGGCTCGGCTTTTTTTTTGCTTCTTTTGTTTTTTTCCTATTGACCGAGGACAGCATTTTATATGCGCTAATACAACAGCGTGCATGCTGTATGTATGCATAGGGTGCAGCTGGGGAGGGCTCGGTCTGTCAAGCTAATGACTCCAGTCCACAAATGAGTGCAGTCGCTAGGAGAGTGTAGACAGATGAGTTCCGTCAGTGAGTCGGGTTTTCTTTGGGCACGTTGGATGGGTCGGCGCTCTGGAGACTTTGGACTAATTCTCTTCGCACACTCGTGCTCCGTTGCCCCCAACTCAACAGATTGAATCCACTTTACCTCCCGTTGGATGGAGATTGAGCTGATGTCGATCTCCCCTCTGCCAGGTGGTCTGCTGGTCCATCTGAGTCTCAGTCGGTTGGTGCTGTGAATGAACTAAAGGCCGCTGCTGCCGCTCTCGCCCTTGGGAAAAGCTGCTTCGCAGCGTGTCGGGAGCCGCAGACTGTTGTCGGAAACACAGCAGATGGTGCCGGACCACAAAGATGTCCTGTTTGTTGTGCATTTCGACTGCAGGCCCGCTGTTCTACGCCTCGCATATCCAGAGAAGCATTAATAGTAATGGTCATGATCATTTATATGCAGCGCTATGTGAACAATGCAGTCAGTCTGGTCAGCACACAGAGGCTAGCAGAGGCTTAGTATCCACTGGGTTAGTCGGTCCCGCCCTGTGTCTGCGTCCTCCTCTCTCTTCTCTCTCAACTCCACGTCCTCTTCCAGCATCCAGACTCCTGGGTCGTACCAACGGTCCTGCTCACGTCTCCTCTCTCCCACCGGCAGACCTGTACTATGGCGGGGAGGCGTTCTCGGTGGAGCAGCCCCAGGCCTTCACGTGTCCCTACTGTGGCAGGATGGGCTACACGGAGATGTCGCTGCAGGAGCATGTGGCCGCCGAGCACACGGAGACGTCCACAGAAGTGGTGGGTTGCACCGCTCGACACACACACACACACACACACACACACACACACACACACACACACACACACACACACACACGATATTTCTTAGGCCGCCTCAGAACGTTGCATTCCAGTCGCGACCCGACTGCAAGTGTTGGAAAGTCGCCGTGCAGATCTATTTATAGACTCCCTCTGTTGTTTGTTCGAAGGGTGGGGGCATGGGGCTGGTTGGGTTAAAAAAAAATAGGTCCAGATTTGAAGCTCATCACCCCCCCTCCCCCCCCAACCCCCCTTCAGGTCAGTGAAGATCTTAAATCTCTACTGTTGTTGGGTTTCGCTGCGGCTCCTCAGCAGATGTTGCTGCGCAGATCTTTAAAATTTGTTCCCCGCGAGGAAGCAAAACAGCTGCACGGCTAAAAAACCTGCAGGCTGCTCAAGCTATTAGAGAAGTGCACAGCGGCCTTTAGACCACAGACGTCAATAGAAGACTCCTCTACACTTAAAGGAAGCCTCTATACCGTCGCCGGATTCGGTCGCAGCACAGCATAAAATAGACGTGCGAGTCGACCATCGGCTCATTTCTGCTGCTGCGCTCGTTGTTCCGCTCGCTGCAGTTCTGAGAAGGATGAGCTCAGTCTGATTCGCACCTTCAAACCAAAGCTTTCATGAGCTGTTCATAAAGACAAGAATTGTGGCTGGGACCTGGAAAGAGTCGACTCAGGCTGACCGGAACTGAGCAGCGGCCCGGTGGTCAGCGCTGTGTTTTTGGCCGAGGGCCCCGGCACAGTAAAGCAAATACAAAAAAAAAAAAAAAGCAGTCTGTGTGCGGCCAAGTGTGCACAGATTAACGGCGTCCACTCTCCCTTCCTGTCCTCCAGATATGCCCCATATGTGCAGCGCTGCCAGGTGGCGACCCCAATCACGTGACCGACGACTTTGCTGCACACCTCACCCTCGAGCACAGAGCGCCCAGAGACCTCATATCCTTTTTCCAAGTAGACATCCTCCTCCTCCTCTTCTTCTTCATCGTCGTCACCACAACGTGCCACTGCGGGGGCGGAAACAGCTTTGGCCATTAAAGCCTCGTTTCCTGTGAAGCGATGGGACGGCGTGCTGAGACTCCACCAGTGGAGGAGCACCGAGGTAAACACGAGCAGCAGCGCAGCCCAACAGAGGATCTGCAGAATTACTGTCAATTAGTCAAGTTGTAATTATTCCTGTAGGTCAGTGAGCATCGACCACAGGGAACGATGCTCTCAGAGCAGGGTGGGGGGGGGTAATGCAGGTCATTGGCCACACGTGCAGAAAGGACACGACGGCTGTTTGAACCAAAAAGCTGCTGCTGCTGCTGCTGCTGCTGCTGCTGCTGCTGCTGTGAGGGCTCTCACTTGACTCACTCACTTCCTGCTTTTGTCCCCTGTGGGAAAAATCTTTCACTCCTTCCTCCTCCATCTAATGAATGACTGCCAGCCAGCCAGCCAGGGAGGGAGGGGCATGGCCACGGTCGTTTGCTCGGCTCCGACCCACGTTGAAACAAACAGTCTGTCTTTTTTATTAATGTCGGTTTATTAATGTCGGTGCACAACTGCAGCCGCTGCAGTTGTGCAGCCCAGCGGCTCTCAGGCGTTCAATCGGCAGTCAGCGGGACGGATAACAGCGACGGTGCGACCGGCATCTTGGTTCAGATCTCGATTATGTGAGAAACTTTCACACAGTGTGGGCGGTTGTTGTTGTCGAGTTGATGTCTGCACGAGCTTCTTCAGCATCACATCCAGTCGTCTAAACGTCTGCAGAACAGAGATCCCCCCCCCCCCTCAGTCACTGCTCTTTGACCGAGCCGCTGGCATCGACACCTGCTGCAAAATGTGCGCCTGCTTATCAATGCATCCACTTTGCAGACGTGAGGCTCCAAATGAGCGCCTTTTCACGACAGGAGCGAGCCTGGAACGCCCGTCTGGTATCAGCTGAATGGCTGGAAGTGAACTGCATGCTGGGAAAGACTGCGTAGTCTAACAGCTGTCTATTTATAGAGCTCCGAGGCCTTTAAAGTCTTGTGAACATCTGCTGAAGAGCAAACAGCATAGAGAGAAAAAAAAACCCAACCCGGTGAAACGCGATTCGTGCTCCGTTAAAATCTGTCTCGCCGCCGTGATCCTTGACCCGCGAGCCTCACGACGAGTCCAGCGGCGTGCGGCACGTGAGGAGGATGTTCCACCCCGGCCGCGGCCTGGGGGGGCCGCGAGCCCGCCGCTCCAACATGCACTTCACCAGCAGCACCACGGGGGGGCTGTCCACCAGCCAGAGCTCATCGCAGAGCACCAACTACAGCAGAGAGGCCATGGACCCCATCGCAGGTGAGACACACACACACACACACACACACACACACACGTTGCGTTTCCATCACTCCTAGAATTGCACAAAACCTTAATATACCTAATAATAATAATAATAATAATAATAATAATAATAATAATAGTAATCATAAACTGGTAATGGAAACTCCCTAAAAGGTTTTTCACGCTCTCATGAGGTGCTTTTTCTAACGCATCTATTGAGAGGTACATTGCAAAAGTGTCATGGAAACACTTTTTGTCCCACGCAAATTCTCATAATTTTTGCGGGACGGGCTTTTACGAGAATTACGGCTTTTGCGAGAATTACGGCTTTTGCGCTTCACACCATTCAATGGAAACGCCTGCAAATCTCTCTTAAAATGTCCTGTAAAATAGTTTACATTACATATATGCACACATTCCAATCATATATACACACATAGCAATACAAATATGCATCACAATAACATCAGACAGACAGACAGACAGACAGACACACACACTCAGACACACACACAGAGGAAGAGGTCTCAGTTAAACCCAACGATCAACAAATTGAGAAGAAGCAGGTGGAGACGCCTCCGTCCCGCTGGGTCAAAACAACACAATGGTTTTCCTCCCTCTGGTCCGACTCACTGTGTCTCACTCACTCGCTCACTGTGTGCAGTAACACAGCGGCAGCAGACCTGTTGCTGTGGCAATTCCTCGTTCAACCCTCCCTTTGAGCCGGCTCACCAGCTGCGCCGTAATGAGGTCCCCCCTCCCCACCCCGTTTCATCCGGCGGTACAAACGGAGCAGCCGCCGGCTCTCTAATGAGCCGCCGAACCTGCTGAGCCTCACAGCGAAGCTCGCCGCCGAGGCTCTGTCTTTTCAACTACGGCGCTGCTGCAGTAAATTTTTTTTTTCTTCTTCTTCCTTCCGTGGATCAGAGGAAGTTTGTTCTCTCTGAAGATTCAACTGGGTGAACCCTGTTTACGTTGCGCTGTGCTGTTATTACCGCTTTCCTGTGGAAGTACCTGCTCCTGAGGAGACACTACTCATGGGTGGTCATTAGAGCCCACGTGAAATGTATTTGAAATGCCAAAAATTGGTTTACATTCCAAAAAGTTTGAGTTTCAATTCATTGCGTTCTTCATCTGCCCGTGTGTGACATTCACACATGTATGTAAAGTCAAAGTCCCACTGATTGTCACATTGTCACATCCCAAAGGATGTGAAAGTTGTCCTCTCCCTTTGACCCGTCACCCTGAGGGAGTGGTGAGCTGCAGCTGCGTTTGGGAGTCATTGGGTGACCTAACCAACCTCCTCCAGGCCCAACTCCACATAGCCAAGCAGTGAGGCAACGGTAGCATTTTTATAGTCTTGGGTATGACCCGGCCAGGGATCGAACCTACAACCCCCCAGTCTCAGGGCAGACACTCTACCACTAGACCACTGAGCTGGTGTTAGTTAGTAGGTTGGTTAGTTGGTTGGTTGGTTGGTGGGTTAGTTGGACAGTTAGTTGGACAGTTGGTTGGGTGGTTGGACAGTTGGATGGGTGGTTGTGTGGTTGGACAGTTGGTTGGACAGTTGGTTGGACAGTTGGGTGGTTGGACAGTTGAGTGGGTAGTTAGTTTTTGTTAGTTAGTTTACTTTCCAAAACTCTTTTTTTTTTTTGTTGAAATGTGATGTGAGCCTTCATCACTCGTCATCAGCCTGTGTGTGAAATGTACACGCGTGTCAACCAGCCGACAGTCTTCCAGGCTCTGCTGATTAATGAGGACCGTGACATCATCGTTGACTGTCGGGGCGGAAGTCCCTTATTTAGAGAGGAGCAGCTGTCTGTTCCCCGGTGGAGTCATCCTCTGTTCTCCTCCTCCTCTTCCTCCTCTTCCTCCTCCTCCTCCAGAGCTGCTGTCCCAGCTGTCCGGGGTGCGGCGCTCGGCGGGCGGCCAGCTCAGCTCGGGCCCGTCGGCCTCGCAGCTCCAGCAGCTTCAGATGCAGCTCCAGCTGGAGCGGCAGCAGGCGCAGGCGGCCCGTCAGCAGCTGGAGACGGCCCGCAACGCCAGCCGAGGCAGCGGCCGGGCCAACGCCATCCTCAACAGCAACTCGGCCGGCACCAACGCCAACCCCGGCGCCAATCACAACGCCAACCCCAGTCCCAACCCGGGGCCCACCGAGTCCAACGCACAGCACAATGCACACAGCTCCCAGTTTCTACTCAGCAGGTGGGGCTCCTTGGCTTGGTTTGTTTGAAGGTCTTGCACATGCACGGAACGCGGCTCTGACCTGCAGACGGTCCTTACTTAAATAAGTGAAAATAAGAATCGTGCAGTGCAGCGACGTGCCGAGAGCTGACATGAGTAAGAAGCCAGACCGTGAACTCGGCCTCACACGGCGCTGCTGCGGAAATCTGGATTTGCATGCGAGTGCATCCGTGGAGCAGCATGGAAACTGTGTGTGTGTGTGTGTGTGTGTGTGTGTGTGTGTGTGTGTGTGTGTGTGTGTGTGTGTGTGTGTGTGTGTGTGTGTGTGTGTGGAGACCGAGGCGCTGGCGGGGAATTTGCCTACTGCGGTGACCCCTGCTGGCTCTGTGGCGGCGAGCAGGACGGAGGGTTGAAATGTTTTCTCCAATATTTAACTGGCCGTCTTTCTCCCCCACCCGACCCCAGGCTGAGCGAACCGCGGCTGTCGGAGGCGGAGCGGCAGGCGTGCGAGGCCCAGTGGGCCGACCGGAGCCTCTTCGTGACGGAGCTGCTGCTGTCCACGCTGCTGCCCGATGACGACGCCTCGGCCTCGTCCTCCGAGGACGACGACGACTGCCCCGCCTCTTTGCGGAACTTCGCCGACTTCCAGGCCATGGGCTGCGTGGAGGTCATGACCCTGGACGTGGCGCTGGAGAACCTCAACCTCAAGGAGACGGCCCCGGCCACCAAGGCTGCGGCGGCCGCCAAGGCCGCGCACAAGGCGGCGCCCGCGAAGAAAGAGCCTCCGGCTCCGCCCCTTTGATGACGCGGCCCGGACGCCCGCCCTGCGCGCCGCCTCCCCCCCCCCCACACACTCCCCCTCAACCCTCCACCTCGCCCACCCCCTTCACGACCGCCATTGTAAGCGGCCGACGGCCCGAAGTCGGTCCAACTGCCAATGGATGACGGAAAAAACAGACTGCAGTTCTTTTTGGCTTTTGTTTTAATTTGTTTTCGTTTAGTTTTTTTTGTTTTTTTTCTCAGTGATTGTCATTTCGGCTCTGTCGCTTCCAACTCGACCCCGCCCCCTTCCCTCTCCGACCCCCTCTAGGCCTCCACGTGTTTATTACGTTGTGTGCATTGAATAAAAGTAGTGAGACGAGAGAATGTGAAAGCGAGCGAGCGAGCGAGAGCGTGGTGGGTGCGTGAGAGAGAGAGAGAGAGAGAGAACTATATAAATATATTATAGAAAAAAAAATCTATACGAAAGTTGATAATCAGTTCCACATAACCAGTGTTTCCTCTAGCAGATGAAGCAAAGCATAGTTAGCTGTCCAAGAGGCACACACACACACACACACACACACACACCAGGAGAGGAGGCCCCACAGAAACTTCTCCGCTTTAACTAAAAAAAAGAAAAACGACAAACAAACAAAAAAAAGCGCTGCTGTGTATTTATAGTTATTACTTCAAGTGCTTGGATGGTTTACCACAAACTTTTAAGCATGAGCTTAAAATCACCACGTGCCCATTTTTTAACTGCACAGTCACCTGACGGGGAGGTCCTTTCTGTTTTGGTTCACGTCATTAACTGTAAATTAAAGGTGCTTTTCTGCACAACACACACACACACACACTCAGTAACAGCTCCGTGCAGTTTCATCCATGTCCAGTCTCCATCTCCCTCCCCCATCTCGCGTTTTGGGTCATGTGACCTTGCTTTATTAGACTGAGGGCACTTTGGTTTTCTTTTTTTTTTCTTTTGGAATTTGCATATCCGGTGTCCACCTGTGTTGCACTACAGACGCTCTCCCATCTCCTCGGCGCACCTCCACATGTCCACCCAGGCCTTTTTTTTTCTTTTCTTTTTTTTTTCTTCTTCTAACACAGAAGAAACACATACGGTTGTTTTTTGTTTCCACCCCCCCCCCCTTCTTTCACACAACACGAGACGCTTCTTCAAGCTTCCCAAACTCTGAAATTAATCTCTCCATTGTTCATGAATGCAAAGATTATTTATCAAATGACTTGAAGGAGAGACTCCTGTATTGCTCTTTTCATTATTAATATTTTTTTTTTTTTTTTCTCTCGGTCAAAAAGATCTTTGTATGCCTCCACTGCTACCTGAAGAAATGCAATGTATGTTTTTGGCTTGGCCGGCAAGCCAAACCCACAGGGTAAAACCTTTCAGTTTGGAGGACAATAAAAATGTTTTGGATGGAAATGAACTAACCCAACCCTGCCCCTTGTGTCTTTCACTTATTTCACACACACACAGGTTCACGTCGCAGAGCTCAGATATGAAGCATCGTTATATTGAGCATATAACGATCTTAAATAATTCCAGCTGGGTGCTAATAAAGGTTGATGGACTAAAGCTGCTTTAGACGGGCCCATCACACTGCACTTTATATTGTGACAGATGTGTTCTGATAGCCTATCGTTCATCACCTGCACCATGTTGACAACAAGCTACTGCTTTTTGAAAAAAATAAAAATCTGCTCGGTAAAATGTTGGAATAAAGACAATGACTGAGCCTCAACATGAAAAGACTAGATCTTACTGCCAATGGGCGCATGAATTCCTGGATTTGTACAACTACTGAGAGCAAGGACACATCAGAGAAATGGCAGCGTTAATTAGTGACAAATGCAAACATACAGACCAGACCGCCTTGTGGAAAAGCTTTGATTTTGCTCTCAGGCCGGTTTCTTCAAGCAATTATTTATCTCCGGCTCAGCTCAGCTGTGATTCCCAATTAGACTGCGTGACAAAGCCAACCGTCCACGTGCCCCAAAAAGATTTTCAAATGGCAAGAATTCCCAAAACCCCCAAACGAAGACGTCGGGACGAAGCGACCCAAGTAATGTCAGTGTTTCTGAGAAACAGCAACCCCTGACCGCAGTCATTTCCTGTTGCTCACTGAACATAAAATGTACCATTCAGTGTCACTGAGCGTACTTCAGCGTTACTGTAGAGACGTCTCGGACCGAATCCAGCCCAGACCAGCCGCAGCCCTGGGAACTCGGGGGCGCAACCTGCGTCGAGTCACTGAATTATTATCTGAGCTAAAGGACATCAGTGACAGCGGCCTGAATAGATGTGGCAGTTTCATTCAGTCTTTCAGGAGGCTGGTTCCTGCAGGACACAGACATCAAGAGCCTGCGGAAATAAGCAGTCACTGGCCTGCTCTGTTGAAAGGTGTGAAACAGTGCAGAATCAAAGAGTTTCCATCATGGAATTAGTCCCATGTGTTTTCAACTGCCTGGTGGCTGTGATGACGTCTTACTTTGGAAGCGCATGAAAATAAAACAACTGTCTTATTAAAGTGTGTGAGGCTTTTTGAGGCTAGTTTACAAGGTAGAAGAGTTTTAATATATTAAAAAATAATAATAATAATAAATCTGTTTCAAAGCATTCTAAAGAAAACAGACCAGCAGAAATGGTGAAATGATATAGCAGCAGATTTAAAGTAGTATTTTATCCAATAATATCAATCATTGGCAGTGGGGTTTGTTTTGTTTGTTTTTTAAGTAAACATAAAGAGTTGGAATGTAGTGTTACTGTGTGTTTATTTAACATTACTGTGTTTTGAGTTTTTGCGTTCTGTGACTCATTCAAGAAAGAGGACGGTCGAAACAGAACGGCACCGCGTGGCTAAAGCTAATAAGCTAACAGCGCAACACGCTGTTAGAGCGAGTGTCGTCACGTGAAGTCAGTGTCGACATCTTTTCATAGCAAGCAACTTTGTAAGGGCGAAGTGTGAATACAAACATACCTGACTCGTGCTCCTTTTTCCTCAACGGTTAACCTTATGTGACGTCACGTTCAAGAGCTTTCCGGGGGGCGTGGTTGTCCTCGCGCAGGTGCTGCTACGGATGTTAAATTATCAACGTTGGACTCTTGCTGTTAAAAGTGTCGTTTTGCTCCGCGTGTCTGTTTTTAAAATGTTTGATGACGCACGGCGTGATGAAAAGAACGGAAGAAAGGACACAACACAATAGAATTAAGTTATTCTTTGTAATTTTAATTCCCATAATTTAGTTTAAATGCAGACATTTTTTTTCCTCACTAAAATCTTAAATAAAACATTACAGTACAACATATGCAAATCAGAAGAGCTTGAAGATTTTTGTAAAAGCAGGCTACAGTTTCTTTTTGTTTTGTTGCTATTTTTTCTGCTTTATTTTATTTTATTTTTTTTGAATGCATGTATTTGCTTTTAAGGTTTGAAGGAGCCGACAGACAGCATTAAAACGGCAGAAAGACAACACAGAGCTGCAGAGCCTGCAGGTCAGCCGAGGAGCACATTCTAGTACAAAAACAGAGCAGGGAAACTAGACAACACGCCACATCCAGATGGAGGACAGTAGAGGGCGCTGTTACACCAGGAGTGTGCAGCAGTGCCGTTGAAGTGGACATTTTTATTGCAAATTTTTCGGGAGAAATGAACGTTCTGTTGTTTCTAGACATCTTCCCCATGTACAAAATATTCTACTGTAACACGTTCTACTGTCAGAAGTACAGAAGCCCCCTCAATGTCTCTCTGACAACCTTAAACTGTCTGCTAGGAAACCCTCTGTACAGGGAGGGAAAGTATCACACCACGCCATCTAGTGGCCGTCTGCACCCCACAAAAACATGTTGTTTTTTTCATTATCAAAATAAATGTATTCCACCAGCCATTAGAATAATAATCAGTGTTCAGGAAACATCAAAAGTAATAACAGCAAATATCTCCCAACAATTTGTAAATCAATATCAATTTTGGCACATCCAAAGTGTCTTTTCCCCCACTTTTTAAGGTTTTAATAGCCACTTTTTGGTCATAGAAAATTATGCTTCACAAAAATATGCTTTACAGGGCTTTAATACACAAGCAGCAACACTGACAATTCAGTTTTTCCTTGCAGCGTTTGCTGGTTCACTTGACTTTTCCATAGACTTTATTTACTTTCCCTCCCCCATCTAGAGCAGCGTGTTCCGTATGTGTTTTATGGAAAACGTATGGAGGAAATGAACCCCCCACCCCCACCCCACCCCCCCAGACATGGTGCTGTCAGTTACACAGGAGGCTACCGCAGAGCTTTTGCTTTGAGGGTCTGTTCACCGGAATACTATCACAACACTGACTAGCGGCTGCCACAATCAGGTCATTCCACTATTGCCTTGACACAAATCAGGAGTTTGATTCACATCCAGGAGCATCCGCCAAGTGCAGCGACTGCTTGGTCTGAATGTCATCTAATGATCATGCTTGTTCAAAGATAAGTCCGTAACATTGGTTGAATTGACAAGTGTGATCAAATGCCACTCGGCGTCGTCAAAACAGGTTTTGTGTCTCAAATGGCTCTTCTTTTATTCTGAAAAAACTAGTATCTCGACTGTCAAATAATTGACCTTTTTGAAACGTGCTAAGCAGACCAGATGTTCATCTTTGTGCTTTTAGCATGTAAACTGTATGCTGGGATAACAACAACCCTCCAAGGGAAAGTGTCTCACATCAAGTCGGTTTAATTATTGTATCAGCAGCGCAGCTGGTGGAAGGAGGTCACCGGTTGCTGACTCAGGTATGCGGGACTCTGCTCCGTAACAGGCGGTTATCCTCAGTGACTGTGCACATTCGCTTTTATCTCGCGACTCTTCTCTTTACCCCGATCCCTCCCTCCCTGAACATCGAGACTTTTTTTTCTTTTTTTCTTTTAATTTTCCCTCCAAGACGCCTCTCAGCACAACGCAAAAGCTCTGCGCGGCACTCCCGCGTAACAAACACTCTGAGGGAAGAAGTCAAAGTCAGTGAGCTTTTATAAGTCTACTGCCAGGAAGCAATCATCCTCCGCCGAGTTCAAGATGTACTTTTGCTTTATGGTTATTACCTTCAGTTAGCAGCCATGTGAGAAGCTGCCCTGCCCTTGTAGCTCGTGTTTAAAGAAGTATAGGGAAACAAAATTACAAAGTTTGTTTTTTTTTTTCATTTAAAAAAAAAAAAAAAGAGAGAGAGTAATTTCAAAATCTGATCTATTGGCAGCTGACACAGCAAATCTACATGTTAGAGGAGGTCACTGGGCCTCGGAGGTGGAAGGGCAGATGGCACCAGCAAGGCGGGGGCCGCCAGCTGTTGAGACCACTTCTGCGATCCCACGACTGCGCCTCCTGCCTTTTCTAATTTCCCATCAACCCTCACAGCCTGTCTGTCCTCTACAGTGTCAAGAAGCCCACCCAGGTTAAAACTCAGATATGGTAGAAAAATATATAGCATCGATGAAATTTCTCTAGTCATTCTCTTCATTGCTGAATTGCACCCATACATGAAGTGTTAACACATTGTAGTAGCGGTGTAAAGTGACAGGAGATCATGATTAGCACGACCACTACAACAACAAACAAAAAACAAAAAAAACAAACAGACACACAACAAGCAGTCATCACTCCCACACTCGCTCTCACTCTCTTTCTCTAGACACTTCAGGTAATTCATTTTTTTGTACTTGCACTTAAAAATTAATAGTTTGTCTTTCATTGGCATCATTAGGCAACTTTTTTTTTTTTTTTTACTAGATAACTCTACAATATGGTTACAATGTAAACACCACAGTACTTAATAGTTTTACTCTTATCTGCACAAATAAAACACAATGTTACAAGGCAAGTGGCTACTTAAGCATAGATTTGTTCATGAGACAGAGAGAAAAAAAATTAGAAAACACACCACAAAACCGGGCAAAAACAAAAGTTGCAACACCTGGCATGGAGTTTGTTCAACTTCAGAAAAAAAAAAAACAAAAAAAAAAAAAAAAAAAAAAAAAACAACAACAACAACAACACAAAAGCTTTGTTCATCTACAGGTCAGGTCATGACCCCATTTAAAAAAGCTGGTGATGATCAGTTCTATCCCTCCAGGTACCAAACTCGTTCAAATCGCGACGACCCCGAGACTGAGCGTCTCGCTGTGATATCGTAAAGTGAGCAGCCTTAAATGAGCACCCCGCCCCCCTCCCCCATCCCCCGCCTCCTGAACTCGCCCCCCCCCATGGCGCGGAAGCTACACGTGCGGCCGAGGCGGAATCTCCGATTCTTTCCACATCTGCATAACCGCGTTCGCCAGTTGGCGTTGGACACGAAGCCTCCGTGTCCGTTTGGCTGTTTAGTGTCGCAAGGTTCTGGCCGAGGCGCGAGATCGGAACACACTGCGCAGGGGTGCGGACGGTCCGGCGGAGGTCGACAGTTGGCGCGGAGCCTTCAAACAAAATGACAGAAAGGGACTCCAGTGACTGAACTGCGTTTGCATAAAAATTAAAAAATAAAATAAAATAAAAACTAAACGAAAGGCATTAAAAACCAGGATATGTCATTTATTTTCTCGCATCAGCTTCTCAACCGTTTTGGCTTAACCTCGTTTTTTTTTTGTTTTTTTTTTCCTCCTCCTTCTTCTTCTGTATCTTTTAAGCATAGTCAACATTCCTTTATAACGTTGGCAAATGAATTCGTACTGAGGAATATTCGACCGCAGCTATTGTGGCAGAGCAGGAGTTGCAGGCGCGCGACCGCTCCGACAACCCAGCAGCCACTTGAGGCGCGAGGGGCTACGTACTCCTGCAACATATCAGAACCTCACCTCCTCCGTGGCGTTAAAAAAAAACAAACAAACAAACAAACAAACAAAAAACAAAACAAAAGAAAAAGAAATGAAAAAAAAAGGAAAAAGGAAAAGGAAATCATAACCACAGCCCTCCAATCCCTCACCCCAAAAACTCGTTCAGGACAGTATTTACAGTACAAATTACAGTATAATACATTATTAAAAATATGAGATTCATCTCTAAAAACATAGAGGAGCTCTGGACAAAAAAACAAAAAAACCAAACATGTTTAGCAAATTAGGTTTCTATGGTTTCATGTTTAAATTCTTAAAAAAAAAAAAAAAAAAAAAAGGGAGAGTGACAGCCACGCCGCCACACCTCCCTTCTTCTTCTTCTTCTTCTTCTTCTTCTTCTTCTTCTTCTTCTTCTTCTTCTTCTTCTTCTGCTTCTTGAGGCTTCCTTCAGTTTGGCCGCTGCCTTCGCCGGCTGGCCTGTTCAAAGTGAGATGACTGGGTCGGCTGAACGCACACACCTGATCTTTTTTTTCTCCTTTTTTTTTGTTGTTTTTGAAGCAAGCTGCAAGACAGCGAATCACAATCAATCCAATACCATTTATATACAGGGTTGTTTTTTTTTTTGTTGGTTTTTTGTTTCCTCTTTTCTGGCATTTTGGAGGGGGAGGAGGGACAATAATAAGCACTTGACCGACGAGGGCTACCTGGGGGGCTTTTGCAGGCATAGTGACATGGTTCTAACTGCAGGCATGTTCGTCAGGCGAAGGTGTGCGGAGTCGACCGCAGAGTTCTTTGCCGCCTTTTTTTTTTTCGCTCTCAAATAACCTTTTTTTGTTTGTTTGTTTTTTCAAAATAAGAGACGGGACCCCCTCCGACGCTCCTGATTAGTGTTACAACTCACGGGGGAAAACCTGTCTAATGTTGTCGTATATGTACAGCAGATTGAATAGCAGGGTCTTTTCGCACCCTCTCCCCTCCCCGAAAAGAGAATAAATAAGGGACCCAAACTCCAAACGAGTCGGAACGGACCTCCCGGGTCTACTGAGCCAAGCCAGCGTTTGCAAGAACCGACCCTCGACTCCTCCACGGCACCAACCTCGCTTCGCGTGCAAACCTCTGAACGCATCGCCATCTTTTTTTTTATTTTCCCCCCCTCACCCCTCCCCTCTTTCACTCCGTCTCACCGCCCCGACACTCGAGCATCGATTTCCACCCAACTTCTCCCGCTTCCCTCTCTCGCTCTCTCTCTCTCTCCCTCTCTCTCTCGCGCTCTCCCTTTCTCCGACTCTCCTTCTTCCTCTTCCTCCGCTCTCCCTCCAGGCGCCGTGCCCTCAGACGAAGGGCAGGATGCCGTAGACGAACAGCGCCATGACGGCGGCGCTGAACAGGCCGGCCACGGGCACCGTGACGAACCACGCCAGGAAGATGTTCCTGAAGAGGCGCCAGTCCACGGCCTTCTGGGAGCGGATCCAGCCCACGGCCACGACCGAGCCCACCTGGAGGCCGCAGCGGGGGGGGGAAGGGGGAGAGGGGGGGGGAGAAGGGGCAACATCAGCGGCGGCACGAATATACAGAGACCTTGGAATTGAGTGGTTAATAAAAGGAGGCGAGGAGCTGCAGCTGGTGCAGGCTTTCCTGTTTGAGTCGTGTCGTTTTGACACCTTGAATGGGACGGTGGCGCATCGCTGCCATACTAAAAATAAATCAGTGTCACGCAATTATGTAAAAGTGTCACATTTTTATGTGATGCCTACATTTTCAAGTTTTTACATGAACCTCTCACAATCATGTGACAGTGAAAGGCTCAGTATCACGTGGTCACTTTCACACTTTGACACGATTATTATCGCGATGTTTCATGACAACAAATTGAAAGAACACAGAACGAGGCGAGCCGAGGCACCGTCTCCTCACGCCTCTCCAGATGAGCTGGGAAGAGTTTGACGTATTTCAAAACCCTCCTCAAAGTACGCACACTGATGTTCGCGTCATCGACGGCGCTCAATAGGTCCAGGATCTCACCGTGTCCGGAACCGAGCTCCGAGCACAGTTTCAACGAGCCACAGTGGCTTCGTTTCTAATTTTCTAGCATGGCAGCAATACGCTTCCGCAAAATAGGATGGGGTGGGTTTAGGGTCAAAAGATGGAAAGCCTGGACACAGCCTCCAGCTCTTCAGGACCAGCGAGGTCCAAAAACATGTGTGTGTTAGTTAGAAGAACCCCGATCGAAAACATTAACATTACTTTCAACTTGAATTTTTCAAAGTCTGAAATCAACCAGTTTGCTTTTTTTTTTTTTTTTTTTTTTTTTAAATGATTGGCAAAGTTATCATTGTTATTAATGAATCAATGAAGTTTTTAAACGTTAACATGATTTTTTTTGTTGTTTGTTTTTTAATCCTCTGCTGATGTCAGACTTCTACCAATGATGATTGAATGTGAACACTGTCAAATTTGAAGGTAACAGAAAAGTAAAATCAATCAATCAATAAAGGTGCCGCTCGGTCACCTCAGAGCGACGAGTGCAGCGGCTGGTTTCAGACGCTGCGGTGCAGCCGGAGGGGCGCAGAACCGGGACACAAAGGTCAAAACGAAAGCAAGCTTGACGCCACGTCGTCGTCGCCGTCTTTCAATTCCAACACATCTCAAATTCTCCCTTTTTATTTGCTGAGCGCTCATGGGAGTTTTTCTATGGTGTTTGCGCGCGGCCGCGTTATCTCGGCGCAGCGCGACCTCGTCGTGACCCCTCCGGTGTTTGCGCCGCACGCGGCCCCTGAAAGCCGGCCGCTCGGACCGAGCGGCGACGGGCGCTCCCGTTCAGTTTGCACGTGCGCACCAGTGAAGGTCCACACGCACACACACACACACACACACACACACACACACACACACACACACACACACACACACACACACACACACACACACACACACACACACCGACTGAATGGCCTCGCTGAGGTGGGACCAAGTCAACGGGAGCGCCCGTCACGGCTCGCGCTCACAGAGATTCATTGGCAGTCGCCTGGGAGACGCCGGCGAGGCCCTGCTGGCTGCTCAGCAGCACTGTTTTGGGTTTTTTTTTTTTTTTTAAAGTTTCTAAATCTCATTTGTGAGAGTCGCACTTGTTCCAACAGCGCCCGCTGGTCTCCCAGACGCACCCGCCGTGTCACAGAAATCACCACCTCAATCAAACACGTGGAACCATCAGTAGATTTAGAAGCCTGGGAAGCAGGAGATTACTGGGGGGGGGTTTAGGGAGGGGAGGGGCTGATTATGGGTGAGAGGTGACAGTAGAGGTAGAGATGGCAATGGAGGGATGAATGGAGGGATGCCTACATAAATTCATCAGCGATTGGGAAAAAAAAAAAAAAAAAATGAAAACAGTTTTGAGTCTGGTGCAGTTTCCCTTCAGCAGACAACAACACATTTTCTTTTGGTTTGATAGATCTTGTGTGACAACACTTGCAGTCAAATGCATGACGTGGACTTTACTTCAAAACAGGCAACGCCATTAAAGGAGAAATATTTGGAGAGATATTTTAGAACGTGTGTCAAGAATAGCAAAAAAATAAATAAATAAATACGTAAGCTTCTCACTGCTAGCTGGTGTCTTAGCTTAGCAAACTGACTTGCAAAGGCTCCTTCACAACTGCACTGCCAGTCAACAGTTCAGACACACCCTGTGAACTCAATGTCTTTTCTTTCATTCTCATGACTATTGGCTTTGCAATTTCCCACTGAAGGCATCAAAACTGTAGAAAAATGTAGAATAACTCAAACACGTTCTATATTGAAATTCTTCAAAATAGCCTCCTTCCATAAAAAGCAGAGTTATTTAAAGTGTTTTTCTTTGATGCATGATTGCATATATCTTGCTTATATATTTGATGCCTCCAGTGTCTGTCTGCAGTGTAGAAAGTTCTAAAGATGTCCAAACGTTTGACTGCTAGCGTACATTGTATCAAAAGAGTTCTGTAAGGAAGACTTTCTGACGTACGCCTTGATACAAAGTCACCTATCAACAGGATCATTCTGCTCATTTTGCTGACAACAGAAACACTTTGACTTCGTTGTCTTCCAAGCGAGGGAGTTTCCAATCTGCTGACCCTGACTCACTACTCCGCATCGAACACGCTGTGCCAACGCAAATCTTTACACCTCAAAGGGTTTTTTTGTTTTGTTTATCAGTTCGCTGCAGGAGGGAAACCGCAGGAGGCGTCAAAACAGCAACTCCAGGAGTTGTGATTGGTTCTTTGCCGATTGCCCGCTATGGGTGAAGCGACGAGGTGGAGGTTCCCCCCCCCCGACTATGCCCGAGCTTCGCTAAACCAGCGATTCTGATACCTTGCAGTGGGTGGAGCTTATTGGGATGCCCACATTTGATGCAACAAGCACTGTTAGCGCACTCATTACTTCAATGCAAAATCCGCTGTGAAGACAGATGAGTGGAGAGACAGACAGACAGAGAGAGAGGGGGAGGGAGGGAGAGAGAGAGAGAGAGATGGAGAGGAGGGTGAACATAACAAAAGAAGAGTGGAGACAACAAGTGTGCCTGGTGGGAGGAGCGGGAGGCCGAGCGCAGCAGCGGAGGAGGGCGGGGTGGTGGGGGAGGGGCCCATGCACCAAACCATGCCGGTGCTGAGAGGGCAAACTGGGGGTGGAAGAGACGTAGACACGCCACGGTGATGATGGGGGAGGGGAGGAGGGAGGAGGACGGAGAGAGAGAGAGAGAGAGAGAGAGAGAGAGAGAGTCCCCCTGGTCGGCTTCCGGTGGTCCTGTAAAGAGCAGGGGGAGCGGCGGAGGTGGGGTGGGGGGGTGCTCCGCACTGCTGCCGAGGGTGGGGCAGATCAGCAGGGGGCGCCACGCACACTGACGGGACGGTCCTCCGCTGTCACTGCGAGCTCGGGAAAGGCTGTCGGATAACGACGGCGTTGTTTTTTTGGGGAATTTTCTTCTACGCAGACAGCAGTGTGGGTCTCCAGTGGGGGAGGGGGGGGGGGGTTGGAGAAAAACATTTGCAGTGAACTTCTGCAAAGGGAGACGAGCAACTTCCACTGCGGATTAAACTTTGTCGAAAGATTTTGGCCAAATCAAATGGAGAGCCGGCGACTCGTCTGTCGCCCCCTGGTGGTGGCAGCGTGAGCACCCCTTTCCCCACCCGCCCGCTCCCCCTCTGGAGGGAGAACACCTGTGGGTTGAAGTTGAGGGGTGGGGTAGTTGAGGTTGGAGAGGTCCCACTGTGGGGGGGAGGTGGGGTGGTTGGTGGTTGGTTGGTGGTTGCTGTTGGTGGTGGTGGGGGGTGGGTGGGGTCACTGGGTCATACCTTGCAGTGTGTGGTACTGACTGGGATGCCGATGTTGGAGGCCAACACCACTGTGAGGGCAGAGGCCAGTTCTATAGTGAATCCACTGTGGAGGAAGGTGGGTGGTGGGGGGGGGGGGGAGGAGGGAGGAGGGAGGAGGAGGAGGAGGTGGGACGGGGTTGGAAGGGGGAGGAGGAGGGAGGAGGGAGGAGGCAAAGAGACGTTATTCACTGCTTTGGTCTCGGAAGTCTTGGCGTCCTGGTGCGTCAGCATCCGCACTGACCACGGCGAGGCTGCCGTGATGTCATCACTCTCACACTCACGCTCACACGCACGCACATACACACAGCTGAGGTGCAACATGACTCGTGTTTGAACTGTTCCCACACGCCGAGCAGGAAACATTCATGCGACCCGGTGTTTTTGTTTGGTTTTGTTTTGTTTTGTTTTGTTTTGTTCGCCCCCCCCCGCCCCTCCCCCTCAGACTGACGACAAGACCAACGAGGTTGACTGGAGGAGAGGAAATGACTTTGGAGGAGAACAAAGTGAAAGACAGACCAGCAGTCTTGGTTTAGATAGAAGACTTGGAGCAGCGCAAGAGAGAAAGAGGGTGTGTGTGTGTGTGTGTGTTTTGGGGGGTGGGGGGGGGGGCTCCTCTTGTAAACAAATAGTGCTATTATTTCACTTAACGAGCATTCATGACGACGCAAACTTCCACCACTTCAGAGACACTCGGCGCCCGAGTCGTTAATCAACTCCAAAGAAGCCGTTTACACAGAGACAGGTTTTTTTTGAAAGCGCACATTTTCGAAAACGCTCTTGAATAAAAACATAAATAACACGTTTGCACGAAGCTGTATTAAAATTTTTATTTTTTTATTTTTTTAAAATCCCGTGTAAACGGGTATTGCTAGAAACGACTGAACACAATGTAGTACCTATGCCGTGCCTGGTGTGGCGCCGCAGGTTTACCACCTGAATGCAGAGGAAGGAGAACACCTGAAGCACGCCGTGTCTAACGAAGCAGCAGCTCGCTGACCACGTCAGCGCTACAGAGAGCAGAAGGAGAGATAGCTCGTGAAAAGACGGTGCGGATAAAACGACAGGAGTGGAACCTCTGCTTCGAGTTACACGTTTAGAACACAAAGACTTAAAAGCTCCACGTTAAGGTCGACTGAGAGTCGTGTCGGTAAACGTTTGACAAACATTTCTGTCGCGTAACCGTCGCTGTTTGCTCGTGGCGTTGAAGAAACCATAAAGGAAGGACCGAGGAAGAAGAAGAAGGAGAAGAAGAAGAAGAGGCTGACCACGCGGTGGCAGATTTGCCAGCTCACGTCGGAGCCGGGGACCTTTGTGGCATCTCTTTGTTGCACACTTCCTGTTTGCTCTCCACTGAATGCCGTCTGCCAACCGGGGTGAGAAGGGGAGAGGGGGAAGAGAAATCCCCTCTAGAAGGACGCACGTGTGTCACGGAGGAAGTCGTCCCTCTCTGGCTCACCCTGACCGGCCACAGTAAATATCAGGAGAATCAAAGGCACTAAATCACCATCATCGCACTGTCGCTGCCCTTTCCCACTGCTTCTGAACCTCACATGTCTCTTCTCCAAGAGTTCACATGGACTATAGGCAAACTACTGTCCGGGCACACAAACAGACTTTCCGTGGAGTGAAGCCCTGAAAAGAAACTTCTTTGTCAGGTTGATTCATTGGAACCAGACACTCCAGTGAGAGGAGGAGGAGGAGGAGGAGGAGGGAGGTCTTTAGGAAAGTGAAGCAGAGCAAATCTGTCTTTGAAAGCTGGCAGAGGACTTAGCTGGCGATGGAGAGAAGGAGATTAGGAATGAGAGAAGGCACAGAGAGAAAGAGAGGAAGCTCCTAATGCCAGAGAATCGCACCTTGTGCAAGTGAATGACTGCGGTTGCATAATCATGGCTGGAAAAAAAAGGATTCGGATATTATTTTGGTCTTTGACTTTGTCATAATAATCCACCCAATGGATCAATGTTCATTGAAACTCTTGAATTTGAAACTGTAGTTTGCTTATGTTGACAGGTTCAGAGCCACATCGTAGAGTCGTTTCAGGGCACGTTGAGCATGTCAATGACCCTGAAGCGGAAGAAGCGGGGGTAAACAAAACCAGCAGGTGGCAGGAGAGAGGATTTCAGGAAACAATGACCAGAAGAGCGGCTGCATTGTTTTTCTTTTTTCTTCCCTCCCCTCCTGTGCTTCGCTCCCCTCTTCCCTCCAGACAGATCTGCTAACGACCAGGTTTACCCTCCTCGCCATGGAAACCTGAGTTGTATTCACAGATCACAATGCGCATTCGGAGAAAATATATATATATAAAAATATATATATATATACATATATATATATTTTTTTTAAAAAACGCCTGCGACGAGCAAACTTTACTGCAGCTCGGGTAGAGGAAGTCGTTTTGAGAGAGAGAAGGCTTCACGATCGGCCACAATGTCAAAAACCCGCTGCCTGGGGGGAAAAAAAAAAGCGCCTCTTTGCAATCCTGCCCGGCAACAAGGCTGCATCGCTGCACTCTTGCAACATTCAAACCCCGTTTATTTTTTTTTTCTGTTGTCGTTGTGCAAGCCTTGACACACAAAGCTGCGCTTCCCGAGGCCAGGAACCCCTGTGTTCTCTCAGCACAAGACTCCTCAGGGTTCGCACACGCACACGTCGCCTCTCTCACACACACACACACACACACACACACACACACACACACACACACACACACAATAGAAGAAGGCACGACAGATAGAGAAAGCAAAGCGAGAGAGTTAGAGAGAGTATCATTTCCATGACACTGTTGCCATACACCTCCATATCGATACTCATGAGAGCATCAAAACCTTTTAGCGATATTTGAGAGGTTTTTGGACGTTTAGGCGTTGCCATTACCAGTTTTTTTATTGCGATATTTATTATTCGCGCAATTCTAGGTGTAATGGACACGCAGCTACATAGTGAGAGAGAGAGAGAGAGAGAGAGCTCAGGCCAGAGGGCAGAGGAGGATGCGTGATGGCTGCTGCTTGGGTGGCAGGACGAAGGCAGCCCCAGGGCCCTGTGAGCTGCCGTCCAAAACACTGATTCATTCATATATATATATATATATATATATATGTGTGTGTGTGTGTGTGTGTGTGTGTGTGTGTGTGTGTGTGTGTGTGTGTTGTGTAATAGGTCAGAGGGCAGGGGAGCAGTAGAGAGCGTGTCATTCTTGCTGTGAAAACCATCCGTGATGAATGAACCCCGGAAGAGACTGAGAGGGCCGATGCTGAAAGAAAAGAAATTCAGGCTTCTGGAAATCAGCTCTTTGTGATGTCACAATGGGCACTGATACCTCATTGATTCCTCTCCCACTCAGCTGGCGTTCTGTCCACATGTTGTACAAACGTGTAAGGTCCAACAGCAAGGAGTTGAAAACATTTAGGATTTCTTTTTTTTTTTTTTTTTTGGGGGGGGGGGGGCGATAATTATTTATATGAGGCTGCTGCCCTTAGTGTGCATCCAAGGTATCCAATACTAAATGAATAAATAGATCAATTAATGAATAAAGCTATGGGACCTTTACAAGGTCCTTCTGGACGACTAGAGAAGAAATGCTTGCAGAGACTTCATGGACGCACTAAATCATGTCCTGCCTCTCCGTGACAACTCGTGTGTTGTATATAAATACTCGGGGTTGTTTAAAATAGCACCAGTGACCTGGGGGCAGCGGAGCAACTCCAGCTGAAGCTGCTGCTGCTATTTTTAACTCCTTCATCGTACTGTGTGCAACCTTATTTCAGTGTTTATCGCCATACGTGACTCAGCTTTGTGCCGCTCACTGACGCAGAGGTCGTCCAATCGGTGCTGACCCACTTTCTGTTATTGCTGTCTTCTCTGGCTCTCAGTCATGTTTTCTGTTTTCTGTTTTTTTTTTTCCATAAATACATCCACACACACACACACACGCACACACACTCGCTCCCTCCCTCTGTCCCTGGTGCGGCCTCACCTTGACGGGGTGATGGGGGTCAGGTCCTTCCCCATGGTCTGGATGACGCGGCGTCCCCAGACCCACAGGCCGGCGCAGATTCCCACGCCGCCGTAGAACAGCAGCCAGACGGGGGTGGCAGCATCCTGCATGACTCCGCCCTGGTCGTAGATCATCCACAGCGCCACCAGTGGCCCGATGGCGTTACTGCAAGGCGACAAGAGCGATTCAGAAGAGGGAAACTGTGACGGTGACGAGGGGAGTGGGTGGGGGGGGATTGCCGTTTTTCATTTTTCTTAGATGGAATTGTCTGGGCCTTGCACCACTTTACATCTTGTTATTAAAGAGCGTTTCTATCTTCTGCCTTCTGATTCACTGCAGCTGCAATGTCTGGAACACCCTCAAACTCGATGTCCTCACACCACTCACCCTTTTTAAACTCAACCTGCAGCAAAGTCTAACTGACTGTCGCGCCTGTTGATCATCTGTGGCGCCGTCACTGTTGAAACGCACTCGTTCACCGACGGCCGTTTCTGTGAAACGCGTAACTTTGCTTTTACTTTCGCCCCCCCCCCCCCCTGCATCCCCTCCACGACTCATAGAGCCTTTGCTCCTTGTTCAGGCTGCGTGTGTGCGTGTGTGCATGTGTTGGCGGCGGTGGTGTTGGCGGTCCGGCGGCAGCACCTGACGTCGTTCCCGCCGTGGGCGAAGGAGCCGAAGCAGGCGGTGAGGATCTGCAGGAAGTGGAAGAGCTGGAAGACCTCGGGCTTGTCCTTCTCCTCCTGCTCCTCCTCGGCCAGGTCGTCCAGGGGCCCCGGTGCCGGGGCGCCGCCGCCCTCCTCCTCGTCCACGCCCTCCAGCTCGGTGGCCAGCTTCATCTCCACGCCGCCCTCCTCGGCCTCGATCTCCGCCTCGGCCACGGCGTTGCAGTACGACGAGTAGCTGTCGTAGCGGATGCGCTTCTTGGAGTAGGAGACGCTGTTGCTCCTGGCGCCGCGCTCGCCCACCAGCTTCTCGCTGTCCTCGTGCGACTCGGTGCGCAGCAGCGGCTGCACCGGCATGCCGCAGATGGCCGCCGTGTAGCAGGTGTAGCTGTTGTTGCGGCGCAGCAGGCGGTAGTTGTTGTCGGCGGGGCCCGGACCGGCGGCGCCGCCCCCGCGCTCGCCGTCGTCCATGCGGCCCAGGTGGATCTTGTGCAGCAGGTCCTTGTAGAGGCCCGAGTCCTTGTGCACGGTGTGGTAGACCTGGCCGTCGCTGCGCATGTGGCCGTCGAAGCTGAAGCTGCCGTTGGAGACGGGCGACTTGAGGCACCCGTTGGTCATGGAGTGGGTCCGGCCTGGGGGGAGGGGGAGCGGTGGTGGTGGGGTAGGAGGAGTCACAGGCAGGTGTGAGTTTGATTCGGTTGACGGAAAAAGTAAACACGGGGCTCACGTCGGAGCCGTTTACCTCATTTTAAGACATTTTTTATAAAATCGTAAAAATGTTGCTTAGCCTCGTTAGCATAGCCGCAGAGTCACAGCTCATGTCAGAGTTCATGTCTGTTTAGGTTTTTCTCACATGGTTCAGGGGTCTCAGGGTAGAAGAGGGTGTTGCGTCTGCATTAAGGCCTTTCAGACAAAGCGTTTCTGAAAACTTGGGACGGCTGATTATTTCTTTTAAAGGCCCAGCATGTGTGATTTAGCACCATCTAATGGCGACACGTCACAATGCAAGAAGAATGTGCAATGTTAATCTTGATCTCACGTCTTCCTCAAACTAGCCGTCACGTCTCAACCTGAACTACATTCTGGGCCAGGTAAGTGTTGCTGTTGCTGCAGTACAGTGGACTCGCTGGACTCGCTAGTTATGCAAACACACAGAAACTCATCTTCATGAACCAATCAGGCATTCCCACTGTGAGGCCGCGTCCCTACCGTAGACCCGGCCGTTGGGCAGGACGGCGCCTCCGTTGGCCTGGTTGCTGAGCTCCCCGCTGGAGTCGCGGGTGCTCCGCTCGCCGCCGCCTCCAGTCAGGGGCAGCACGGCCTCGTCTGTGCCTTTGGCCCCGGGCAGCTCCTTGAAGACGGGACTCTCCTCCTCCTCCTCGGGTATCTTGTCCAGGCTCTCATCTGAGATGCGCGACAGAGCCTGTTCCTTCTTTAGACGACCTGGAGGGAACCAGCCGGAGGGGGGGGGGGGGGGGGGGGCGGTTATATTCTCCTCATTTTTTAATTTTTTTTAGAGCAGAACAGATTTCGAGATTTAAACTTTTAACTTTACGAGGTTTGATTGAGGTCGATATTTATCAACGGGGGGCGGGGAAACGGCAGTCGGGGCCTGGAAAAGCGGAGACCTGTGCTACGGCATTCCACAAACACAAGGCGAGGCCGTCAGCTGATCCCGGCTAATCCCGGCGCTGGAGGAGCTTGATTCCTCTGGGCTCCTTTAAACTCTTGTCAGGGTAAACAGGGCAAACTCAGCCTGGTGCCTGTCTAACCTCTGCAGGTGTCCCAGAGGCCACGGCCACTGATAGCATCAGCCACAATCCCACAATCCCCGCAGGCATGCGACCTGCGTGCTGGTGGTGGCGGTGGGACGGGGGAGTGGCAGTGTAAACTCCAGGCAGGTCACTGCGGCCTCGTGCGGTAGTGTGTGTGTGTGTGTGTGTGTGTTCACAGGGGTAGTTTTGAGGAATGAAATTGCTTGTTTTAATCCACATTTTTAGTTGACTGAAAATCACAGTTTGGAAGGAGTCCTCGCACGGTGAAGATTTTTGAATGTGTCGGAAACAATTTTGCCCATTTTGGCTTCGCTCCTTGTCCTGTTTGCTATGCCAGTGATGTTTACGCGACGTCTGATAAATATCACACAGTTGGCTTTCCTTCACCTTTGTAGCAGGACCTTCATTTTCTCCTCTCCCCGCTACACTGAGCTCAGAGCAGCCATCAGGGGGCGCTTTCCCATATTTTACTGACTGCATCATTGTTGTCATTTTCCCCGCTGCCGCCCTCGTCCGCTCTCCTCCAGGCACCTGATTGGCCATCTCCTGGTCACCTGACGTGTTTACCGTCTTTAATTTATCTATTCATTTCAACAGAGCCCAAAATAAATGTGCTTGTAATAATATCCGCGCGGTTTCCCATTACAGGAAGCTCATAAATCTGCGATGTATACGTAGCCGAGCCATCGCGATCCCTCTGTGTATTTCCCCGCCTGGTAATATTTCCCGCTCCTGCTCACTTCACTCTTTTTCAGCACGTTTCATTTGTTTAACGGCCTTGTTCACTTGGCCGCGGGCTGATTTTCCCATCAAGGAAACAATCTTCCTACCTACGTCTGAACTGCACTGCACTGCACTGCACTGCACTTGCACGCTCTCTGCATCTGCCCCGACCACTAATGCTCCCGTAAAGGGGTGTGCGGAGAGGATCGGCCCACTGCCGAGGTTCACAAGGGCCCTTTGGGGGGCTTTGATGGCCATCGAGAAAACAGGAGTCTGAGCACAGTCTGTCTGCAGCGCCGGGGTGTGAGCCGGATTAAAGGGAAAAGAACGGGATGTGCAGGCACAGACACAAGCTGCGTGTCCGTTACGGAATTTTGGCAAAATAAAAGCGATATTTCTAAAAGATATCGACAAAGCACAATTGCAATTTGCAGCCGTTTCCATTGAATGGTGTGAAGCGCATAAGCTGCCATTCTCGTAAAATCTCGTGAGCCACCTCATGAGAGTGTAAAAACCTTTTAAACGGGTTTTTCCAAGTTTAGGTGTTTCCATTAGCACTTTTTCTATTGCAATATTTAGGTCTTTGCGCAATTCTAGCGGCAATGGAAAACGCACACACTTACTTGCAATTTTCCTCCTCATCCACGGGCAGACAAATATCCAGACTAGACCTGCGCAGACCAGCGACTCGGCAAACGCGATGAGAAAGATGGACCAGACCGGCAGCATCTCCAGTCCCAGCACTGCAGTCACATGACAAAAGAAGACAGACAGAGAGAAAGGAACGTTCGGCTTTGATTTTCTTCGGCTCTTTTCGCGGCTTCGTGGACGAATGACATTTCTGGGCTCGACCAGATTTGTAGTGTTACAGTTGACGAGTTAAGGGGACAACTGACGTGGCGCTCCGGTGTACAGGATGGAGAAGGTGTTGATCCCGATGGTGGAGGCGTAGAAGAGGGGCAGCGCCCTCAGGCCGTTAGGGACTGAGTCATCCTGCGTGGAAAAAGAAAAAACAATGAGAAGCACGCAGGAAAAGAGGAAAACAGTTCTCTGCTTCTGTTTTGTACCACATTTTATAATGTGGGGTGACTCACTGAGTGGGACAGCTGATTTTCTTTCTTTAAAATAAAACAATAATCTGAATCACTACACCATTCTGTTTTGTTTTGTTTTTTTTCCTACTTTCAACTCAGATGTTTCTTTCTACTGATAAACAAGACTTCTCTGGTCACTGAAGAACCTCTTATAACATTTGCAGATGAGTAAAGTTCTGGCAGTCTGGCAGCTCACAGTGCTAATCCCAGACTCAGATGCAGCCGATGTGATGACGGGCCGAGACGGCGCTGATCTCTTCCTGAACCGGAGCCTGGGATGCTCGGCGGCTCCGCTCCGAGTCGCCCCCCCCCGCCCCCGGTGACTCATTCATACGTAATCCTCGCTATCGCGACCTCAGGATGATCTGTGACACTTTGCTTTTCCTGGTCTGCCAGAGATTGTCCGTTACGCAAGAGCAGATTTGTGTGTGTGTTGCCAAATCAAATTTTAGCGACTCTTCGGACAGGTTGGCTAGCAAACTGGACAATCCTGGATCACGTGGATCATATTAAAAAATAAAATAAAAAAAACCCCCGTCAGATCACACACACGACTGACAATAATCTACCCCAATCAAAAGTCACGAAAGAGATTCTTCTCAGTCTGCACTCTCGAGCCTGGGAACAAAACAAATGGCCGCGTCTGAAGGAGGAGGAGAGAGCGCCGCTTATCAGCGTCTGTGCGCCTGATAATGAGCTCACCTTGCTGAGGATGAAGTGTCTGATTAGCATAAAGAGGAGGCCAGACATGAGTCCAGACAGCAAGGGGGAGATGAACCAGGAGGCCACTGGGGAGGAGGAGGAGGAGGAGGAAGAGGAGAGAGAGAGCACGTCGTCAGTGGTTTGTTTTATTCTATTTTCTTTTATAAAATAAAAACACATTTTGACACATTGCATACAAGAGAAACTGAAAGGCTAAATGTACTCGATGTATTATTTTAAGAAATGTGCACTAACACACTGATAACAATAAAGACAAACAATGTTAATGTTCCCCAAAAGTGAGGCTAAAACAACGGAGTCTGAATGGAATTGGATTTTTAAAGGTCTGTCTGGAGCTCAGCCAGTTTCTCAGTCATAATGTGAGTGTGTCGTCTTCCTGTGTGCGTCCAACAGTGGTTTATCCGAGAACATATTTTTCTTAACCATGCGCCCTCGTTGCACCTGTACAATGACAACAAAGATGTTCTATTCTCTTCTACTCTAAGCCCCTCAATGCACTTGTGGAGGACACTGGGCCGGACCCTCATGTGATAGGGTTTGTTGATACAACAGTTAGTTCTGACCAAGCATTTTGACTGGACATGTGGAATTCCATAGGTGCTTGATCTAAAGATACACGGCACGGCAGCACTGGGATTCCGGCTCACTGCTGCCTCACAGCAGGAGGTGCGATCACTTCACATTCAGCCTTGAAACCAATGCGCTGGGCGCAGCCTTCGTTCATTTCGCATCAAATCGCACGGTGGAAAAGCGGCGATAGCGGCTTTCGTTTTTTTTTCATTCCTTTAAAAGGAAATGTTCAAAGAGTCCCCTTAATAACGACACACAGACGGTCGCCTGCAGCCACGACTGCCGCAGCTGCGCCGCGGTGGGTCTCAACCAAATAATAAATGGGTTCGGGTTTGACCGTCTATTCATCCTGACCGGTCCCGGTTCTGCAACCGCAGAACCACATGTGTTCGCAGGTGCAAATGAATGATGAAATTACACAAGCAAATCACAGTAGCCTATTTTTTTTTTTTTAATACGGTCAATATTTTGTAAAAGACAGGCGTTGAAATGAATGCATGTTTTCATCGCCACAGCTCATTCATTGGAAGCATGAAGAATTAAAACTTGGAGGTGGCATGAAAAATAACAAAGTAGCGCAGTTAATACATACGTGCCGCTGCGTTGGGATGCAGTGTCGCCTGCGGCTCTTTAACATAGTTATAACACATTTATAACATATTTATCACACGGTTTATTGCCTGAGGGAGTCGTCCTCGCCGGCAGCACAATCAGATGACGTTTGATTAATAGGGGCGTTTGCGACAAAAGGAGGAGCTCGCTGCAAATACATTAGGCTCCGCCGGGACAGGACGGAGGAACGCCTGGCCTTAAATTACAGCGCGCAGGGTCTAGCACGGAGCATACGGACGAGGGGCGGAGGGCGTTACCGATCTTGACGAGCTGCATCCACTGGACTCCCTTGGTGCCGATGGCCACCATGGAGAAGCCGATGGTGGCGCCAACAATGCAGTGAGTCCCGGAGACCGGCAGCTTGAGGAAAGAGGCGATTAGCTGCCAGACCGCTGACCCTGCGGCACAAAAGAACACAAATCTCAGACATTCTTCATAGTGGGGCCGGCGGCCCGCTTTCTACGAGGGAACCGCAGTTCAGGAACCGGGGTGAGCGAGGTTCCTTCCGACCACTTTTCTCCTCGTCGTTTCACACGATGAAAATATTCCCCCGCATCATCCATCTGATTAAACATTCCGAGTCGCCTGACAGCGGCGCAGCTCCTCTGTTCCTCCTGCTGCATGTCAACACCGTGGGAATGCATCCACCCGCCACCCCTCCCAACACCTCCACCCGCTGGACACCAGCATGATTCCACCTTCGTTTATCACCACTCCCAAGCATGTTTCCCTCGTTAAAGTGGTTCCGTCCCGGGGGTGGGGGCTTCATTTACTGAGGTAATCTCGACTTGATGTGTAAAGCTACTGTTGATGATCAACAATTGCCTTTTTGTGCTCGACTGAAGAGGTGCTTTAACGAGCGGGACAATGGGGAAACCAAAAAAAGCGGAGCGTAATCACAGAAACACGACGACGATCACGAGGAGCGTTTAAAGAACAACAGCGGTGACTCTCAGACGCTCAGGGTGGTGCTGGTTCTCAGAAAGATGCAACTTTACAGGGGGATAGGACACTGAAAATATGCACTGGAACTGAAGTTAACCTGCTGATGAGACAATGTCCAGTGTGTCTGTTGGAAGAAGAGTTCACTTTACTGACCTATATCGACGTGTGGTCGATTGAATCAACGATGGTTGCTTGAAAAAAACAACAGAATCATAAAAGCATAATAAACACAAAGGTAAAAATAGCCACAAGCAGGACATCTGGCCTCTGTTTATATGAAAACACACGTTCAGGTGATTATTAAACACAAACACACCTGACTGATTGGCGAGTGCAAAGTTAAAAAACATGCAGACACACTGGCAGCAGGAGGAAAAAAGAAAAAGAAAAGCGGTATATTTGTTATTTGTGCTGCCAGGAATGCAGGAAAGTCACCTCTTGTACATGTATTTCTGAAACTGAGTCGTTCGCCTTTTACCTGTTGTTCATTTAAGATATTTAATTTTAACTTGAACTACAGAACGAGCAGAAACAGAGGAGAGATAAAAAAAAAAAAAAAAAAAAGCTACAACAACGCCAAACAACCCCCAACAGTGACTCCCTGAAGAGGAGCAGCAGCCAACATTTGTTCATTTGTCAAAAATCCAGACGCTATCTACGGAGACACTGGGCTCATTTGCGTCTTCACTGAACAACAGCCAAAAAAAACAAACAACAAATACAACTGTGAGGCTGCAATTAAACCATTTCTAAAAACATTTTTTTTAAAAAAAGGTGAAATAGCTCACTTCCGGTTTGTTGGGTGTGAAAGGTCAGCATTTATGACAATCAGCTATGGATTGAAGGAACGTCAGCGTGGGTAGAGGGTGCTACGGTGTTTGAAGTGTTTCTAGGGTTTTCAAACAGATTATTTTTTTTCGGCAGTTGTGATCTGCGTACAAAACTTGGTGAGTTTTGGAGCAAGTTCAGGGGGTGAAAATGGGGTTCGAAGACGCATAAGAATAAGAAATAATAGTGACGAAAAAGAAAAACCACAGAAATTCCAATCGAGTCTTGGCCCTGCGATGCGACCAGCTCTGGTCTTATCGCCGGGCCTCAGCCACGAAAAATGGTTGTCCGACTCACCGACCATGGCGCTGACCTCCCCGGCCATGAGCACGGGCACCGTGTCGTTGTACAGACTGACGTCGATGATGCCCTTGCGGATGGTCTCGCCCACCTTGGCGCCCAGCAGCATGGAGCCCAGCGTCTCGAAGATGGAGGCCAGGATGCAGGCCTGGCGCAGCGTGACCACGCCGGAGCCCACCGCCGTGCCGAAGGAGTTGGCCACGTCGTTGGCGCCCACCGAGAAGGCCAGGATGAAGGCGATGATGAAGCCGACGATCACCATCCACAGGTACGCTTCCAGATCCATCTTGCTTGTGATTTTGCGGGAGGGAAATCGGAGAAAAATCTGGCCGAAGCCTTTTTGTTCTTCTTTATTTAAGAATAAAGAAGCGGGTTTTTTTTTTTTTAGCAGAGGACTCTGTCGCTCTGCTCTCCTCCTTCTTCTTCTTGTCCCCCTGGTTGCAAAGAGTTCGAGGGGAGAAGCACAGCCGCTAACTGAGAGACTGCAGCTCAGTCCGAAGATTGGAGACTAGTGATGGCGAGCGCGGGGAGCATTCCATAGCTTAGAGCGAGGCGGTCTGTCTAGTCTGCGGGATCCTCCACCTGCGGGAGACAGGGGAGAGGAGAGGAGCATGAGGGAGGGACGAGTGAGTGAGCGAGCGAGCGAGCAAGTGAGTGAGTGAGCGGTGCGAGAGAGAGCGACGCTTTAACTCTTTTTGAAGCGGCAGTCGTTATCTGGCGACACCTCCCCGTCGCAAAAGAACAAAAACAAAACACAGAAAAACAAGAGGGGAGGGAGGAACCAAGGGAGGGGGAGGCGGAGAGTTTGAAAATAAGGAAAAACATGAGAAAAAAAAACCCCGGCTCCAACTGTCTGAGAGACCAGGGATGGGGGGAGGGAGGGGAGCTGGAAAGCTGAGGACATCTCGGGGGGAGGGGGGGAATAAAAATCACAGTCTGCACTTGAAGGGAATCAAATCATCTTGTTCCCGAGGCCACCGGCACTGACAGCAGCAGCGAGAGAGAGAGAGTGAGTGAGAGAGAGAGACAGAGAGAGAGAGAGACAGAGAGACAGAGAGAGAGAGAGAGAGACAGAGACAGAGACAGAGAGAGAGAGACAGAGCGAGAGACAGAGACAGAGCGAGAGAGAGAGAGAGACTATAAAAAGACAGAGATCCAGGGCGAAGCTCAGCACATCTCAGGCGGCGGCTATTATCATTATCGCCCCGGACGCATCGGCGCAGCTGACCACTGAGCCGCGACACACCTGCCCACCACCTCACCTTCGGTCACGCGTGGCTTCGCTCGTGACAGACGGTTTCCAGATGAGACCTGCAGCGAACTGGCTTCGGTCCTGCAGACAACAGGCGTTTCTGCAATCGAGTGATGGATCGATCATTTCAGTCAAAACGATTATTATTATCATATACATATATATATATGTATATATACGGTAATATAATATATATTATTATTATTAATATTATTATTATTTGAATTGGCGGCAAAAAAAACTGCAGAGATGTGAAAGAGAAAGAAATGTTTATTCCTGGACCAGCCGCTACTACGCCCTAGTGTTGTAGTCAAGACCACACCAACAGAGACCAAGACCTCGTCAAGACTAGAGAGCGTGTCGAGATCGAGACCAGACCGAGACTTTGTATGTCAAAGTAAAATAACAACAAAACAGAAGAAAATGGCCAGTATCTCTTTTGAATTTGTTTTGCTTCTAAACCTCTTTTCAGCAAGGTATCTTTCAATGATTTTCTTTAACATCCTGCTGCTTTGCCAACTATTTTGAACCAAAACAACCGCGCTTCATAAAATTAAAAAGTAATTTGTCACTCTGGGTGTCACACACGGAGCGTAAAGCAGAGTCCGGGACCAGACGGAGACGGAGACCCTTCAAACGTGGCGTTGAGACCACGGCCGATCTGCAGTACTACAACACTGCCACAACCACAGACACTGTGAAAGTAAAAGGCACCCACAGAAAAATAATTTCTGTCCCGGCGTCACGTGCGTCACAATAAATGTCCGGTGCGGAAAGGCAAGGGGGCGGAACCAACGTTTTAACGGCAGCAAATTAAAAGGACACAAAGCGTCGAGTCAGGAAAATCGCAATCAAATTTCATTTCCTTTCTCCAATCGATTTGAGAGCCAACCGTTTGAGCTGCAAGCTTCAAGCGTTGAGCTCCGGCGGGTGGCCACGTCCCTCCGTTCGGGAGGAAGTGACTTTGCACACCGGCGTTCGCGTGGTGGGGTCAACACGGGGTCACCACGGGGTCACCTGTGGCGTCACAACTTGTCGGGATGTTTAACAGCACAAAAACACAAGGCTGGTGCCAGGGCGCCATCCAGCCAAATGGTTTTAGTGTTTTACAGCTGCTGCTGCTGACGTCCTTGCACAACAGCTCCAGCTTATCACCCATCGCGACAGCATTTTTCCCCCGCCGGGGGGGGGGGGGGGGGGGGGAATATCCTCAGATAAGCTCCAAGGTGATTGATCAGCCGCAGGCGACTCCGTTCATTCGTCCTCGTCGTGATTCACCTTAATCATTTCTTCTCATCTCACCCCCCCCCCTCTCACTTCCCTTTGAATGCAACGTTCCCTTCGTTACAAAAAAAAATAAAGGCGGCAGCAGGGAAGAGGAAGGTGGACTTGGCAGGAGGCCTGTGACGAGCGTGCGCGCTCCGCCGCTCGATCACGCCGGAGCCGCCGCCGGAGCCGCCGCCGCCGCTGCCGCCGCCCCTCCTGATCCCTGAAGGCTCCGGCGGGGCCGTATTTACATCGCAACAACAGCAACCAGCGGCTTTTCATAATTGGACCAACAAAGCCTCCAACGATGAGCCCCCCCCACCCTCTCCCCTCTCTCCCAACCCACGCCCCCAACCCCCCCCGGTGGTCTCCACACGCCACAAATGCCTCAGTCTGGGCTGGGAGTTTTTTTTTGTTGTCGTCGTACTCGTGCTTTTGTCGCCACCACATAATCAAGAGTCATTTCGTACGGGTTAATGCCAGTACGTTTCCTTCTACGGTTAAGCCCGTTTTTAATGGGCGCATTAAACATAAACAGCTTGGCGGCCAGACCAGAACATTCCCTCGGCGTGAAGCGACTGTGCGCTCCCGATCGCGTGGGGGCAGGCCGGCTCTTTTCTAAATAGCCCGCAGCCAGTTTACGGCTCCCACCTCCCGACAAACGCTCCATCTGGAACAGTTGAGGTCACATACTGCTATCCTTTATCCCTTGCTGAACCACAACAGGCGCATGCGACGCTGATACAAACAAGCGGCTCTTCATCGGGTCTGTTAAAAACAAACCGCCTCTTGATCGGAGCGGGAATATAGAGCCATAGAGCCCCCCCCGCCCCCCCCTTCCCTCTTCCCTCAGAGCAACACTGGAACGCAGGGCTTTATTAAAGGGGTTGTGTTGTGTTTTTTTTTTTATTCTGCTTGTAAGTCAACAATTACGGCTCCTCTGAAGATGGAAAGGAGAACTTTGCGTACAGTTACACAGGCTGCGTCAGCACTTTTTCACGCACGGGGCGCTCTTTCCAGAGCTCCGCCGTGCACAAAGCAGCACCGCCAGGACCCACCAAAGAGCCTGAACGCAGCACACCCACCTTCCGCCACTCCCACCCCCACCCACCGGCTTACCAGTCGCAAACAAATAAAATCTCACCTGCCGGCGTGTTCAAGGAAATGACCCCAACCTTCTTGAAGGACCTCATGTCAACACGAACATACGACCCCCGACACCCTGCAGGAACAAAGCTGCACACGGCGGGAGGTCGCTCATGTCGACCCCTGCTGAGGACCCCAGGCCATCGACCGTTTCAAAATAAGTCTTAAAACATTCCTGCTCACCACTGCCGGCCCCTGACCTCCTGGCCTTTCAGAGAGTCCATTGATTGGTCCCCATGTTATGATTCTGTCTGCTCTCAGCTTGCATGTTAAAATTTGAACGCTTTTATTTCTAAAGTTTAATGTTCTTGATGGATTTTTTTCTATGCTTTCAAAATATTATTTATAAGCGCTTCAAGACTTGAGCAACATGTCCATGATCTCCAAGTGAGCACGATTGACTTCAATTAGGAGGCCAGGCAGCTCCACCAGCTCTTCCACTTTCTAAAATGGGGAAAACTCAACATGACAGCAGCAGCTGAGGCTCGGCCACATATGAGAACCTCGTCCTGCTGTGGTCCAACACCATCTCACAAGCCGCCACTCTCAACGAGGGGGCTACAGTCGGGGAGCGACCGGTGGGGTCCTCTCGTTTTCTCCCCCTTCGGCTGTTGCTTTGCAGAACAATAAAAGCACGTGATTAACACAAATGATTGCCATGGTGGCTTGACAGACCGAGTCAATGAAAACATAACTCTGTGTTTTTCTGGCTTTTCAGCCTTCATCGAGTCAAGCCTCAACAGGGCCATTACATTCAGCGAAAACCACAATAAATACCAGAGGGCAGAGAGTCCAATCACGCAACCATCCGGCGTGTCGTGGCTAAGACGTTCACGATTCTCCACTGCTAAATGAGCGAGTTGAAACTCTGCAAGATTCCACCCAATGATCCGTACCCGTTGGCAAATGACCACCGCCGGAGCGATCGGCCAACGAGAGGAGCTTTAATTGCCTATTTGTGCGGTGGGATCGAGAATGGAGACGGTTTTCTTTCTCGGTTTTCTTGGTTTTGAAGAAGCAAATGTGCATCTCATTACGTTGCATTATCTACTTTTTACTTTGAAAGTTTTAGTCAGACTCATAGACTCATAAAACCAAAAAGGGCCGAATTTTAGGGGCCCCAGCGGCTGTCTAATCCTATCGAGAGAAAAAATTTGTTCCCGACTGCATGCTAAGAGCTTTTAAGCTACATTCACACACAAGACCGATCGAGAACAACATCATTTTCAGAGGCGGCATCTAAATAAGACACAGTTCCAAGGGAAAAGTAGCATAATTTTAGGTCAATACGACACACGAATCACAAACAATGGGCGTTGGTAGGAATGGAAAAAGAAGCGAGACTTCTGTAAGACCCCTCAACGGTCCTGTAATGCATCGTCAACGCACAGGACCTGGTTGACCCTGCACGCTCAGGTTTTAGCTCGGGAAAAAAAATCTCACTTGCCATCTTAACAAGCTCCGGAGAAAAACATTTATAGCTCTTCATCAGCTCGTTGTGGATTTCATTTGACCACTGCTCTGCAAAAGAAGCAACAAACAGAAGAAGAAGAAGAAGAACAGGAAGAACAGGCCACAAGGAATTGCATAGGAACAGCATGGCTTTTTCACATTAAAAGCATGAAAAACAGCACTTAAGCCTTTTTGCTGGCATGTCTTGCTTTTCTCCCGACGGTCATTGGCAAAAGCACAGTGGAACACTGGAGTTCAGAGTGAGGACAGTCGGCCAATATCACATCAAAGCAGCAGTAACAAATCTGACTGGCCAGCCAATCTGCACCCATGTTTTGCTTCTCCTTGGCCAATAAAAACTTTTTTTTATTACCAAATGGATGCGAGAAATAATCATCTGGGCTGCCAGGCTATTATATTGCAGTGTACAAGACTGAGGGACAAATGAAAGGGGCAGGACTCATTATCAATCGGGCATCACGACACAATTAAAAAAAAAAAAAAAATGGACCAAACCTCACAGCGACGGCAACAAGAACAAGAACAAAAGGTGCCTGATCTGGCATCAGCATCGGGACTTGTGACGTCACGTGACAGATGTCCGACTCAGACAAAACCTTAGTGTGTTCGCGGCCCGCATCCCCAAACCCGCTGAATAGCAATGGTTCCTCGCAGACCTTCCTCGGGATGGGAGATGTGATGGGAGACCTTTCAGCCGTATTCAATGAATGACTCACCGTGGCGCAGAAACTTCTGAGGGACCTTGGCGAGCGCAACAACATGTAAAAAAATAAAAAAATAAAACTTTGCTGCTCAATCGAGGACGCGTTGCAGAAAAAAACCGTGAGGCGGGCTGGTCGAAGGTTGTTTCTTTGTAAAATCTAGTCCAATTATACCTGTAAAGCGCGGTGAAACACCACGTTTAGTGTTGAGACCTGTGAAGGACAAATTTAATTGACCACCGCCACCACTACACTGGAGGATTTGAAGCAGCAGCAGCAGCAGCAGCAGCAGCAGCACCACCTCTAATTACTCAAAAATATGACTCAACCAATTGATAACCTTTCATTTAATTAGATTCTCTGGGCCCAGTCAGAAAGGGGACTTGCTTGGACGTGGTAGATAAATCCAACTGTGCTTGATGCTAATACACGTATGGGTGTGAGGGAAAACCTTGTGAGCAGCTTTTAGTTTTAGGATCTTCATATGATACAATCTTCTTGTACTTTTAACCCCGTGTTTACAGCCTCCCAGAAAAAAAAAAGCTGGATTTTATCTTTATTGCTTTTTTCACGTTTGGAAGTGAACAACAAGGTGAGTCCACGTCACAGCAACACGCAGTTTCTATTCAGAGGAAGCCGTGCCATTAAAACTTCCCTCTCTGCTGATTTTATTAGCCACAACTCACCCAACACAGGTGCAGTGCCGTGACACTGCTGGAAAAACCTGCTGGTCCTGACTGTCACTTTTACTGAATGCCTCGCGAGTCCATGGTTCACTGAGAAGAGGCTGTAATTTCATAATTACAGTCCGCACGGGTGTCATTCAGCCAACACATTGGACCAGCGGAGGTATCGCCTCTTTCCCGATTGCGCGTGCACTCGTTCCTTTAGAGCTGCATCAGCAACACCGTTTGAAAAAGAGAACAGCTGCCAGATCAGATCAGCGAGACATTGTGACAAGGAGACGTTCGTCCACTCGGGAATCAGATAGTGCCGGACGAATCGGTCACGCGTGAGGGTAAAAAAAAAAAAAAGAAGAAGAAAACTTTCAAAAACTCACCTTCAGCTTATCTGAAGGGCACCTCATCTTTCCATCACCTTTGCGATACAGAGTCATCGGTAAACACGACGGGCTGATTTGAGCTGCCGATACGCTCGCCAGGGTACAAGTGATGCAGCCAAAAAAAGAAATAGCAGAGCAGAGCTGAACCAGGCTGATTTAGCCCGCCCGAGATGCCACTGCGCAGCAGCCACAGCTGGTACAAAACACAGTGTCACGCGCTGGCGCTCTGCAGTGACCCGAGGCTTCCATTGACATGCTGATCCCATCCCGCACCGCCGCCTTTTGTCCCCGCGCTCATCGAGAAGAGGGGCTGCGCACCGACAGCGTCGCGGGCTGTATTGTACACACATGCACGCGTGTCCAAACATACATACATACATACATACAAGCGACGTCAGGTGATGACTCATGGCACCCCCCCCACCACCACCACCACCCCCCACCCCCCTCCGCAACCCCTCTGGTTGTAGCACCACAACAGCAGACGCAGTCCACGGGATGCCACAACAAACCCCCCCTCCCCCACAACCACCACTGGTGGGCTTGTGAAGTTTAGCCCGATTGAAAAAAAGAAAGAAAAAGGTTTTTAAAAAAAATCATCGGGAAATCTGAACTGCCTCCACTCACCTTGCGTCCTCTCACATCACATCAGTGGAAGGTGAGTGAACGTCAAAGACAAGACTGAACAACAGAGGGGGTTTTTTTTGGGGGGGAGAGAAAGGAGGCTGGGAGGATAGAGAAGGGGACCGGGTGGGTGGGTGGTGGGGTGAGCATGTGACTGACGGAGGGAATAAATAAATCAATAAAAAATAACGAGGAGAGGGAGTGAGAGAGAAGAGCGGCTCGGCAGCGAGCCGTCAGCAGGTTGTGGCCGTGTTGCAGGAGGAGAGAGGCGAGAGCGCCACAGCCGGCTGAGTCTAGACCGTCTCTTTAACCGAGCGGGGGAGAAAAAAAAAAGAAGAAAAAAAAGGAGAGCGTCCGCATCCACATCCACAGCCAGCGCCGCCAGCAGCCAATCAGGGAAGGGCAGGGATCCTGTGGCGCAGCACCAAGTGGCTGGCTGCGCAGAGGAGGAGGCGGGGAGACGGAGGGGAGGCAGCCAATGACGACGGGGCGTGCGTGCACATGTGTGTGCGTGCATGTGTTCCCTACAGCTGGAGAGGAGCGTGCGTGCCGATCAAGGGCATCGCTAGCGTTAGCGTTAGCGCTAGCGCTCCCTGGGCTCCACAGAGGCTGAGCACTCCTCTTGCGGCAAACAGCAGAGAGCCGGAGAGCAAGCTGGAAAAGTGTAGAAGTCGGGCCGCGTGCAAATCTCATTCTAATGCGATGGAACCAGTTGCGGTGTGTGTGTGTGTGTGTGTGTGTGTGTGTGTGTGTTGGGGGGGTGGGGCAGCGTGGTTGGTGGCGGGGGTGAGACCCGGGGGTCAGAGGCCCATCCAGAACCCTGCCGCCTGGCTCCGAAGCTGACGCTCGTCCCCTCTGGGTGATTCAAGCAGCCTCGACTGACTCTTGGTGTCTTTTTCATTACGTATGATAATCAAGGATTAAAAGAAAAAGAGAGATGTGCCAGTCAGACACGTCGTCCAGGGTGAAGGCGTGCACGGCACCGTCTCCAGATCTTAAAGAGTCGCGCTGATAGACCACCACGCGCGCCAGAAGAGCAAATCCATGAGATAAGGACAAAAGTTCCGAAAAGGTTTTTTTTTTTTTTTTGAAGCCGTCTGTTTTTTTTTCCCTCTTCTTTTTTAAAAAATAATCTTAAATGAAGACTTTTGCAGAAAAGGCAAAAATCTCTGCACATCTATTCCCTCGGCAGGTGCATCAGAGGGTGACAATTAAGTCCAAATAAAACAAAAAAGAGTCGTCGTCCCCGTCCCCCCCCCCGCACACATGGCCAACTTATAGGATTTATTGCAACGTTTCGGCACTGGACTTATTCCAACACAATGATGGGGAAAAAGGTCAACTGCTACTTTTTGTTTGGAGGTCAGAATGGGCAGACTGGTTGGAGACGTCAGAAAAGGCAACAGGAAGCCAAATATCCGGTCAAAGCAGACGGCCGGCCTCCAGAGTCCAGGGTCTGCTCGAGGTTTCTTCCCAACAGGGAGTTTTTCCTGGCCGCCGACGCTCCACGGTAACTCTGGAGGCATCAGCTGGCTCCTCTTCGATTGTGCCAAAGCGTTTTTGCGGGGACTTGGGGCTTTGCGACTTTTTGGAGCGATCGCGTTCATTGAATGACCACTGGTTACGACCGAGGTCTGCAGAATGGCATTCCTGGATGCACGAGACGTCCGATCCGCTAGGCAGTGTGTTTGGGTGACCGGTATCACTTGAAGTCATGTGACAGATTTAAACAGAAAGGTGACCACGACTCGCAATCTGAGACCGTAACCCATAGTTGGTGACGACGGTCTCGCTGTAGCTCGCCGTCACCGCTTCCCCGTGTTCACCCGGTCCGGATCACATAACGACTCAGGCGGGGGGTGCCGAAGGTCCCCCTCTGGTAGAATCAACAAATATCCCTTGTGCAAAATTTCCCATTTCGACAGTTCAACTCTCAAGAGATCAGCACCTCTGGCAAAACAAAAAGCTGACTTGACCTTTTCTGCAAAGACAAAGACGACAAAGGCTTTGACGCTGTCATAAGTCCAAGACCAGGTGTCACAACTCTAAATGACCCAAATGAAAATTTCTGCAAGTCTGGCTCCGTTTAGCAGACCGTGACCTGAGACCACATCGGAGTTGACCAGAGTGTTTGGTTGAAAACACCCACTGCTACTTACATTATTTGTTGAGCTCATGGCCACAGAGGTCCTCTTCCCTTCCTCTGCTGTGCTAAGAATCAGAACCGGAGCTGGGAATTCCTCCGGTGCGGCACGGTGGACTGATGTGTGGCCAACTTCCTGCGGTCTATTGTCCTTTTTGCTTATTCTCTCGGGCTCCGTCCCCCCTGTCTCCTCCCCCGACTGGCCCTGCCTGCTCAAAAAGTGCGTCAGCTGCACCTGCTGCTGCCTCTGACTGACTCGGGGCTTTTCACAGCAGGGGGGCGCTGTCTCATAGAACTAAAACGGACACACACACACACACACACACACACATTGGGGGGGGGGGCTTGAGAGGGAGCAGGGGGGGGTGGGGTGGGGGACTCAAGAATGACAACAACAGAGCAGCATCTTCAAAGCCCCTCCGACATGCACGCACGCACGCACGCATGCACGCACACATATTTCCATGGCGCCGCTCTCGCTCGCTGGGCTTCTCTCCTGCACTCCGGCTCTGCATTGCACCACAAAGTCAAGTTTGTCGAGTCGCCGAGGGCCGTAAGAAGAACGCAGTCTCACGCTTTAATCAAAAAAAAGAGAGAAAAAAAAAGCCCGCAGTGCAGCTGAAAATCCGCAACTCTCTCCGGGTCGCCTTGTTTTTCTGATTTACCTGGACACTGGCAATAGATCATCAGCCCCCTCCTCCTCTTCTTCTCCTGCTGCTGCTGCTGCTGCTCCTCCTGTTGCCGAGGACGTGGGCGAACGCGCTAAATCACCGTCCCCTCCTCTGACACAAAGACCCCCTCGCAGCTTTATCGACGTATCGCACTTTAAATTTTTTAAAGAAACAGTTCAGCCAAAACTGATCAATCTCCCAACAGCGGCGGAGGCATCTCGGAGCTTCGCAAACGGAGGGGAATTCTGCCTAAACGCGAATTTGTTTTCCCATACGTTTCCTCCAAGTGTCCAGACTCGAGGACGGTGCCTTTGAAAAGCATGACAGCGACAAACACGTCCACCGTGGCCTCCTTCCTGGGCCGGCGCTCTGGCAAAGCGCTCCCTCTCGGCTGAGGTCGTGCCGCACTGAGGCATGTTGTTGATATGTCCCAGTGTTTGGCTACCACAGGTGTCCGCCGTGTGGGATTCTTTCCATTTGCGGGACTACGAAACAGCTGCGTTCACAATCTGTGGCGAGCAGATAGAAAGGGGCGAGCTGTCCCCCTTGAAGGGGTTCGTTTCGGGGAAGGGCGTAAAGCAAACATTTGAAACCACGCCACTATAACGCGAGGTGATGCCGTAAGACGCTCCGTCCCGGTGAAGGGACCTCATTGATCTTCTCCCGCGAGCGAGTGCGCTGTGGCAGGGCCGCCGCTCGCTGAGCGGATGCCATTCTCCAGATCGTAATCCGCCCAGTGGGGACGCAGTTAGTGTCTTTCCGCCCTTCCAGTTCGTCCTTATCAAAGAGCCGCAAGATCTAAATTGTTTGTCAAGCTTTCAACGGTCTGTGCGGCGACGAGGAGCATCGGGCGGTCGTCTCCTTCCATCTTCTTACGCTCCGCGTCTCCGCGTTTGTTGTTTGAGTCTTTGTAAACCTTTGATGGTTTCACCGGGACGAGCTTTTAATCGTGTGATGCAGCCGTTAAGGTACGAGTTCAAAATGTTTATGTGCAAAATATTGATCTTACAAAGAGGCGTGTCCATGTTGGTGCTAGGTGGCTGCTGGGAGGAGGACCGACGGTAAACAGAACCAGCAGAGGGACGGAGGGAAGACTTCAGGGCATGCTGTCAAGAATGGCTGCTACTTTTTGGTTTTTTCCAACATGATTGAGGCCGAGGAATACTTTGGTCTCCTCGTCCCTCCAGACAGATCTGTTACTGCTAACAGCCTTGTTTCCCTGCTCATTAGGGGAAACATGCAGGAAGATGCTGTTCCCAGGAGCAGCTGCAGTCACATGACTAGGGGGATAAAAGACACCCCAGTATACCGACTCAACTTACTGCCAGTTATCGGAAGGTGAACTTTTGCTGTTGCCATAGAATCTCTGAAGTGATTTCTTTTTTTTTTTTCTTGATGAGCATCACAGGGTTTTATTGAAAGGCGTCAAGTGTCTTCTGAATGTTGGGTCTGAACCGGGCTCCGACCCAAGTCTGAGCCTATCAACGGACCCACGAGTGCCCGAGCGCCTTTAGCAACGGCAAAGCAGTTCCTGTTACAATAGCAAACAGCCAAGCTCCCCCGCAATCAGGCCGTCAGCGTTGAGTAAGCCTTATGTTTGAAGGCTCGTCGAAGGTCAACTCTCTCTGGTTTCACCCAACACTGAGCGGGAGGTTTCACTCCCCTCACCCCAAAATGGCAAAGTGACTTAAGTGGCTCCTCCCCTGTGTGTGTCAAGAGTGCACACGGCCGCACAACAAAAGGCACGCACACACACAAAAAAAAAAAGACTGCTGTTTGGAAAATGACATGTCACAAAAATAACAGGGTTATTAGATTTTGGTGGGAGTTAAGCGGAATGTCCGGCTGAGACAGAGGCAAAAAATAGCAGCGACACAAAGGATGCTGAGCCAAAAATAAAGCCCCTTTGTGAGGCCGTTTCATCTGGAAATAAAGTGCACGCGCGCGCGCACACACACACACACAAAGACACACACAGACAGACACAGACACACACAGACACACACACATATCACCAAAGGAAAATGGAAATCTAAAAAAATGCCTGGAAAGATGAAGATCAAACCTTTAAGAGTCAGAGTCGACAGTTTCCAGTCTCATCACCGGGCCTGCTGAGTTTGGCACCGACCACTAATTGTTGTACCTTGTTCACAGAACAGCCCAGCACCACTCACCCCCTCCGTTCTGCCACCTGTCCCCATGTATCTCGGCGCTAGAAGTCGTCTTACCCTTGACCCTCCATATATTTGCTCTCTCTTACTCATCATTCCTCATTGGGCAGCTCCGGTTCTCTTCCATGAACCCCCGCCCCCACCACCACCACCAACCCCTAACAACCCCCCCCCCCTCCGGCCCTGGTTCACCACCTTTTCGTCCTGCCTCCCGACTCCTCCTCCCAACCTCGCAACCTCAAATGCTCCTCAGGGGGGCTTATGGTGGAAAAGCAGGAATTTGTGATTTGGCTCTTCCAGCAGCACGTTGGAAAGTGCCGCCAGAACCTCCAACCTGCCTTCCTTCCTACTTTCTTTCTCAAACCGCCGAGAATTGTTAATCTACCGCTGGCACGCTCCGGCTCCGTGGTATTAAATGTGTTACTGGGGCAAAGTGGGAGCTGGAATTAAGAGGAAAGGCAACACAAATGGGGCCGAGAGGCAAAATTAAATAGACGGGGAGCTGCATTCACCTTTTGCGTGTCCTGGCTGAACGGAAGTGATTCGTTCAAGCGTTATTTGTGCATCCACCGTCCCTGACTGTCCTTTACTAATAACAAAAACACATCTTCTACCACGCTGAATACTGCTTTTCCTAACCAGTCACCACACTCAAAAACGGGTGGAATTGCTTTTGAAAGATTCCCCATTAGCAATAATTTAACTGCCACAGTCTTTTTTGTTCAGGTTTCAACAATTTGAAAACATGTTCAACATGCCTCAGTAAACCCTGCACGGACCCGAGCCACTCCCCATAACAAACCGCCATTGTGACACACACGGTGTGGTCAGTCGGGGACAATGGCAGTAACCTCGGGAACTAAACAGCGCCTGTGACACAGTGACGCTGCACCTTTAAAGCTCAACTCTGGAACGGACTGGAAACAAAACAAACCTGCGCTGGCTGGACGGGCCCGCTTGCAAACACGCACGCGTATGCACACCGCGATCGCTCCGCGCTTGGCTCGCGCCGCATTGCGGGCGTCTACTGTGTACGGAGGCGCACGTGATTGTCGCTGTTGCACATGCACGGCTGTTGTTGTTGCAGCTCTCTCTCTTGTTGTCTCAGCTCACTTTGGGCAGTGAGAGCCATTATTATCGCTGTTGGTGCTCTATTCTCACAATAGTGATTATTAGAGGTATTATCTTTTACGTCGCTTGCTGCAACTACTGTGTGAAAACTTATTTAATCTATAGGTCCTCATACGGAATGGAGTACAGAGTTGAGGGATTGCGGAAGAGGACCAGCGGTTTGCCAACCCCAGCATGTTTACACAGCTATGCTTGGCTCTAAGCCTGAGGAAATTAATCTGGCAAACACAAATTTCCTCACTTTTTGTGCTCCGTTCACTCGCACTTGGGTCCACGAGTGTCGCAGCGGCGAGGTCCTCGAGCTCGTCCCGCGTATGAAGTGCCTGACATTTGCTCCGTGTTTTCCACTCTTGAACAAAAGCTAGGTGCCGCGCTGCACCGCAGGGAAACGCTGTGATTGGATCAGCACGCGGTCAGGCGGCGCCGGCGGCCGACTGGCTCCCCGGCGGAGCAGAACAGACGCTTCCAATATAGCAGTGTGACGGGTTCGCGACACATGAGCTGCGAGTATTCGATCAATCCAGTATGGGATGTTTTGATCCTGGATATTTGCGTCCTCACCGCCGAGGTTAAAGATGAGTGCAAAAGACAAAGAGGGAGAGGGAGAGAGAGAGAGAGAGAGAGTGGTAACGCCCTCTTCTAATCTGGATCTAGTGGCCTGTGCCCTCCTGCTCTTAATCCTGGCTTCCAGCACATGACCCAGCTAACAGTATTACGGAGTGCTTTGATTAGACCTGCTGCTGTGTGCACGCAGTCAGGGGGTCGGTGGTTGTGCGGTGGCGGACCTGTGCAAGAATTCCTGGCCTTCGCAAAGACCCCCCCGCCCCCCGTGCATTGACCAACACACACACACACACAAACACACACATACGCACACTCACACATTAGCCATACGTTTAGCCCCAGCGTAAGTAGCCTTAGACGTGGCGGCGGCGGCGGCAGCGGAAGCGAAAGACATGAGGCTGACCGGATTAGGCCCGCGAGTCAGTGAGTCAGTGGATTAGCTCGCCTGTTATTCTAGGTGAAAACTAAGAGTAATGTTTGAAAACGTGCAGCGCGTGTTAGTGGGGCCGAGCGAGCAAGTGGCCGCTTAAGTTGGGTCACAACGGGGAGCCGAGGTTTCACATGACGACTTCAGCGTTCAGCCCTAATCGCATCAAGAGGGTCCGGCACGGGACAAGGAAGGGGGCGAGAGGGAAGCGGTTGGGGGGGGGGGGTTCAAAACGGACCGTGCTTCATTTTGCACTCAGGTTGGTATCGATTCCCTCCACGAGGCAACCTTTATCCACGCAGCAGCAGCGCGGAGGGAAGTGTCGCAACAGCTCCGTCCAGACCTGAAGCGCCATTGATCCGCGGGCCCGCTCGATACCCGAGACTGTACAGCAAACAACAGCCTCTCCGGGTTCCTTGCATCATAAAAGCCCGTCAGATTGGGTGGGGTGGGGTGGTGGTGGTGGGGGGACGGGGGGGAGTTGGTGGAAGAATTCCACAAGGCGGTAAACACAGAGCTGTATGTTGCATTCACTGTCCGTCCGTAGGTCCGAATTTTGCAATGTCCCAGTGGTGTTTGCACAGCTAACAGCGCACACGAGCAGCACGAGGTGCGCACACACACACACACACACACACACACACACACACACACACACACACACACACACACACACACACACACACACACACACACACACACACACACACTGTACCCTGTTAAAGTAAAGTTACATAAGCTACTTGGGGAGACCGTTTTCACTTTCTGCACGTTACCGCGACGATGCAAACAAACGTTTGTTTCTTTCGTTGTCCGACACACTCGATATTGAAACGAAGAAACGGGGGGGGGATTGGGAGGTAGAATTATTCGCATTGTGAACTCTCAACCTGTTTGAAACACGCTGTCACGCACGCGGGCTAACGCAACGCGCGTACAGGTCACAAAGGATCCGCCCTCTGGGCGCCGTGTCCTCCTCTGCCGTGTGCGACGTGATGTCGCAGCGAGAGGCCGACGCTGAGGAAAACGCGTCGTGACAGCCGGTCTGCTGGTGTTCCGGTGACGGTCGCCCGGGTCGCCTCTTAATCCCACCCAGACGCGTCGTTTGCTCAAGACCTTTTTCCGCCCATCGCCTCAAATCAGGGCGATGGCCCCCAATTCTTTTATTGGGGGGGGGGGGGGCAAGAGGGGGGGTGAGACCAAAATTCTCAATTCTCTCTCTCTCTCTCTCTCTCTCTCTCTCTCTCTCTCTCTCTACGTAGCTGCAGCGGAGCGTCAGACTGGGGCTTTACAACACAGTCAACAGCTGGGAGTTTCTTCAGAGAAATTCAGTTTTCAGGGTGGGTTTCATTTTTCATAAATCAAACTACTGAGGACTATTCCATACTACTACTACTTCCATTTATGCACTAATGTACCAGTGCACATTCTGAAGCTGCCAAGGACCTCAGCGGGCCCCGACGCATGTGTGGCCAATACGTCGAAACAATTAGTAAACAAACATTCATTCAATAATAAATACGAAGGTCTTTCCAGACTTGGCAGTAAAGGCACTGCAACACCGGGCAGCATGTGGACCACTGCATCTGATCCGGACAACTCTGCAGCTGCTACCGCAACGTCAGCCACGAAGGGCTAACCGAAAAAAGTTTCCCCCGACTTTTGCCCATATTTGCATGTGAATTTGCATGGTCCAAACCAACATGTTTTTCAGCCGCCACTCAAGGCCGAATGAGACTTCTTTGCGTTTTAAAAAAGCTGCGTGGGGGTCACCTTCTGTCAAGACCGCGCCGACCCTGGAATGTGTGAAACACTGTAAAGATGTCATCGCCTCCTCAGTAAGAGGAAACCGCTTCGAGGAAATTTAATCCTCCTTTCTCACACTGTACAGGTGCGACACTCTCCGCTGAGAGGAGCGTTTTTGCTTTCTTTTTTTTTTTCCAGCTGAAGGATGGGATCTGTTAGCCTCACCCGCTCTCCACATTTAGCCCTTTCCCCCCCCCAAGGATCCCTGTAGTATTGAGATATTTTTGGGCCATATTTTTTTCTTTTCTTTTCCAGCCTCCGTTCCAAAACAGTTTTCATTCTCCATGTCTGGATGATTAAAGATCACAAGAGGACAGACTGTATAATTCAGCGTTATTAAAAGAAGCAGAAACAAGACCGTTATCAGACCGTTAATCGCATCCTCGGGCTTTAAAGCACCGATAATTAAAACCGGTTGCATTAGGCAGCCTGATTATTCAGCACGGTCTCAACAATGTGATGATCATAATAGCGGCGCTGCGGCGAAGCACAGTTTAAGTCACGCTGGGTAGAATATCACCCTGCAATTTGCAGGTAAAAGCTGCAGCTTTCCCCGGGTGCTACCCGGTAGATCAGTGTTGGTCGACTTTCACATAGGCTTTAACAGAATCCAACCGTAGATATTCTTTGCAGTCCTGACTGGTGGGTGATTTCTATGAAGACCACTTCTAGTCAAGGGGAAAGGAATAAACAGACGGCCAAACTTTCACAGCCCCGACACTGAGAGCCATTTCGGCGACGTTTGAACTGGATTGCGTCAGCGCGCAAACTAATTCAGGACAGGACGCACAAGTGCCCCCTGACCTCTTGACATCCTGTCAGCTGACATGACAAACGAGGCTCGGCTCCCCGCAAACAGCAATTTTTATTTTCAGTGTGTTACTCCAGAGGAATGATGTACCGCAGCAGCAGCAGCAGCAGCAGCAGCAGCAGGGTTTGGTCGGGTGGGTTGTCTGACGCTCGCAAATCATTCCCCGTCCGCACATGCCATTGTTTCAGCTCCTCCCAGTGCCCCCCCTCCGACGCACGCTGGCCTCCCAACGCGGATCCCTCTGGACTCCACCTGACAGGCTGCCTCTAGCCTTTCTGCTTGCCGAGGTGTCACATATCCAAGCCTTGCCTGAGTTGCTAAAGGCGGCCGTGACCGGGGATGATTTGGCCAGAAATAGAAGCGTCACATGAGCGCGCTGACCAGTCAGCCAGCTGCTCGTCCTTACATGGAGCCCAGAAGCGGCCGCACAATCGGATGCAGACGGTACCGACACGACGACAACCGCACGGGGCAGTCAGTCATTTCTGTACGGAGCTTGTCCCCCAAAAAAAACAAAAACAAAATCCTCCACCGAGCCTCAATTTTGCAACGCTATCACTTTTGTCTTTGGTTGTATAAAAAAAAAAAAAAGTACTGAGAGATTTTGTGATACGTGAGTCACGATGGATTCATTTACAAAGTTGCCACTGGTATAAATGGAAAGTCAAGTTTCAATGGTTCCTGCACAGCTTGAGATAGTTAAAAGCAAGACTGCCTTGCCTTTAACTCAAAGAATCCTCCCCCCTTAGACACTGCTCATCACTACCTCATGTGCACTATGTATGTAACCATACCAAGTCAAACCCTTTTCTAGCTCTTAATTAATTGCATTTTTGCCCTATTATTTTTTTGTCATTTATGTAATGTAAATAAGCATAATGCAAGGAGTATCGCCTTAGGCACCGTCTGCACCTTTGCCGTGCAGGCACTTTTTAAATGTGATTTTTTTTAGACTATTGGTATCTTTACACTGAATCAGGGAAACGCATAGGAATTCTGATGCACCTGTTTTAACCCGTTTTTAACTCTTAAAAATGGCAATAAATCTCGAATCTAATCTAATTTGGGAGCAATCTGACTGTCAAGATCTGAGAGTTCCCGACCGCTGAAGATACTGCTGATCTCAGGAGGAGCGGCGACGGGGCAGCAAAAGATACCAAGAGGTATGAAGCCACAAAAAAAAGTTATGGATTTTTGTCCCATTTCAAGAAAGGAGGGCCGTGATCGGGTGCGAAACATCCAAATTCAAAAAGCTGTGACTCATCCGAGTCGAGCAGTCAAGGTGAGAGAGGCAAACAGCACGTGCACTTGAGGTTCGGAAAGAAAAAAAAAAGAACAGATCCATTCTACCTCCCGCAAACAAAACACAAAGCCTCACAGTTCCAGTGGCGAGCTGGTCATTAGCATAGCTAACACTGGGCCAGCGGCCGGACAAGAGGCGCTCTGTGCCACCGGCCTTTGATACCGAGCCGGCCGTTTACAGAAGGCCACCAGAAACACTGCGAGACGCCTCTCGTGGGCCGAGTGGAGAGCCGGGAGAGGTGGGGGGACGCGGGGGATGGGAGAAAAAAAATAAAATAAAAACACACAAACACATGGAGGCACGGCAGCTGAGGTTAGCCGAGGCCTCGCACGCATGTTTGTGGGAAGAACGGAGCAGTTTGGCTCGTTAGGGGACGCCAGGAGTTAAAGAACGGGCGGTTTCGCCTTCGTGTCGCCCTGCCTGATTTAAGCGAGGGGGCTCCTCATGCTTCAAAGCGACCGAAATGGAGGGGGGGGGGAAGAAAAAAATGTCCAGTCTGGGTTTAATGTCTGTCAAAGAAGACAGAGGGGAACCCTCAACGCCGCCGCAAGCATTCGGGGAATAATGCGGCGGCATTAAGGGCCATTAGGGCTCCATGCTGGGTCGGTGGAAGAATGCGGACCTCCACGACAGCGGGGGGGGTTGGTTGGAGGGGGCGTTGGGGGAGGAGCTGGATGGGTGCGGGGGGGTGGGGGGGGTCGCCAGGGAGGGAGCGGCTGGCTTCACCGAGAGCGCCAGCGTGAGTTTGTCGCAGGCAGCAGCGCCCGCCGGCTGGCAAGCGCATCGGAGCACCGACGGCGATGTTTATTTGCATGTGTCTAAAAAAAACACAGATGTCTAAAAAAAAAAAATGTTCGGGAAAAAAAAAAGCTTGGCAGCCCAGAGCTCCGGGCTTCTGGTCGAGACGTGGAGCCAAATGGGAGACAGTGGTTGTAAAGTAGTTAAGAGGCAAAATCGTTTTTGACGAAATTGTCTCCTCCCGGAGCGTCTCACTGCGAGCCGGCCCAGTTTCACAGACGCAGCGAGCTTCTGGGAGGGAACTCAGAAGATTAAAGCTGAAACACCCCACCACCCCCCCAACCCCGACAGCCATCTCCTGCCATCCTCCTCCTCCTCCTCCTCCTCCTCTCCCTCCCAGCGCTGCTCGACCGACGTCGAACGTTAGGGCGCAAAAAGACTGCGTTTCCTTCATATTTGGCGACGGCTTCGGCGCTCACATGGAGACGCAGGCGCGCCAGGATGAACCCCCCCCCCTTGCCCGCCATCACCCCCACCATCATTGTGCGGCGCCCGTCATGTGACGTGACGGAGGCGAAGGAGGGCTAACACATAACAGTGCGATTGTGCTGCCAGGGGGCCGAGGCAGGCCGATCAGAGAGAGACAGACTGTTCTCCCGCTGCCAGCGTCGGTGCCAAGTGGCCCCCTTCCGCCCACCGAGATGCGGACATGCCCACCGGCAAAGGGGGGGGGGGAGAGGATCCGCCCCCAACCACCATCATGGAAACCTGAACAGGCCTCCGGATGCACTTTAGCGCACATTTTACGAGCCTCCTTTGCTTCCTCGTCGAAGCGGCTCAGCAGCCCAAGGTCGAAGCCTTTTCAGTTTGGAAAAAAAAAATAGAAAAAAGGATTATGAAAAGGATGACGGAGGAAATGTGTATTTAAAAAATCATCATCCCCCGTCGCAGCCGCGAACCCACATTAATCCCGCGAGACGGAGAGAATCTAATTAAGCGCGAGTCAACGGGAGGCCGACGGGAGTGACGCGTCTTCCCGTCTCTCTGCCGGAGCCTCGCCCGGTGAGACGCTCCACACTTTAACCGCGTTCAGACTGCCAGCCAAAATCCAATTTGCAGCCCAACCACATTGAAACCGAATGGCTCTTTTGTAGTCTGAACAGTCAACAGACCACATGATATACGGACTGAAAGCACCTCTGGGAGGTGGTTTCAAATGGCATTAGGACGGATGCAGCTCGGTCTGAACGGCTCCAAACACACCGATGGCTTTTGACCGTCCGTGACCTCACTCGTCCACACGACGCAAGACCACAGAGCGCCACTCGAGATGCGGCGCTGTAACGTAACGGAGCGGACAGAAGCAGGGGACAACAGCAGTCCCTGGACAGAGGAGGAAACTCATGGGCTCATCAGTCTGTGGGGAGATACAGTAGCTCCATTCAAGCCAAGCTGGAGGCCGTTTATGAGGGCAAGTCCTGCTGTCGCCATTATGTGACGTCACACGCTACTTGCGCTTGAACGAAGCTTCCGCTCCGACGTCATTGCTACAGCAACCTGTCGGATCGGTCAATAATGTGGCCCAGTCTCAACAGAGCCAGATGCTAAAAACAGTGTGGACGGTCAAGCCCTAAAGATTTGGATTTGAGACGGAAACTGAATGCAGCCTTCCAGACGGGAGGTGAGGCGGGTTCGTCTTCATTCGCCGACTCCGTTTTACAGAAAGCCGTCGAGTGAGGCCTCGTTGACAGGGAAGTAAGTCATCGATGCACCTATCTTTTTCTTCCATCTTTTTCCTGCATCGTGCTCTCCGCTTCCTCGTCGGAGCAGCTTGGCGGCTCAAGGTCGAGACGTTCAGTCTGGAGAGGAGGAGAAACTCCTCCTCTCCAGCGTTCGTCTTTGTTCTCGCTTGTCATGAAATCTTGGACGACGGCTCGTTTCTGCGTCAAAAGGGAAAATCTGTAGCGATATATGTTCTGGCGCAATGCAGGTGATGCCGTCAGCCGTGATAAAACTTCACCTTTGTCTGATGTCTTTGCTGGGGGTCAAGTGTTTGCTGATAGCCGCCGCTGACAACCAGGAGCATGCCCTTGATTCTGCAGGCGACTGGACTGAACACAACGCTTCTACATATGACCTATAATCTTCTGCTACTTCTTCTCTTTTCTTTTTAAGTCATATGCTTTTTCCATCTTCTCTTTGCACTGTATACACTATATTACCAAAAGTATTTGCTCACCTGCCTTGACTCACATATGAACTTAAGTGCCATCCCATTCCTAACCCATAGGGTTCAATATGATGTCGGTCCACCTTTTGCAGCTATTACAGCTTCAACTCTTCTGGGAAGGCTGTCCACAAGGTTGAGGAGTGCGTTTATGGGAATATTTGACCACTCTTCCAAAAGCACATTGCTGAGGTCACACACTGATGTTGGTGGAGAAGGCCTGGCTCTCAGTCTCCACTCTAATTCATCCCAAAGGTGTTCTATCTGGTTCAGGTCAGGACTCTGTGCAGGCCAGACAAGTTCGTCCACACCAGACTCTGTCATCCGTGTCTTTATGGACCTTGCTTTGTGCACTGGTGCACAGTCATGTTGGAAGCGGAAGGGGCCTGCTCCAAACTGTTCCCACAAGGTCGGGAGCATGGAATTGTCCAAAATGTTTTGGTATCCTGAAGCATTCAAAGTTCCTTTCACTGGAACTAAGGGGCCAAGCCTGACTCCTGAAAAACAACCCCACACCATAATTCCTCCTACACCAAATTTCACACTTGGCACAATGCAGTCCGAAATGTACCGTTCTCCTGGCAACCTCCAGACCCAGACTCGTCCATCAGATTGCCAGATGGAAAAGCGTGATTCATCACTCCAGAGAACGCGTCTCCACTGCTCTAGAGTCCAGTGGCGGCGTGCTTTACACCACTGCATCCGGCGCTTCGCATTGCACTTGGTGATGTATGGCTTGGATGCAGCTGCTCTGCCATGGAAGCCCATTCCATGAAGCTCTCTGCGTACTGTACTTGGGCTAATCTGAAGGCCACATGAAGTTTTGCCTAGGTGCTTGATTTTATACACATGCGGCCAGGCCAAGTGATTAGGACACGTGATTCTGATCATTTGGATGGTTGAGCCAATACTTTTGGTAATATAGTGTATAAATGCAAATTTCTCCTATGTGAAATGAATATAGACATTCTATACCATTCTTTTCTATTCAACAGCTAGACTTGCTGTGATCAAAGTACTTATTATGATGGATGACGTGACTGTTCATTTATTTTTGTGACCCTATTGAGCTTAAAAAAAAAAAAAAAGAGGGCGTTCTCTTTCTACCTTCAGACAGAAACTTTCCACACTGGAGCTCTGGGGAGGGGGGAGGGGGGGTGGGGGGTGACAGATTGTCATTGCGGCTCGCAGCGGTGATGACTTCTTCCAAGAGATGCTCGGCGCCGGGGCGTTATCTAACTGGCATTTACAACCTGAGCAGGTGCTAAAAGTTGAGGCTATCAACTTTATGGGCAAATCCAAAGCAGGTCAAGCAAGCGGCACAGCGTGACCTGACCACTCATTGGGAACATTCCTGCGACAAAAGGCGGGTCGGAGCCAAAGGTGAGTAGTCCCGCTGTGACCTGAGAGCAGGGGGGAGTTTGGAGGGGGGGGGGGATTTTTTTTTTTTTTTTTTTTTTTGGGAGGGGGGGGGGGTTGGAGGGGGGGGTGGAGTCAAAGGGACACAGTGTTCTTCGAAAACGTGCACGTTCCCACAGAGGGAAGGGTGGGAGGAGGGTGGGGGGGGAGGACACCTCCGCGAAGAAAAACTGGTTTGACTCTCGCCTCTTAAAAGCCTCTTGTTGATCCTGAAAACATTACACAACGTGCACATATTTCTTACACGCGTGTGAGCGGCGCCTCCTGCTCCCTGGCGGCTTCCACGCAGCGTTTCGCTGAAGCCGTCGAGCCACGCAGCGGTGTCGGGTTTTCTCGCCCCGCGTTCAGGTGGGGAAATGTGGGGGGGGGGGGGGTCGGGGGGGTTGCAGGGGGCATTCGTGGGCGTGACGTCAGCGTGGAAAGCGCGCCGCCACCACTCGCTATCCCGCCAAGAGGATTACAAGAGAGGAGGACAGGTCAAAGTACGGAGGAGACGCAAATTTAAAAAAATCCATCCGCCGTCGTAGCCGCGAAAACCCACCTTAATACCGCCAGGGCGACCGGAGGGAAGTTTAATTAAAAACACGAGGGGGTCGGGAGGCCGACGGGAGCGCCCGTCCCGGGAGAGCCGCTGCAGTTTGAAACAAGAGTTTGACGTCACACACAAGAGGAGGTTTGAACTGATTTTTTTTTTTGGGGGGGGGGGTCTTTATTCTTTTTCCACATACGTTCCCTGTGGGTGTGGCACACATGATAAACACGTGAGGTGCTTTGTTTTTTTTGTTCTTATGTTCCGTTTTTTTTTTTTGTGCAAAAAAAAAAAAAAAAAACCTATCGGGAATCTCAACTTTGCTTTGCAGAGCGTGGTCGAGCGAGGCCTCGTCCCGCACCGTCCCGTTGGCAAGAACAAGGAAGTCATTAATGGACCTATCTTATCGCTCCCATATCTGCACCAAAAACGCTTAGGGCCAGACGAGATACGGCGGATATAGAGGCCTCGCTTTCCCGCCGGCGGAAGGTGACGGCTTAAAAAAAAAAAAAGAAAAAGAAAAAGGGCAAAGAGAAAAAACACAGCATGTGCCAGCAGCGACAGACCCCCGCTTGCTTCGTCTGTGTCACTTCGTCTTATCACAATGCAGCTTAATCATTAACGCCACGGCCACATTCTGGCTGTTTGACTGCTGCGTGTCTCCCACAGCCTATGTGTGCGTTCGCCATAGCATGAGGCTCTGCGACACGTTTCGTGTCGTAGAGGAATAGAGGGAAGGTGATGCGGAGATTTTGTTACACGTAGGGGCAGAAAGAACAAGTACCACCACTGCAGCAGCTGCACTGGAAGCCTCACTCGTAACCTCGTAACTCTATTTATAACTCAAACTGTCCCCCACCACCCCCCTCTCTGCAATAGCTAATAATAATGATGAGAATGTGATTATTTAAAGGAGTAGTACGTGTGTTATCAAGCTATTGCTCCTCTAAATTTGAACATCAACCTTTTTTAAGCACATCGTGAACTCAGGTCAGGGGTGGGCAGGCAAACTTTTTCACTCGTGGGCCACAGTGAGTTGTGAAGTTTGACAGAGGGGAAAAAACAATATCATGAGATACGTAGAAAACGTGCGCTTTAATGTCAGTTGAATAATAAACCAAAGCGTTGCAACAAGATATCCGTCTTTGAAGCCCTATGGTATTTAGCTCTTTGTTGAAATTTCTCTTAAAACACTGGGGAAAAAAAATGGATGAAACGCAACTATTTTCTGACTTACTTACTGTTAATATAATTTCTTTGAGTTCGGCGGGCCGGATTAAAAGGCCTAACGGCCCACATATGGACCCCAGGCCGTAGTTTGCCCGTGTCTGAACTCGCGGCCTCAGACTTGAAAGTTTTTTTTCCATCTTCTCTTTGCATTGTATACACTATATTACCAAAAGTATTTGCTCACCTGCCTTGACTCACATATGAACTTAAGTGCCATCCCATTCCTAACCCATAGGGTTCAATATGATGTTGGTCCACCTTTTGTAACAACACAAACAACTCTCCTTCTGCTGCTTTGCAGCAGCGGCAGGACTCTACTTTGACGACAAGAGGAAGAAAATTCTCAGGAACAAAGGGCACAAAACAGCGTCTAATTATTTATTACAATTATTGTTATCATCTGCAAATTCCAACCTTCTTTCCCCTTTTGTCTCGAGTTCGAGTCATTCCAGTCGTGCACGTGTGCGGCATCTGTCTTGTCACCACCACCGCCATCACCACAGTTGACTGATGTTTACACCCGAATTACTGGCGCTGCCCCAGCTGACATACCTGCTTTACAGGCTGCACACACACACACACACACACACACACACACACACACACACACACACACACACACACACACACACACACACACACACACACACACACACACCACGCGTTTACTCGGCTTGGCTTTGCTCCTGCACGTTCTCTGGGTACAGACCTGAAAAAAACGACTGCTCGTGATCGACACCCCCCCCCCCCCCCCCGGGGGGGACGTGACCTTCCCTGTTAAGCAAAGCAAACCAGCCCCGACTTATTGGGATCTGCCGCTGGCCCTGGCAGCACTGGGACTGGGACTGGGACTGGAGCTGCGCTGCGCTGCGCGGCTCTTACTGCGCATGCCCAGTGGCCGACCCGCCTTGTCGTCAAACAGCGGCAGCCAGGAAAAAGAGCTCAACAGACTGAAATGAACTCGCGTGATTAACGGCGAACTAATTAGATCGCCCGGTTGAGGGAGGCCAAGCGTCGGCTCTCCCCCCCTCCCGCCCCTCGGTAGCTTCTGGCTTCCTCCAGGTTCCCACACTGGTTTCGGGGCCCCGAACGAACCGAAGAGCTCCGTCTGAATCGGCTCTATTGTGACTGTGACACTCTCTCTCTCTCTCTCTCTCTCTCTCTCTCTCTCTCTCTCTACAGAAGACACGCACGCACGCACGTGTGTGTGAGCAAGCAGCCCCATTCAGCCGTGTTCCGTTGCGTGCATTCGCCACCTCTTCCTCTTCCTCCGAGAGGTTTGGTTTTTTTTTGGGGGGGGGGGAGAGAAATCACCGACAGTGAACGCAGCACGGCACACGCGCAGCACGCATAACGTAAACCACGTGCGGCACCAACAACGGCCGACCGGAGCCGTCACGTCACGTCCAGAGAAGGGAAGGGAAGGCGACCGAAGACAGAAACCAAAAAAATGAAAGAAGAGCAACAGAGAAAACGACGGAAATGTCGCTCTCTCTCTCTCTCACGTTGTGTTGCACTTACCAGCAGCAGCAAGCCTCCCCCCCCACCACCCCTCTCTTCCTCCCTTACCCCTCCTCCTCCTCTTCCCGGTTCCTCCTCTTTAAACCACACGAGCCGCGTGGTGGCGACCGCAAGAAATGCGTGATTAAAGAAAGTGGCTCAACAACACCGAGGGAAGGAGAGTGTGTGTGTGTGTGGGGGGGGGGGGGGGGGGGGGGCACAGAGACAAACTGCGATATACAATTTTTTTCTTCCTCCTCCTCCTCTCCGCAGACAAAATGTACTTACCAACGAAATAGGACACCAGCTCAAGGGGGGCAAGCGAGCCGTCCTTCTCCGCCTCTATCTCAGTCCGTCTCTCTCTCTCTCCCAGAACGGTTCCCTCCTCCACCTCCACCACCACCACCACCAAACACCACCTTCTTCTCCTCTTCGTACGTTTCTTCTTCTTCTCCTCCTTCTTCTTCGACGCTTAACGTCACGGCTTCCACGGCAGTGCGGGTTGTTCGCCTCGTCTGCGCCTCATGCGACCATGTTGCCGTGAATGTCGCCTGCTGCTGCCGCCGCCGCTCGCTCTCCTCATCCGGGCGTTCAGGGGGGGATTGAGCCGCCGTCTCACTCAGCGCCGCAGCTCGGGATGACAGCTATGGATGAGGGAGGGAGGGAGGGAGTGAGGGAGGAGGGTGGGAGGGAGGAGAGGAAGGGATGGGGGGGAGGGGGGGGCAGTGGTCAGTCTGGCCGGCGTGGGGAGGGAGAGAAGGGGTGGGCAATCCATACCAATGATGTGCTGGGGAATTCTTTTTTTTTTTTTTTTTTGCTGTTGTTGTTGTTGTTGTTGTTGTTGTGCTTATGAGCAGCACAAAATGATAAAAAAAAAAAAAAAAAAAAAAAAAAAAAAATCCACTGTTTGTTTTTGGGGTTTTTTTGCGGGTGATTTGCATTGATTTGTTCCCGGGCTGTGAGTGTGTGTGTGTGTGTGTGTGTGTGTGTGTGTGTGTGTGTGTGTGTGTGTGTGTGTGATACGAGCGCATCCCGTGCGCGCACCCGACACCTAACCGAGCATTTAAATCACAAAAGGGGGCAGATTTTTAATGTTTTAACATTTAAAAAAAAAAAAAAAAAAAAGCAGGCGAACACACCAGCACATAAACCCTGGCATTCCTCACTTTTTCCTCATTCCCCGCCCCCCCCACCTCATTTCTCTCTTTTTCCCACCTCTAGTTCATACCGGACGGAAACACAGGAAGGAATCCGGGGGAATCGCAGCTTCGGGGCGACTTGAACAACGATTTACGTCGACCTCGCCCTCATTTGTGTGTGTGTGTGTGCTCTTTTGTTCCACTCCCATGGGCTGGCTGTCGTCTGTGTGTGCAAAATGTGTGCGGACGCTATGATCTCCGAGGCTGCGGCTAATGTTTAATCCTTCAAAACTGCTCTATTATGGCTGGGGCCACGTGCGCCAGGCATAAATGCGTTACGTAACCGCCGCAGCCAGTCAACAACAGCGGGGGAAGGGGGGAGAGAGAGTAGGGGAGGGGCCTGAGGGGGGTGGGGGGCGGAGGGAGTGTGGGGGTGGGGGGTTGCCGTTTGAAGGGTATTTAAACCACCTTCAAGCAAAATGTACATTATACTACTGTGTACTAAAGTGCATATATCACAGTAACATGTAAATTCTTATTTGTTTAAAGGTCCTAATGCGTGTGGTTTAGTGACACCTACTGGAGATGAAGAATAGTGCAACCCCTGTTCTATTTTATTTATTTATTTATTTATTTACATTTGTCCCCCTTGAGCTCACATACTCCTTAAACCAGCTGCAATGCTCCAATCTCTATGATTGAAAATGATTGTTCTTAGCAAAATTATTATTATTATTTCTTTTCCATTGGTCCTATGTAGTTACACACTGCGCCCTCAAAATACCTCTATTAAAGATTGTAGACGAACAGGAAGAATACCAGTTAGAAACTGCTAATAAAACACACCGAGGTTCGTCTTTTGTGTGAGAATCTATTTCCCTTTTTAATTCTATAATTGCTGTGTCTTGTTGAGACCTGACACTGCTGCCCTGTTCAGTCACAGTGGAACGTCTGACTCTTTGTGACTCAGCCACTGCAGTCTCACCCACGCATGGCCTGGCGTACCTTGTTATTTCACATTACAGCCACATAACTGTCCTTGATGCACACAAAACTACATGTTGCCTGTAGGGACTGCGCAGGGCTTGGTCTTAACCTGCACTGGCATCATAATTCTGGGTAATAACAGAGAATGGATTTAGAGGCACAGTACTCGTTTATCATCCATTGATAAGAGATTATAAAAACATAATGTCAAAGTTAAAACCTAACCAGACCAACATTTTTGCATCCATAAAAGATAACATAACGGAGAATAATTTTGGTACTTTTGAAAATGAAAATGAAATGAGCAAGATTTTGATGTACGGTTTCACTCTAATCCCAAAGAGACGTAGCCGTTTACAGTAACTGCGGTAGACGTGTCAGTTGATTAACAGGACTGCATTTGGACACATTGAAAGTAAACAATATTTGAGTTACTCTCACCAAAACAACAACTTAATATCGTAATAATTCAGTGAGCGATCTGTTTAGCTTAATAGTAATAAAGAGATAGGGCGACGGCAGGGTTACACCCTGGACAAATTGTCAGTTGATTGCAGGCCCACGTGAAGTGACAAAGCAACATCGGCACTCCAATTCAGTGGACACCACGGACAACTTTGGGTTGTAAAATTAGCCTCACGTGCATGTCTTTGGATTGTGAGAGGAAGCCGGAGTACTACAGAGAACATGCAAACTCAACACAGAAAGGCCCTGCGACCTTCACACTGTGATGCGACGGCACTAACCACTGCACCACCGTGCTGCAGCGTGCTAATTATAATTCAAACTTTCTGCCACCCACTTGTTTACAAGCCTTTAACCATAGCAGGATCTGGGGGGAGTACAGCAACAAGAGGGCCTTTTCTTCGAAAAACACAACACATTTTTTGTATGACACTTGTGACGAAGCACTCTATTCTATATAGATAGGTGATTAAAGTACAAAATGTTTTTCTTAAGTTACCTTTCCCAACAAATTGCATTCAGGCTTATTGGAGGATCGGTGTAAGAAATTAACGCTTGTACTCATCTTCAGTAAAGTCAAGTATTATCAATGTAATCCACACAGCGTAGCAAATACACAGAGGTTTATCTTTATCAAGGCTCGAATACACTTATTGGAATAATCTATGAATGGATTGTCTTCCCATGTGACAGCATGCTTTAATAGGATTACAAACAATCCTGAATCTTTTATGTTGAGCATGATGAGCTGCAATGTGTCATCTCACGGGTTCAGCCCCAACTCTCACCTGTTTTCATCCAAAAGGGAGACGATTCCAAGACCAATAGCTCCACAGTTGCTTTTATCAACCACCAAACCCTCTGGGCGGGGGGGGGGGGGTCACAATGTTGCAACACCAATGTACTGTCTGCTCTCTGGCAGTCACACAACAAATATCACAGCTTCATAGCAGTTACAGGAAAAGGACCCGCTTTGTTATTGTTTTCTTGGAGTGTTTCATTTGTAGTTACACCGTGGCAGGCTGGTAAACATTATCACATACATACACACGGATCGTAAAAAGATCAGGTGTTGTTGCGTGTTGATGCATAAATCATGTTTCCCGATAACCACAGATCATCGTGACGAATAACATCGTCGAGTAGAAAAAAATGGGACTGGCAAACAGGGTATGTGTGTAATAGTCATGTACAAGCTGGAGCCTTTTGTCACACGGGATAATGTTCACACTCTTTATTAGCGTTATCGTGCACAGGCAAGTCTGCTCGCTCGGGAGCAACGTCAACCATATTTTCTGAGACTCACACCCACAACTCAAACAGACCTTTCGGTGAGCAGTTCACGATGCACTCCTCTTATCTCTCTTCTCTACTGGTCTTTCTTTACATATTTCTTTTTCCCACAAACGTGAGAAACGCCCATATACTGGAATCCAATTACATAACCCACGCTGCTAAATGCAAGATTGTTTGGCCCCTCCCGTTACCATAGCGTCCGTTTTGTATGCTGCTGGCGACTGTAAAGAAAGCGGGATTGTATGCAGGCTGTCTGAGGCTCTTTTTTTTTTTTATTGCCATTTGGATTGATGACAGCTCTTTACTCTACATACCACCCTGTACATTTTTGTTCCACACGAGGCCCCATTTACAATTCACATTCAGATTTCATATACAGACATGTGGCTTCCAGACAATGTTAAGAACACATTTTAGTTTAATGCAGAATACACTGCAGGATATTTAAATGTGAATGAACACATTTGTAATTTCTCTCTCTGAAATGTTATTTTAAAGTGACTAATGTTACATTCAATGGAAACAGGCCCTTGTCATACATTCTCTCTCTAGTCCATGTCAAAAGGTTCTAGGAGCAGTCATTTATTCTTTATCAAGTGTTTTTGGTCTTAAAATTCTCCCTATAAGACTCTGCTTTGCTGTGCTAACAACATTTACAGCAAGTATGTTAGAAACAAACAAACAAAAAATGTCTTAAAATCACTCCTTAAAATCACGTGCTCTAACAGAGGCGTACACATGACACTATTTACCTACACAATGGACCCTGTTCTTTGTCTTCAGACTAAGTTATTTACCCATTACTAACGTGGCTATTTGATTAGGTACTGGTACGACGCCTGACGCCATTCCCTTATTATTTCAAGTGTGAAAGCACACCTCACTTAAAATATTTGCTGCCATCCTGTGGACAACTACTGGTAAAGCGGTTTTCAAGGGTGTTCTTTAAAGATTTAAATTTAAATTTCTTGTCAAAAGTTTAATAAACTACCCATAGATATATTTGTTTAAGTAAACAATCTCTCTAAAATAAGTCACTTGGAGTTGCTACCCATAGAAAACTTATTTTACGTAACCATAGCAATAGTCTTGCTCAAAGGGGGTCTTCATCTTGTGCCATAAGGCAACTGACACAGACAATCCAGCCTCAGAGTTTGTTTAATATTTAGACTTGGATGCTCACACTGATTTCAAATACACCAAACGCTAAAAACAAATAGTAATATTTACTCACTGTTACTGAAATGCAGTGGAATGTTTCGTGCATTCTGGGCATACATACCGTACTGGCTAAAAAATATATATAGCCTACATTTACAATCCACCTTGTGCAGTTTTTCATTTCAGCTTCATTCACACCGTCATGTCAGCATGGATCTATGAGTGATTTTGGTGAAAGATGTTCCCAATGAAATCATATCCAATTTCTGGAGTGATAGTTGACAAATGTCAGATGGAACCAGAAAGAAAGGACTGCAATATGCATTGAAGCAGTGGAGTGAAAGCAGAGGAAGGACATTTTGAATTTGAAGGGTTAGGGTTACTGCTGGAATTAGGGTTAGGGTTTTGGGGTTCCTCATGGGCTAGAAGACCCAAATTTGACGTGGCTGTGTCTTGAGGGATCCCGATGAACCTGCAAGTGGCCCCATGTCTCTAGGACAAAGTTGACTTTTGAGCCCATAGACTTGCATGGCATTAGGCTTAGCGATAAGGCTGGAATTAGGGAAGCCAAAATGGTGACAAAATAGTTTTTTTTTTCAAATTCACTGAAACAACATAAATGTGCAAATAATGTTTTACCTTTGGCACACCACTTTTTGTGATAACCAACATTCTTTTTTTTTATCATGAACATTCATTTCACATTTCTATTAATTTATGAAATCATTTTATTTTGTACAAATAAACAACTTTAGCAAATCACTCTTTGTGACATCAAATCCTGAACATTACTATTTAAACAAGAATACTCCTTTCACCCCCAGACGTGACTCTGCGTCCCCCGGTGGGGGTGTGCCACCCACTTTGACAAACACTGGGTTAGGACCTCCAAGGCATCTTTATTTAATTCAATCATTAAAACATTCCCAGTAATTTTGTTTTTGGTGTAGGAGGTCCAACCTAAAAGACAATACAGACAGGAGACACAACTCAACAACAACAAAACAAAAAAAATAAATAAATATATATATATATATACATATATATATATATATATATATATATATATATACATATATAAAGGGGGGGGGGATTTGAGGAAAATCAATTCTGCATCTTAGGTCAGGCAAAGAGTGTACTTCTTTTCTTTTTTTTTAAGAAAGACATTTCACTTCACTTCACTTCCAATGTTGAATTGTATTATTTCCCCACTTCCTTCCAAAAACAGGATTTAGATTTGTCTTTTATTTCTCGTTCCCTTTATCTTTTTTTTTTTTTTTTTTTAATGCGCGTCTAGTCACTGCGGGGGGGCGTACCCGCCCCCTTTCCCTCCCTCTCGCGCACGCACACACGCGCAAAAAACATGGCGGCGTGTGTGTCACCGCTACTACGCTCCTCCTTCCGAATCTGCAGCCCTCTGACGATTCCCCATCACCGCTGCCGGGCGAAGCTGAGGACGCCGCGCAGGAGGTGCGGGAGTCAGAGGAGACACGTGCATCAGACGGCGACGAGGTAAAATGGCATCCGCGGGCGCCTCGTTCCCTTTCATCTCGGAATTGCGCGGGACAGGTCCCGCTGCTCGCGTTGCGCCGGGCGGAAGGCGTGCGCGCCGTCACGTGCCGGAGGATGGTTGATTGACAGCAGCGCACGCCGTTTACCGCGCAGAAGGCTGGGCTTTTGGCGGGCGTCACCCACCCACCCGCACCCCCTCCCTCTCCCAACCCCCCCCCCCCAACCCCAGCCTCCAATATGGCGGCACGCGCATTTGAATCAGTGATGGGTAGCGTTGCAGTCAAGACCGCACCGAGCAGAGACGTTATCGAGACTAGAGAGCATCGAGATCGAGACGAAGACCGAGACATTTGGGCTTTGAGACCGGGACAAGACCGAGACTTTCAACATCAAAGAAAAATAACAACAAAACTGAGAAAAAATGAGCAGTGTCTATTTTTGAAATCATGTTGGCTTCTAAACTGAACAGCAACATCCTCTTTTCAGCAAGGTATCTGTAAATTCTCTACATTTAGTTAGTACATATCGAGCCAAGTATTAATTCTCATACAGCGACTGAGTTCCAGCAACATCAATTTGGGGAATGTACATAAACAACAAGACATTTCTTGCACATCAATTATGACCAGTGATTGGTGTTGTTGCTACTCCAACTGAAAGATTCTATATTCTTATCAAACACACTACGAACAGATTCATTCTAATTGTTGTTGTTGTTGTTGTTGTTGTTTTCAGTGTAATACAAGTTGCTTCTCAATCAATCTGTGTTGGACCTGCGTTGATACGCAGTCGTGTGTGTGTGTGTGTGTGTGTGTGTGTGTGTGTGTGTGTGTGTGTGTGTGTCTACAATCTGCCTCTTCAGACAGGCTGCCGTGGTGATCTCTGGCACAGAGTTGGCTCGTCAGATTCACAGAGAGATCCAGCGTGATGTGGAGGAGCTGGTCGCTCAGGGCAACATGAGACCCCACCTGGGAGTGGTCCTGGTGGGGGACGACCCGGCGAGTCGCACCTACGTTAGGAACAAGACCCGGGCGGCGAGCGTCCTGGGTATTTGGATGTTATTTGAATTCCACAACACCGTGCACACAGTGTGTGTTAGGGTTCTGCACCACACGTCATAGGAACATACGTGAATAACCACATTTACTGTGGACGGCATGGGCACATTCCAGTGAAGTGATGGTGAATGGCCTGCGTGTGTGTGTGCGTGCGTGTGTGTGTGCGTGTGTGTGTGTGTGTGTGTGTGCGTGCGCTCTCCAGGTATCTCCAGTGACACAGCGGTGCGACCGAGCTCAGTCTCCCAGGAGGAGTTGCTGGAGCTGATTGACAAGATGAACCGTGACTGGAGGGTCAGCGGCTTGTTGGTGCAGCTGCCGCTTCCTGGTAAACACGTCACAGCTGCACCGACTGCCCGGCGAGATCCGCGCACGTCGTCGCACCTACTGGAACATCAACGAGTGTCTGTTGTGCTTTGCCCTCCCTTCCGTGCAGAGCACATCAACGAGCGCGCTGTGTGCAACGCCATCGCGCCGGAGAAGGACGTGGACGGCTTCCATATTGTGAATATCGGGAAGCTGTGTCTGGACCAGAGATCCATGGTGCCTGCCACGCCTGCAGCTGTCTGGGAGATCATCAAAAGAGCAGGTGAACTAATGCGGTTCCCCGTCAGTGGGAACCGCACTGAGGAGTTGAACAAACATTACATTCACATTGAGCCGACTCCGATGCTGCCGCCAGCTTGTCATGAATCCTTTTTTGTCTTCAGTGTGGAAGATCACATTTCAGCTCATTAATGCTCAGAGACATGAGTCAGAACTATATTTACATGTGCGTCGGCCTCTCAAGGTAAATTTGTGCCGTCATATCAGTCTGGGTCTCCCATTCAGGATTAGAGCAGCTTGAGTAGAGCAGCTGTCGTTCACAGCCTGGCCCACTAGATGGTGCCATTTTAAGATAATTGCTGTGTATATTTTTCAAAGGTACAAGTGCAACATACTGAAATTAATCATTGGCAGCTGCATATTTTCAACTCAGACTTCAGCTCATAAATTACACATGATCGTAATTTATGAGACTTTGCAGGCTTGTATTTTTGTTTTTTTTTAACTGAAGAGTGTCCAAGGTATGACAAACCTCTGTTGATATTTTTCGTTATCAGTGGTTATCAGTTAAAGTTTGTTATTGTTAGGAGTAATAAATCCAATATGGTTGCTAACTGGTAAAGTGTGCCTTTCACATTATTAAGATTTAGTAGTATCTCGAATTTTGAAGCAGCGTATTTATTATTTCAGTGATAATGAACTTCAGCTTTTGGAAACTTGGATCTCTGAATATGAATGAATGAATGAATGAATGAATGAATGAAAAGCTTTATTTTGAACTTCAAAACTAAACAAAATAACACAATTAATGAAAGACACAGTATGTAAAACAACAAACAATAATAAAAAAAAATGAAAATGATCGATCATTGTAGGATGTGGCAATAGAACGCTGTTCATACTGCTATTAAAAATACAACTAACAAAGAAAAAAGACTGCATGAAAAACAAATATATTGTCAGGCTGCAAAACCTGTAACTTTTACAAGGCTGGTTTTATACCAACTTTTGTCAACTCCCTTCTAATATCAGTGCAAGCTTCCCACCTGTCCACCCACACCCAGTCCGTCTAGCAGACTCTGGTGTTGGCAGACTGCGGGTGTAATAATTGCAGCTTGTGCGGCTCCGGTCCGGCACCAGCCACCGTGGCTCCAGACAGTGTGTGCATTAGTGAGATTAATTTCCCTCCACAAGCCTGAGCAGCCAAGGCGGAGGTGAATCACTACCGTGGGCTCGCTCACATAACCGTGCCGTTGTAATATTTGGTGGGTTCCAAACAATTTGACGTGGTTGTGCCTCAATGTTTGTTTTTTTGTTTTGTTTTTTTTTAATCCCCTAAAACGCTAATCACCCATTGACTTGTAACCTTTGTGAATAATGTCTCTGCGCAGGTATCGAAACGGTGGGAAAGAATGTGTTGGTTGCCGGACGCTCAAAAAATGTTGGAATGCCCATTGCAATGCTGCTGCACACCGACCGCAACCACGAACGACCCGGAGGTGAGAGTGCGCGCGCGCGTGTGTGTGTGTGCGTTTGCATTTGTCCAAACACGAGTGGACCGCCGAGCGTCACTGGCACACCATGTTGCACCATCCTGGCTTTCCCTGGCGCCGTCAGCCGGTGCCACGAAGGTGCCTCAGAGACGAAGGCTTCACTGACTCCCCACCTTCTTATCAACACAATAAAATGCTGATACACACTCTGCAAGAAGAGTTCAAAGAGGAAAAGTACAGGGATTGCAGAGTAAAAGGCTTGAACAGGGCGAGACTCCTGGCTCCCAACATTGTTTGGCTGGCGGATCAGATGCCCTTATAAGGTTGCAGGAAGGAAGGGCGAAGATTTGGACGTGCGGAGCATGAATTTGCTTATTAAGGTGAAGCAACTGCGCGAGTTTGAGATGTCAAAGCGCAGAGCTGACGCAAGGGTTTTAAGTGACTGTATCCAAACAACATATTCACTCAAAGGTATATTTTTCTTTTTTTTTTGAATGAGTCAAGGACAATCTTCAGAATTTGCTTGCCTAGACAAGCAAAGCAACACAAATGGCGGCAACAAACCGGCCAATCACTTGGCAGCCACTCAGTGCATTTAGGCATTTATACGTGGCGCTTAGGAATGTTTCAATATTTCCCCCAAACATGGCAGCAGTCTCAAGTCTTCTTATCAAAAATGAATTATGAAATAGTCTTTTTCCTCCTTTTTCTCCATTGTGCTGAATTCTTATTGGATTATGGGTGGGAGAACCGATGAGACGGCAATATGAGCAGGAGGCACAGTGATTGCCACATACTGAGATGATAGGTTGCGGATGAAAGTGACAAGTGAGTGATGAAATGTCGATGCTGTAAAGAACGTTGAGGGGGGCATCCAAACATCTTCCCTTTGAAACTTTAGACTTATGTTATTATCACGTTTATTTAAAAAAAAAAACATTCCGATTGTCGCTCCATCGAACTGAATCCTGTCTTCAACTATCTTCATTTCACTTGCACCGGTTTCAGTATCAGTAAACAAAGCATGAAATTAAAAATTAGGCAGATGCTTTTATTTTATGTCATCGTGAGACAACACACACGCGCACACGCACACGCACACGCACACACAGATTCATATCCCATCAGGTATGTGACCCTGAGGTTCTGGCTTGCTGTGACTCGCCTCTCCTTCCTCTCCTCCTCTCCTCCTCGTCTTTTCCCAAAGGCGTGTTTGTGTCGTTCCTTTTCTTCCTGCTCCCTTCCTGCTGCTGCGCCTGGTCACACATCATGACGGATGAATGCACTCTCAGATACGATATAAGATAACCGTTGCCACGTCACGCCTCCTGTCTCTGGAACTTCTCGTGTCAAGCGTGACCGCAGAAAAGTGTGGCTCAACTTCTCTCCAGGGCTTACACACCCGCATTCTTCCTTCCTTCAAAAATGTGTGTTATGTGTGTGTTAAGTTATAAGAAAATTCATAGATTTTGTTTCCTCTCATTCATTAAAAAAAAAAAAACATTAATTTTTATATTAGATGAATGTTATTTATTATTATTACTATCATATTCAACATTTTATTTAAAGAGAATGCGTACACCAAAAAGATGCTCTCGTGCACTGGACGAGTCGGCCGCATCATATCCGTGTTTTTTTCTCAGTCAACGTTCAGTGCTCGCTACACTGGAAGCTGCCGCGGATGTGCAGGGTGCTGCGACATCTAGTGGTGAACTTTATATCCCATATCGCCCCCTTCCCAATAGCTGTTTGCACTGTGCCGTGTGTCATATTGAATTTGCTCCATAAACGTATGTTATTGGTGAATAGTCAGACACTCGTAGTTCATCCGAGGTTTTAAAAGGCACAAAGAAAATCGAAGACCGTTGCTGAATGAAAGTTGTATTCTTCCCTTTTTGCTGATTGTCTGTTTCCAGGCGATGCGACGGTGACCATTGCGCACAGGTGCACACCGAGGGAACAACTGAAGGAACTGACCAGCCTGGCTGACATCATCATTGCTGCTGCAGGTAGCTACACCAGGACAATCCCATAGTCTCCATAATTGGTCAATTACATGTTGTCTTTTTTTTTTTTTTTTTGTAATCTTAGTGTTATACATTAAGGTTTGACTTTTTAATTGCAGTTTTATGAACCTCTTTTTTGGGAAGACACATTGTGTGAGATTTGATGCACATGACTTCAGTAATTTGTTTGTACTGTAACAGCTGGATAGAAAACAGGTGGGGTGGGGGGGAAATGGGAATTTTTGGTTCATTCATTTAAAATAGTCAAGAAAATGACCTACATCAGGCTGTTTAAATTGTTACTAATTTACTTTGTTATTACTGATAAATGAATAGGAAGGTAATGAATTGGTTCTGCTGGAAGTTTTTTTTTTTTTTTTTTTTTAAATCAAAAAGAATTCCAGGCTTTTTCATCATGTGGAATTCTACCGCCGGGTTCATGGTGTCCTTTGGATGCGACCGCAAGTGAAGACGGCGATTGTGAAAGTCATTACCTGCACTTACAAGAACTGATCAGAACCTGAGCACATCTCATAACTCGTTTACCGGTTGGGTCATGGCTTTGAGTTTTCCCAAGAACAGTGGTGATGTATGGCACCTGGAATGTGTGGCAATAAATCAGCTGCAGGCTGGATTATCTGTTGAAAGGTTCTGATTGTGCCTGAGCTGCCACCATCCCCGTTTTTCTTTTTCACACAATCTTTATAGTTGAACACCTTTTGGAAACGATAAAGTGTAATCACGCCGTTCTGTATGACAGGGCAACATCTGTGTACTGAATGTAAACGGTTGTAATTTGCAACATCTGACTCGATCCCGCTCCTGTCCCGAGGTGACTCTCGCACCTCAAATGACGGGCTTCCACCTTCCAGCACAAAGGGCAGATTCCTCGCTGACGGTCAGCTTTGTTATTATCTCTTTGTGCTGTGCAGTGTCCCACGTTTCAAAGGATAGTTTGCGCGAAATGACGCAAAACTAACCGCTGTGTTCCGACAGAGGCTCAGGTGGCATTTTCTCAGCCAACCATGTTGGGAACAAACTCCATTCAGTGCTATTATTATGGCCATGTATTCAAACATAGCTCCAGTGTAGCATGTGACCTAACTTTTGACAGGAGCCTCATGTGTAGGGTTGTAAAAACATGCCATTGATTTCCTGGATGTTTGGGTTAATGGCTATGGTACATTTTCCATTGTCCCAGCCCAGTACTGAGTGGATCTCTTTCCCTCTGTGGAACTCCAGCAGGGTCATGCGGTTGGGTTGTTTTCTTTGTCTTAGGTGAGTAGTAAATGTGTGAAAATTTAGATTGCGGGTTACCTGTCCCCTTAAAGTTGGCCTCATCACCACATTTTACAATCTGTGATTAGAGAGGAGTCTATAGAAACAAGGCGAGGTTGGTCTTTGATTTTTATTATTATTTTTTTTTTTCTAATGTCAGAACATGGTTTAAAGGAAGCGGATTTAATTGTGCTTTCCATGTCCTTGCTGTGCAGGGATTCCTGGTCTGATCACGGCTGACATGGTGAAGGAAGGGGCAGCCGTCATCGACGTGGGCATCAATCGCATCCAGGACCCGAAAACGGGGAAGGTCCGGCTCATCGGGGACGTGGACTTCGAAGGTGAACTCATCATTTGAATGTTGCCGCTCTCTCTCTCTCTCTCTCTCTCTCTCTCTCTCTCTCCCTCTCTCTCTCTGTCTTTCCCCATCAAGAGAGGATCGTGCAAGTACTGAACAGCAATAATGAACATCTTTGTATTTAGCAAAGCATTTGTGGTGATCTGGTTAACCAAGTGTTGACAGTTATTAAAACGGTTAATCACTGAAACATCCCAATGGTTTGCCAGTGTTTATAACAGTCGATGACTGACACGTACAGAATGGATTCTGGGCCAGCTGTGTCACTCAAAACACAGATAGGCCAGACGGAGGGAGCCGGGCCGAGTTCTGTGGTGACTGTGTGAGCGGTGTGTCTTGGTGCAGGAGTGAAGGAGAAGGCGGGCTTCATCACTCCAGTTCCAGGAGGAGTGGGTCCAATGACGGTCTGCATGCTGATGAAGAACACTGTGACCGCCGCCAGGAACGCGCTCATGCATTAAGCCGTCTTGTCACGAGGCTATTGTTGTAACTGAATGATGTGCAATCCTGCAGTGTTCATACACACACACACACACACACACACACATATGCACGCACGCACATATCATGACATGCATAAAACACACTTTTATTTATAAAAAAAAAAAAAAAAATCCACAATCTCAAGATTCCATATCTCCTGGGAAACTTACTTGATAATGTGAATTTTGTTATTTTATTTATGCACTTCATTTAATTTTCAAGAGGTGAAAGTAATATATTTTCTACTGAAGGTGTTTTTTCATTTCTGAACATCCAGAATCACTGGAAGAAATAGATAATAAAAGAATAAAATACTGTAAATACGACGTGTCCTCGCAGTTCTTTCTTCGTCTGAAGCCAACATTGATTGACCTTCCTGGATGCATCTTTAGGGCCGGGCATATTCTCCGATGTGACGCAATTTTTTTTTTTTTTTTACATTACAAGAAAGGCATAACAAAAGAAAAACTTCGAATAAGGGAAACGCAATCATATAGCCTGTTCAGCAGTGGTGGCACTCTTCTAGGCAGTGATGAACACACCACCCACACCTCTTGCAAGCTGCATCTTGCCTCAGTTGCCTCATCTGCTGTGGGTACGTGTGTGACGGAGGGAGGGAGGGAGAGAGAGAGAGATTTTAGAAATGTGTTACTTGCACTTGTTAAAACAATGTTAGGATTGATTTTGAATCTTTAAAATTTGGGGGGCTTGTTAATTCACAGTTAATCGACTTATTATCTAGCCCCATTGCTAGGAGAAACTATAGTTTGTTTGTTTTGTTTTGTTTTTTTTAAATGAGAAAACACATAGACACATACACACAACTATGCTGTTTGTGCACGTTGAAAGAAAATTGAAAGGAATAAGCTAATGCCTCAATAAAATGTGCCACCGTAGCGCTGAGCGCTAACTAACGTTAGCATCCACTTGCTAGCTAACGCTAGCGGGCACATTAACGCTGCTGCTGCCCCCCTCCCCCGCCGCCTCCCCTTCCGCTATATCTCCAACTTCGGATTTTTGGACGCTTCTCAGTGTGGATACACCGAAAACTTTCAAATAGGTCAAAGATTAAACATAGATTGAATTAACTTTGCCCGGACCTGGGACCTTTCTGTGTGGAGTTTGCATGCTCTCCCTGTGTCTGCGTGGGTTCTCTCCGGGTTCTCCGGCTTCCTCCCACACTCCAAAAACATGCATGTGAGGTCAATTGAAGACTCTAAATTGTCCGCAGGTGTGCATGTGAGTGTGAATGGTTGTGTGTCTCTATGTGGCCCTGCAATGAACTGGCGACTTGTCCAGGGTGTCACCCTGCCTTCGCCCTAAGACAGCTGGGAGAGGCTCCAGCAGACCCCCAGGACCCTGAATAGGAATAAGCGGCTATAGAAGATGAATTAATTAATTAACTTCAGTGTAAATGTCAGTCCAGTCTAACAGCACAGACAGGTTCACCCAGTTGCGATACTCTAACCTGTCAGTGAACCTGTTTAACTGTTCCATCTTCCAAACAGGTGTTTTGGTAAATATATAATATCTCTCCCCGTCATCTGCTGCTCAAGTCGCAACTTGTTTGCTGCCTGACAGACTGACAGGCAATTAGGAAAATCACAGCAAGACAACTCTTCACTCCGACTGGTTGGTCATTTTGTCATGTGTACAACGTCTAGTTGTGTGTAAAATGTGTATTTCTTTCTCATTACGTAGAATTACAACTCAATTCTATCTGGACACACTAAAAATGAAGCAACAGCTTTCAGGGATTTTTTTTTTCTTCCTGTAAAACTGTCAACCTATCAACCTTTTCTGTACTAACAAAAAATGCAAAGAATTCTCAGCTTCCAGGTAATCCTGTGCCCACACCACTGTCATCAATCTCCTCACTTTGCCTGTGCATGTAGGGAGTTGGCAAGGACCAAGGAAATGATTATTATGGACTTTTTGGGAGAGGAAGTGCTTCTCATGTTTTCAAAAGAACCCAAATCCGCTGTTCAGTGATTGGCTGATTGAAACCTTTTTCCTGGCCAGGACAGAATATAAATACAGCGCTCGGCTCTTCCCCACCGTGTCAGAAGGAGGAGTTCAAACAGCGAGGAACCACAACAACAGAGGACAAGATGTTCACACTCGGACAGACGCTTCTAAGGAGGGGTAAGTAACTAATATATCATTTATGTTTGTCATCTGACGGTTACAAATATCAGGGATCAAGTCATTTTTCTTTCAACTGTTTTGAAAAATTAGTTTGGATTGAGATTTAAAATGAAACTGCAGTCTTTTCCCCCTCCTCATTCATACAAAAAATGACCCTGTCACCACCGTAACCAACCTGTGACTTCTTGCAGGCCTCCTCTCAGCTCTGGCCCTGCTGCTCCTGACCACAGCAGGGCGCTCTGCGGTGCTGACTGACCACCTGCAGACCACAGCGGCTCCGGCTTTGTCGGCGCTGACCACAGAGCTCTTCAACAGTAAGTAGATCCAGTCACCGGCACAGATGCGCAGTTAAGAAAAATGTGTCCTAAAAACTTGTTTAGTTGTCCTGCTTCTATGCAAAGAAAAAAAAACAAAAACAACCCTGCATATTCTAACGTCTTATAAAGTGGGAGTCGAAGGGTGAGTCGAAATCTGCGTCGGTAAAATGAGCTCAAGACACAGTCAGGTGAAGAGACAAAGCGAAGGAACCAAGAATTAAGACTGCAGTCATAACTGAAAAATCTGTTTCAATGATCTTAAACTTTCGATATGCACGTTAAAGCGTGTCATCTTGTAATGTGATAAATGAGGTGGATCTCTTCCTCTCTGCAGCAACCATGGAGGAACCAAAGGTCCAGAGGTCCTACAGACCCTGTGGAGATGAACACACAGACTACTGTAAGAATGACGGCCAGTGCATAATCCCCCAGGACGCTGACAAACCTGCGTGCATGTAAGTAAGACACACACACACACACACACACACACACACACACACACACACACACACACACACACACCAGCCCGCAAGTTGCATGCTTGACATGTTTAAAGTAACGCTACATCATATCTGCATGTGCATGTTGGTTCGTGTCCGCCCTCTGGAATGCAAACTAAAAGGTTTTGTGTGTGTGCGTGTGCGTGTGTGTGTGTGTGTGTGCACTTCCACAGCTGCACGGCCTCGTACAGCGGCGACCGCTGCCTCTTTGTCAGCGACCAAACTCGCACTACTGGGGACGTGCACGAGGTGATCGCCATCACCATGGGCATCCTCATGCTGGCCTTGGCCCTGGCCGTCATCATCTTGTGCTGCGTCCACAAGAAGTGAGTGTCCAAGACGGAGAGGCGCGGTGACGGCGCGGTGACATTGAAGACAGATGGAGAGAGTATGAGAAAATACTCTTCAATTGTAAATGATTCTTTTTTTCCCCCCCTCTCCAGGTGCAAAAAATCAGCTCCGCTTATCAAATCGGCACCGTCTGAGTCTTCAGTGTGATCCCCTTCAACGTCATCTTCATCATCTCCTTCCATCATCATCATCATCATCATCATCGTCATCGTCGTCCACCACCTTTAAAGTCGCAACCTTGACTCCCAGATGCCGACTGCCTTGTTGCCCTCGTCACAATTAGAACTAATTAACCTGGTTATTTATATCCCTGTTAACTTATTTTAGTGTTCCAATAATTAATTTATTTTTTTCTAATAAATATTTGCAAAGTAAAAGATATGGCTGGAGTTCTTCTTGACCACGTATTGAAAATGCACATGCATGCATCGGTTTGCATCTACTTACCTTGTTGACCCCTCCCTTGAATGATTTATTTTTGAATTTATGTGTGTTTAAAAAATGTAGATTCACTAGTAGTGTACTAAAAACCAAACCAGGCGATCAATCAATCAATCAATCAATCAATCAATCAATCAAGAAACGTTGGAGAACGTTGGTGTCACGCCTATAGATCACAACAACATGACATTGATGAGCAGTTGACGATTGACTCAGCATTGCTCTTGTTGCAGAGGTCCACGTTAAGTCCAATAACACGCGCGACTCTATCAGTTTGGAAACATGTGAGTTCAGTGCTGAGGAGCGGAATCAGAAAGATCCGTCGTCTTCAGTTCACCCAGGGCTCCTGACGCACAGTAAAACGGGAACCCTTCTGAACTGTGATCTGGGTTTTTCATGTTCGTGCTGAAAAAAAAATCTCGAAACAGCTGTCTTTGGTTTCATTGACCTTTAATTCTTTATACAACCAAATCAGAATAGTTTATTGTCGCTCGCCGCGATGCTCGAGCGATTGAGAGATTTGAATGCAGCGTATCACCTTTACTTGCTGGACACTATTACACAATGTCTGAGGGCTTTGAATAGAGGCTGCATGACAGAGGACCTGTTTCGTTGGTGGGCGTCTGCAGCGACAGCCCTTCATTCTTCTTTAACCGCAGGTGTCTCTGCTTTTATTTGGGCCCTTTCATGAGTGAAACGGGCTAAATTACAGCGTGTCGCCACACCCAAGGGCACCAGATCGGGCATATTGGTTTCGACTGATGTCTCATCATCACCATCATCATCTCGCCTCCTCTAATTGTTATTTTTGCGAGTCGGAAGCGTGTGGTGTAACGCCGAGAGCAGTATCACAGTGACATCAGTTACAGGAAGGCACAAGGCAACACTGAGACATTAGAGACATCGTTGAGGATGATATATACGTTGATTGCTAAACATTTAACACACTGTTGCCATATTCAGTTGTCAGTCTTTGATTTGAGAAGTAATCAGCTGATTAAAAAAGACGTTTCTTTCTTCTTCTTTTTTTTTTTTTTTTAAAGAAAAATACATTTCTGATGGCAACTTGTGTTTTCAATTACACAAAGATAACGATGACGTTCCAAATATGAGTAAGAATAAGTATTCCAATGGTCAAAGTACTGATTCAACTCTCTTACGCAAGTAAAAGCAAGAAAGCCAAGGTTCAAAACGTGCTTAAAGTAAAAAAAAACTCAAAGAAATTTTCTTGCAATTATTGAAACTCTAAATTTGTTGATAGTCTGCTTTGTTGCTTTGGTGCGCTCTGTACTGTATGTTTTCAGCTGCAGCACAACCAAAGTGGAAGTTTACCCTTTTAATAACGATACACACTGTTATTTTCTAAGACTGAGAACATAACTGAACAGTGACCCCAGAGCGTCCCAGGCGACCTATCGGTATCTGGACCTGTTACTTCTAGTTACTCGTTCCACGTACATGGTTTCCTCCCACCACCGATGTTTAGTGATCGACCACGAGGTGCACGGTATCGTGCTCAACGACGACGTCTCTCTGTCGCATGCAGGTGCGCGACTGCGGGTGCGCGCTCCCGCGAGGTGCGCTCCGCCGCTCTAGGCAACTCCCGCACAACTCTGCGTGACACCAGTCGCGCTGCGCGCACACGCAGACATGGAGGTGAACTGCAGACTGCTCGCGGCCATCGGTGAGTTCCTGGTTTCTATCACACGCAGACGCGATCGATCGGCGCTCGAGCCGCTGTTTCGGCGGTCGAAACGGGCCGAAGACGTAAACGGGTGAAACAACAACAACAAACAAACAAAAAAAAAGGGAAAACGAAATCGTTTATGAAATAAATAGGAGTCTTGGAGCAGTGCCGGGAGTTGTAGTCTGATTGGGTGAGAATAGTGAATGGTTGGAGATGAAAGGGAAGGTCTCACTCTGTGTCCGTGTGAATCAGAGATGGGCTTCCATTCTGATGTGTAAACCATTGGAGAGTTGACCAGTGCTTCAGAAACCCGTGCTACTGCCATGTAGGAAAAGTGCACTCTTTTCTTCCCTCGATCTACAAAGCAGCATATTGTTTTTGCAGCTTCTTCTTTTAAATCACAATTTCACACCTTTTAATTGCAGCAAAGTTATTTGCTCCTCTTTTTTTGACAACTTCATTTCAGACACAGAAATGAGGTCCAATGTTTATCACCTAATGTTTGGTCTCTAGGCAACAACAAGGTTGCAGCCAATATGCATACAATATAAAATAAATATGAGAATAAAATGCCCCAGTCAAATTGCATTTGCAGTCATGTGCTCACTGTCGGCCCTGTTGCCATGGGGCAGTTTTTTTTTTGAAAGGCACATTCTTGTGTTAATGTGCTGATCTGAGCATCAAACTCAGATCCTGAGGGATGTTTTAACATGTTAGCGATCGAAGCCCAAGTGGAAGAATTTATTGTTGGAAGGCACCGGCTGCCTGGTTGACTACATCACCTTCTCGTTGCTCTGGTCTCCACCTTCATGGAAACACTGTGCTTTGCACGAATAAACAATAGTGTCAAGCTGCATTGCAACATACAAAATAGTCCTGGTTCACTTTAAAAAAAAAAAAAAAAAAAAATCTAAATTATTTTTTTATCATTATCAGTATTTAAAACTAATAAAACTAAAAAATCAATCAATCAACGTACAGTTGAAGCATACTCAGGTGAGGATTGGTTCACTTCCTTATCCAATGAGATTGTAACGGTCATTCATTTTCCAAAAAGTCTTCAATCTGAAGAGTTCAATCTGAAGGACGGTAAAATATTTTGAGCGAGATGTAAAAGCAAAGCAACCCAAGCTTGTGTGTTTATGTTGATGCTCATCTTAGCTTTGATGGTGGAGCTTGATAGTGAGGACGCTTGAGCGGAGAGCCGTCGCTCGTGTAAATTCCTTGCTTTCTTTGCGTGCTGCAAAGAAATTATCTCCAACGTTTGTTTTGATTTCACACATTCCTTTTGTCACATTCCACTTAAAGCTTTAGCTTCTATCTTGAACTGATGCATTGTTGGATCTTCTGGGGTTTTGGAATGAGACATAATCCTGATGGTCGGGCACACAACTTTCTGCAAAAGTGTAGCAAGAAAAAAAAAAGAGTAAAAGGATGAACTACAATCATTTCTTTGGTGTTATTCAACAGATGAGAGGCTGAAAGGTTGAGTGTGTAATATTTGGAGATTTTTAAGATAATAAAAAAAAAAAAAACGTCACGTGGTTACATTTTAGATTCACTTTCCCTCCCCCTCCTGAGTTTGCCAGTGAACTACGGTGTCCTGCGCACCCGAACCTGGATACCTCGTTCACCTTCTTCTTCTTCGTTGGTTTATTTAAAGATGTGAGCAGTCACCCTAATCGTGAAATGCGCTGTCATGTGGGCAGGATTGTCCACACCGGGCATCCTTGGAAAGTGGAGGTGCTGGATGGCAGCTATACCTGGGAGCAAGACCCTTGCTAGATGTACATTCTTATATATACATGAGAACAATATGGGTAGGAAAACCAGATTCATTTTTATGGAATTCCAGTTATACACTTTTATTAATGTGTTTATGGGCACTATATTCAGCTATTTAAAAACAATATGGCAAGCTAAATATTACACGCTGGACCTTTAAGTGTGTTAGAGGACAATGGTGAAGGGAATTCTAGTTAATTGAGTTGTATGCGACCTTTAAATGTGCTTGCATTGCATGGTTTCTGTGTGATCCAGATGTAGTTCCGGTAAACAGAAGAAGAAGAACCAGCTGGAAATAATACTTGAAGAGTGGCAGTGGCAGAGAGAGAAAGAGAGAGTCAGTGACTAACGGCATGATGGGGCTGGTTGAACGTTGATTAATCACACAGTGTGTGTTCTACCGGCCAGCAACACCCATCACAGACAGTCACAGGCGCCTGGAGAAGGTGGCCCAGCATTCACAGGAAGTGTGCCATGAACCAGACGCCACCTAAATCCCGGTTCAAGTGCTTTTTTCCTGTCCTGCCTGCAGGAATGTGGGCGTCTGCGCTGCGGAACTCCACAAGCTGGTACAGGCACGTTGGGCTCAGCTGCTGGAGCCACACACAACATCAAGGCTGCCTGTGCCGGCGGAGTCCGCACTCTGGCTGCCATGTCCCTCCAGAAATAATATTTCTCCCCGTCTTTTGGAATTTTCCCTTTGTGCAAGCTGTGTCGTGCGCGACTCAACACATTTATAGAGGTTTTTTTTTTTTTTTTTCATCATCATGGGGTTACAATAAGGAGGCCAAAATGGCTGTGAGCCAGGAATCAACTCTTTGGGGGGGGGTTCCTGACTCACGGGACATAGAAATGAAAGTCTGTTGTCTAACTGGATGACACACTGACCTGATGCTGGATGTTTTCCAGGTGTCCTGCTGCTCGGGCCATGCGTCCTCACCGTCAGTGTGCCCTCCAGCTCGGGCCTCTCCGCAGGTATTCACAAAAATTCACCTTCGGGAAGTTTGAAATCTACAGCTTTACGTGACACCGCGTTAAATGATTCAGCCGTTTATAATTATCTATTAAATTATCAACAGGTTCAGTCGGTGTGTGTGTGTGTATGAATTATTGTTTTATTCAGCAGGGCAGATGCGCTTGTTTCTTTGGTAATCTTGGTGAGATGGGAAGCAGCACCTCCAGAGGGCGCCAGTTGCATGTATTTTTTTTCCTATACACTTTTTTTTTTAGCAGGTTGCAATATGCTGTCACAACACTAGACGGCGCGATAAACCGTGTACACTTTCACATCTATTAGAATTTCACCTCGTTTAACTTTCACTAGAGTTCAATTCTAATTAAAAAAAAAATATATATATTTATTTCGATGCGATTATTATTATTATAATCCACTACAATTGTATTGTTTTTGTTATTCTGAGCCTTTCTAATTATCCTATCCATTCTCGTCCTTTATCCTCGTCTTTATTCACCGGACGCAGCTGCCTTGCAGTGGACACTGAGCTACTTTCTCTGAATATGACCCGGATGTGTGGCATCTAAAAATCCAAGCAGACACACTAAAACTCGCAACACAACACTGCCAGCGAGTTGCCGACGTCATTATTTCTGTGTCTCAGGTCAGGGCGAAGGGCGCCCCCGTGTGGTGAAACGCTCCATCCAGCGCGTTCAGCGACTACTGCCTGAACAGCGGCCAGTGCATGCTGCTGGTGGACATCAACGAGCACCACTGCAAGTACGTGTGTGTGTGTGTGTGTGTGTGTGTGTGTGTGTGTGTGTGTGTGTGTGTGTGTGTGTGTGTGTGTGTGTGAACTCGCATGTGTCTGTGTGTATGTGTGATCCATAGCGATTGGCCCTCCATGTGTTTCAGGTGTGAGCGAGGCTACTACGGTCCCAGGTGCGGGACGGTGGAGCTGCTCATGAAGCCCATGATGGCCGAGGAGCAGATAGTCCTCATCGTTTTCTGCGTCGGCCTGCTGATCGTGGGTCTGAGCGGAGCTCTGTACCTCTGCTGCAAATGGTAAGGACCCGAGTGGGTAGTGCTCAGAGCGGGGCTCACCGACCTGTTTGAGCCTGAGAGCTGCTTCGTGGGTACTGAGTCATATGAAGGGCAACCCGTTCGCCACACTCTCCCTTAAATAACTCATTTTCTCAGTTCGCCCCGAGTTGTATGTAATTGTTACCAGCTGCGTTTCCATGACATGACAGTTTTGTTTTGTTTTTTTTCCCCCGCAAAATAAAAATCGATGTTTCTAAAATTTCGGCAAAGTATAATTGCGATTTTCCAAAGTGTTTCCTTAAAGTCTTAGGGTCAGAGAAAGTGTCACGGTCAACACTACGCACTGTTGACCCATATAGTCGGACCTAGTAATATTCTATCAGAATGCATCACTCATGAGCAGAATAAGTGACGATGCATTGTGTGTTCCTGTTGCACCGCTTTAAATCAAGTCGTGCGTCGTGTTGCATTTGTTTGCCGTGATAAAAGATTCAAAAAGCAAACAAGCGGGGGAAAAAAAACCCCGTTGCTTTGAACTGCGTGAAGACATGCGCATTAAGCAGCTACAACTGGCTGTAGGCGTGAGTGTGGATGACTGGTGAATATTGTGTGTAAAAGGCCCAGTGTGGATCTGTTAAAGAGATCCACCAGCAGAATCGCCCTTTAAAAATGAATGCACTCAAATTCTAGTTCTTTATTTAAAAAAAAAAAAAAAAAGGGAAAGTACATTAATCAACACAACAGAAAGTAAATACAGCCGAGTTAGCTGAAGGCTAATTTCCATCGGTAGTCCCTTTGCCAGGTGTTAATAGACACTTTAATGTGAGGTGGTGGTGGTTTCTAATTATTTATTTATTAGAGTTTTCAAAACCTCAAAACAGAAAATGATGCTAATAAGCTACCGACATTAAAGAACTCTTATTTTCTTCTTCTTGACTGTCCATTTACTTTGGAAATTGACAGTTTGATTCTCAGCTCAGGGTCACAATGTTGCCATTTGAACAGAATGACATTCCTTGGGGTTTGTTGAGGAGCGTCGTTGAAACGTGTTCATTTCATCCGATTTTTGCAGGTTCAAGGGAAAGAAATTCCCAAAGCAGCAGAAACGCCAAAGCTACAAAGGAGCCCAGTCTGTGAATGTTTAAGCACACACACACACACACACACACACACACACACACACACACACACACACAGCCTCTTCCACTGGAATTTTCCCAATTTTTCCCCCACGCCATGTCAGTTTCAACACAGCGTGGCTCCGCCTGCGGCTCACCCTGAGCCAACTGCTTCACCTCACGACACCGCGTGTCTCATGGCCTCGGCTCACTTCATCACGCTGTCAGACACAAACGCAAATACACTCGAGTTTTCAAAATGGGCAAGCAAGCTCCGCGTGTCATGCAACCAGCATTTCAAGCACCGGGCCAGCGGAACCAACCGGACCCGGCGGCGTGCCGACGCCCACCACCACGGTGGAAAGTTTCACGGGAACGATGCGAAGGAATCGGCTGAGCGCAAACACATGAACGTCAAGCACGCCTGACGCTCTGATTCCCTCACGTTGTGGGGGTGTCCAAGTCTGGCAGCCGCTTCTCTGGATGTGGTGAAATTCCATAGGAAGTAAAGAAAGTGTTGCTGCTTCAGCATTTTGCTCAGCTTTCTCTGAAGTGTGTACTTATTGTCAATCTTTTTTTTTCTTTTTTTTTTTTTTTACTAGACTCAGCTTTAATATGTTTTAAGGAATGTTAGTATTTTATTAGTAATGGCCACAAATTGTATCATTTTCACTTACTGCTGTTTTTAATTAATTTATTATGCCGTATCTTTGTACCGTGGAGTCCTTTTTTTTTTTTAACCTTGGATGGACCTTTTTTTTATTTTATTTTTTTAACGATTTTGGTTTTTTTTTTACTGTTGTCTAGATTTAATGTGGTCTAGCTTCAAACAGCATGATTGACTGGATTTATTCAGCAAATGCTGTGGGATGCATTAGAGGAAAAGAAACACGCTGGGTGTACGTTAACTACAAGATGAATTAAATATGATTTCAAGCCATTTAGCTTTTTGTCACTTTTGTAACAAACATTATTTTTTTTTATAAAAAACACATGAGTGCAATTTCCTTCTGATTTGTCTTCTGTATTTCATACACGATGGTGTGCACACAGTAGTTGTGTGGAACAGCGCAGTTTTGTAGATGTTAAAAACTTTGATAACTTTTGAGCTTCAGGGCCAATTCCAATTCCTCACTTAACTCCTCAATCTCAACCCTCGCCCTTAACCCTCAACCTTTGGCCCTCAAAAATAAGTGTAAGGGCTTAGAACTGGGACACCCCTTAAGTGCAGTTACGTCTTCAGACTGTGGGGGGCGGCCTTACGCCAAAGCTACGTCCAGTCTGTCAAGAAGACGACGACTAAAAGGAAGAAGTCCTCCGTCGCGACACAACGAGGTATACAAGTAACGTGAAGCCGGGACCGCCGGTCCGGCTGACAAACATCGTAAAGTAAAAAAACGATGTCAATAATCCATAAAAAAAAAGTCTTAAACTAAGACAATAAAATGGTTTGGTAATATTTATATCTTTATTAACTAAGAAAATACTTGCATTTGTAGCTTTTTTCATCGCCATCTTTTTCGAAGACGTCTTGGCGAAAATACGCAATGCCTTCTGGGTAGCCCTGACTGCCAAGGGTGGTGCCGGAGAATCTCAATATTGAGGGCGATACAGCCCTTACACTCCTCCCTCAACTTGACCTTCTGAGAATCGGGACAGCACTTGCACCTCGCGGGAGCGAGCATGTTTGAGATTGAGGGTTGAGATTGAGGGTTGAGGGAGGAATTGGAATTCACCCTTGATCAAAAGGACGGCTCTCCCACTGACAATTGTACCTACGTCCTTCAACAACACACACGCGCGAGGTGAAGTCTTCTACACATGCACTTTCTCTTGTGTTAGCGTGCATCACGAGCACACTACCAGAAAACATTCCCTGGCAGTAATGAAAGCCCACAGAGAACCTCGTCTTCGAATCTTCAACCACTGAGCTTCGGTTCAAAGCAACGACGTGCAGTGGAGTTTATTAGCGCCGGTCCAGTCTCCAGTTGTTTTCTTTTGTCGTGAAGGCAGGTATGTCGTTGACCCTGAGGAGGGAACGCCACTATTGGAACCTCTCAAGGAGAAAGTCAACGTCACTCCAGCTTCAGTGCAAAGCAGCAGCCTTTACCTTCCACCACTGTTTGTGAGTGTCTATGGGAATTTCACGAGTTCCGTGGTGTTAGGATAACGATAGCGCAGAACATTCTGTTGAACAGCTGAAAAAAAAAGAATATTCTGAAATATTACAGAGTAATAATACGAGGGAATTACTAGGAAGAGCAAAGTAATGCTTATGAAAAAAGAAAAAAGTTCTGCTTCAGCGTTGTAAGTACATGTATACATATGTGTGTGTGCGCGCGCGTGTGTATTTTTACCTCATTGTTACAGTTTTAAGCGAAGCGCACACAGTTACGCAACTCCCGGTGGAAGTGATAAAATATATTTTGGTCCGGTCATGTGACCGACCGGCTGAGTCAACTTCTCACAGCGTCCTGTAAAAAGTTAATTGGTAATCCCTGCGGCCTCATTAGCGCCGAGTCGCGCGGAGTCAATGAGCCGTTTTAACACCTGGTCGGAGTCTGTTTACATGACCTGCATTCAAAGCAGCAGGAGGAACATTAACCCGGCAGCGGTGCGACGCGTTTCAAACCACTTGGCTTATGCGTGAACACACTTCGCTTCCTCTCCGAGAAGTGAACGTTCTTTTGTGTGACAAAAGCCGTAGTTGAAATGTTAGGGAAAGATGATCGGGCAGCACCCATCCTGTGCCCAGTTGACACCTGACTGTTGCGTAAGTGGCGTCGTGTTGCGGCTGTCGTGAGTAACGTGGTCGCAGCCCCGTTAGGCTCCGTGTTCCTTCAACAAGAAAAAAGTCCATTGGCCACTGGCATTCCAGTGGCATCAATGTGACTCGTGTTGTATTTTCACTGTCTGGCCAGCAAGCAGCGAGGCCGTATGTACAATAATAATAATAATAATGATAACAATAATGATAATAATAATAATGATACTGCGTGTCTGTCGGTCAACCTGCCGTCACCGCAGCATCCACACAACTCAGGACTGCTTCCGAAGCGGTGGGACTGAGGTCAAAGCTGCCAATGAAGGCCTTTAAAGACAGTAACTGATGAGGGTGCCGCCACATTTTACTGAAGCAGAAACTACCCGAGCAGGTACCTGGTACCATCGGTGCTGATCCGGCTCCGAGTCAGTTGTTCTTTGGACAGATTTCCATTCAAATCTGTGATTCCAAGTCAAGGACATCTTCATGATTCAGACTCAACTCCTGCTTCTGTTTCCAGGGTCGAACCTTCACTTTGTCTGACATCTTCATATCTGTCATATGTGGCCTGTTAAGCTTTTTTTCCGGCCCAATGAACTTGAAGAAATTATATTAATGGTAAAAAGGTTTTATTAAAAAAAACAACTGTATTTCATCCATTCTTTCAGTCATTTCAATAAAGAGCTAAATACTGTGGCGCTTTAAAGACGGACGTTTTGTTGGAACGCTTTGATTCGTTTTCAATTAGCATTAAGGCACATGTTTTCTACATATCCCATGATATGTAATCCTTCCATCTGCTCCACCCCCCCCTGTCAAATTTTAGAACCCATTCTGGCACAACATTGAAAAAGTTTGCCCACCCCTGTTCTAACTTCAATCTGGAAAACCCTGCTGGCCTCAGCTCCTTGCTAGCTGTTAGCAGGTTAGCTCGTTGTCGCCGAGATTCCCTCAGTGCATTCGTCGTCGCTCTTGAGTCCTGCCAATGCACATCCACGGGCATATGATTTGCATTAATCTTTCTTTGCAATCTTTTTTTTTAGTAGCTATCTCACCTCACACAAAAAAATCTTCCCCACGTCGGAGGGGAGTATGGATTCCATGTGTATGCAAATCGCAATTGTACTTTTTTACTAAATTTTTCAGAAATGTCACTTTTATTTTACAAAAACAAAACTGCAGTGGAAATGCAAAGAGGCCAAACAGCAGTCCGTGCAAGCCAACGGCGAAAACCTGACGACCACCGTGGCAGCTTCCAGCGTGCGCGGCTCCGGCTGGTGCAGCTCGTGCTTCACGTGTGCCCTTAAAATATTATGAAAGCTGAGCTCACGCTCCAAAAAAAAAAAAAAAAAAAGGGGTTTTCCAAATAGTTACAGCCGCCTTGGCGTGTCAGAAAGTTGTTGTCCCTCATGTCGCGAGGCGGCCCGCCGCAGTGTTGACAGCGCGCGGTTGTCACGCGCTGCTCCTCTCCAGACTCGCCTCAGACTTTCCGCCGGGGCCTCGTCGCTCGTCCCGACCGACGCCGTTTGCACGTAATACAAACAATTGATACCGCGGCATCCACAAACAAAAACACAGCGCAAAGAGGCCTCGCGGTTGGAATGTGGACGGGGGACGGCGGGATGGATTGGCTTCCCCGCATTCCGAACAGGTTTGTTTTCTTTTTCTTTTTCTTTTTTCTTCTTCTTGAAACGAATCGGATTCCGCGGCACGCAGGGGAATGACGGGGCAACCTCCAACCTGCGGCGCAGGAGACACAACAACACAGGCAAAACATTCCTCCCTGCGGCATCCCCGCCCTGGCCTGGAGGCGTCCTCGTGGTTTCAGCGCAGGGGAACAGTTCCACCGGTGCGATACGGCAATCCAGCCGCAAGGCAGGAGCGACCAACGATGATAACGCGGCGAAACGTTGATTTAAAAAGCGGGCATGGGGATGTTTGTGGATCGTGGCAAACGTGCGCACGCGACACTTTTTTGCTGAAGCGCCTGATTCGCAATTAAAGCGGCAGTTCGTCAGAAAGGGAGACGCGGCGCACCACTGTTGGGGGCCTGGCAGCGCCTTGCATGGCAGCAGCCACCCATTGGTGCGTGAATGGGTGAATGAGAGGCCTTTGTAAAGCGCTTTGGGGGAAGCGTGAAGGTGCTGTCCATATAAGTGAAGTCCATTTAGCATTTTACCATTGGGTTAAAGGGACAGGTCGCCCCGAGAGTCCTGATTGCTCCCATCGAGTCCTCACCATCGCTCCAAAAGTTCTCATCTGCAGGTTGCGGACGTTCAACCATTCTGGAGTTTGAGGTGGGGAATTCCATCCCATGCAAGCCCACTGCGCTCAAGAACAGAGAACTACTGCTCGTTGCTCAAGCGCCCTGCAAACCTTGCAATTATTCTTGAAAAGCTTTTGAGGTTTTGTTAGTAGACGGCCAAAAATCCAAAATTGTTCAATTCAGTGTTTCTTCTTTTTCATGGCAATGAACACCTGCAAAGAAATAACACATCTGTAAATATGTTTTATAGGCTTTTAACCCCTATATTACTCCATAAAAAAAACCCCGTAAATACTTATGTAAACGAGCCTCTCAGTCATCACAGGTGTTCGCCTGCTTGCACTGCAACATATCTGTCAGCATGAGTGCGTGTGTGTGAGTGTGTGCGTGTGTGTGTGTGTTCGGTCGTCGGGAGCAAAAGTTTAACTGCGTTTTAACGGCGAACAGGAAGCAGCGTGAATACGTTAAACTGTCTCAATCTCAGTCCGACAGAAACCTCGTCACACGCCGCCGCCGTCAGAGGCAAAATTTGCTGCCCCGAGGCGTGTCACGCACGCACATGCTCACGCACACACACACACACACACACACACACACACACACCCTCACCTCCTTGGCAGCGGAGAGGCAGGCTAACCCAGCCCTATAAAAGCAGCACTCAGCAGAGGTGAAGAGAGCAAAGCACGAGCTCTTTATCAGCAGGGAACCGCCCTCTCACTTTTGACACACACACACACACACACACACAAACACACAGGCACACACAGGCACACACAGATTAGCGCACAGCCGATCTCACACACCGCACCACCTTCCTGGGATATGAACCTTCTCATCCTCACCTGTCTGCTGTGCTCCGGTAAGTCTTTTATTATTATTTTTTTTTTTTATAAAATGAAAAGAGAGCGTAAACATTGGCGGAGCCAGAAGTTTTTCCTCGGGGTGGCCACAGGGTGACTCACACTGTGGGTGGCAGTGAGCAGACACTGGATATGTCTAAAGGACTGTTTTAGATGTCACTCCAATTGTTACTCCAATTGTTTGTAAATATTAAATGTTTAACAGCGTGACAGTATAATAGTCGGTCTGTCACCGTTCCCATAAATTAGAGGACAGCGAGTCTGTATCAATGTTACCGTTCAAAATAAACCTTATATCCGCTTGGCCCTGCTGTCCTCGGGTTAGAGTTCCATTACAGCTCTTTGAGTTTCCTGTTTTCCCAGGAACACAAAATCCAGATCAACAAAGACATCACAGATATGACTTGAGACGTTGTAGTGTGGAAGTGTGAGGCCTTTTGTCGAATGATTCCCACATCAGCCGCCACGTAGCTCCGCCCCTGAGCATAAAGAAATGGAACGGCCGCGAAAGGAAATCCGAGCGAGCGTTGAAATAATAATCTGGGTTCAGAATTGCGTCTGATCTGAGCTGAGCCCCGCTCTCGTTCACACCTGGAACCTGGTCAGGCCTGTTGCAACGCTTTTTCGACAGGCTGACATTTTGCCAAAAAAACTCCTCGCCGGGTGATTCCGTGCAGGCCCCAGCTGTTTGTTTAGGTGCCGTCAGCGCGCTCATGGTCGCGGAGCGTCGGCGCGGCTGCTCGTCTCATTAGGCGAGCTGGGCCGTCTGCCGGGGAGGACGGCGGGTGAGTCAGCTGTCAGCGTGTCTGGAAATTGAGGAAACTCAAAGCGGCCGATTGACGGAGCGGCTGATTACACACACAAGGGCTCCAAGTGTGAAGACATTCTCCAGCAGAGGAGTGAAGGCTAAAAATAGCTCCTGTTTCCGCAACCGCCGAGCATCGACGCTTTCATAAAAAAAGCCTTTAGTGGAGACACTGAGCTTTGAGCATCGCCTTTAGTCCGTATGTTGATGATGTGCGTTGCTACTTTCCCAGCGGTCTGCAGCTCTCTCTCCACTCCGGGGTCAGAGGCCACGCTTCCCTCCAAACCCACGGTGGAGGCCGTGAGTCCGGCCGGTCCCGGCTCCGCTGACGACCTCCCGACCTCGCAGGACGACGATGACGCGCTGGAAGCGTTGGAGGACCGTTCGGGAGGAGAGAAGCACGGCGTCACTCTGCTTGGTACGACAAGAAAACCGAGGACGAAAAAAAGTCTGAGTGTCCGAAAAATAGATTTGAAAAGTTGGTGTTCAGAAGGGGAAATGGTTGTTTTAATGTCACCCAAAGCGTTGCTGGTTAGTTTGGTTAAATCTTGACGTTTGTTGACCTGACAATGATTAAAAGTGGAAATTGTATCTTTCTGATAAAACTGATAAAAGTGTTTTTCGCTAAAGGTGACATTCCAGAGTTTAAATCAGTCTTTTCGAATAAAAATGGAACGGAATTTCCTGACGTTACTCGAGAACTTTATTCATCAATTCATTCATTCAAAGTGCACTTCTCTGCTTCGCCAGATGTGCATCCCGGCAGAGAGGAGAGGAGGAGGAGGAGAGGCAAAGGCAAGGGCAGGAGCAAGGGCAAAGGCCGGACCACCACCCCTCTGAACCCGGAGCATTCCTTCTCCACCAGCGGCTACACCTCCACCCTGAGCACTACCCACGACCCCTGCACCTCCTCCCACCTGGGCTACTGCATCCACGGCTACTGCAAACACATCGAGGGTCTGCCGGACCCCGTGTGCATGTGAGCGCCGCTTGGAAAGAAAGACCTCTCTTGACCTCGCTTGCCCGACTTCTGCCGACCACAGCGTCTCTCTCCTCAGATGCATGAAGGGCTACGACGGCGAGCGCTGCGGGATCCAAACCCTGGAGGCGGTGAATCCCCGGTCCAAACCGAGTGGCAAAGGCGAGGCGATGCAAATGGTTCTGGTGATAGTCGCTGTGGTCCTGTCGGTCATCAGCTGCCTCGCCATCCTGCTCATGTCCTGCGCTCAGTGAGTATTTTCAACCCTGTTACCATTCTCAGGCAAAACTCTTTTTATTTGGAAATCCAATGGGGGCCCTTTGTAATGACTATTTTAAAGGTGTGTAAACTCAATTATATTAAGACATCGCTGCTCAATACGCCGGATATTTCGTCAGATGCCGTCGCTATTGTGGAAGAGTAATAGGGCAGATGATTGAAAATGAGTTGCACTCCGGGCCAACACATCCACACCCTGGTGAACCTTGGCGTCGCACACACCGGGGCCCAGGAACAATTCTTGGCATGAAAAAAACCCCACATTAACACACCCGAGCACGCCCAGGGATCCAGGGATTGCTCACCACCATCCACTGACTGACCTCCACACTACTCACGTCGAGTTGTGGATTTTTATCACTGAAATCGCCAGTCCCGCCGTGCAGTATCTATTACTCACGCTGACCTGAAGGAGCAGCAGTATAATTGGTGGCTGAGTCATTTTGATGAGTAAAACCAGCACTTTATTAGTATATTATAAAGCGCCTTTGCTGTTGGTATGCAGGACGAAGTCAACAGCCAAGTTAACAGTCCAGAGGAATTGGGTGACGTTAAATACAAATGGCAATGATAAAGTTTGTTGTTGTTGTTGTTGGCGACGTCGTCAGAGGTGTTTCGATTTGATATTCAGCCAAAGCTAAATAAAGACCAAGCACGGAGAAGCATTAATCATCACCACAAGGCTTTGAACTCGGCTCCAACATTCATGTCGTGTCTTTTGTAGTTACAGGTCGCACAAAAACGTCTTGGCGTCCTACCTGGGACCTGCGGCCGAACAGGAGAAGCTACAGAAGCCGGCGGCCGACGTTGTGGTGTAACGTTACGTCAAGTCGCAAACAAAGGTGGGTGTGGCCGAGGTTTTGACCTAATTGCACGAGCACAGACACTTGCTTTGCCACATAACTCAATATTGAATTCGATCCGTAAAATTCTGTCGACTGACTGTCGGCACGTTGGCAAAGCCGCAGTTTGGCCTCCTCAGGTTGACGGGAAATGTTCACGTTTATCGATGCGTAGCAGTGATGCAATGATAGCTAGCTGGAACGCAGATATTTCAAACATTGGGTAATCTTCAAGCCAGTACGGTTCACTGCAGTACAAATACTGTGGGGAACTGCCAACCATTAGTTCGACGTCCCATTAGTCCGACAAATTGCCCATTGGTGAGACCTCCCATTATGGTTAGGGTTAGGGTTAGGGAAGGTCGGACCAATGCCATCCTCCCAACACAGCGTAGAGAATGTCCACTGGGTTACTTTTTGCTTTTCGTTCTTGCCGAAGGGTTTTGAGGGCAGCGTCCCCTCACACGAGCCTTAAGCCAAAGAGGAAAGAGTCTCTTCAGAGAGGTTGAGCGCCACCACTTGCATCACACAAAACAGGGGAAACCCCATCGGAAGGAATTAATCCGGATTAGCGGCGGCGGGTGCCGTGGCCCTTCCCGTCTTTGTGGCGCACGCCGGCATGCAGAAAGGCAGAGAGGTGCACGCCGCCGGACACATTCGCCGCTGTGTTGTAACAGCGACCACGCTGACACGCTGACACGCTGACTCGTGCACGTAATGGCCTTGCCGCCGGAGCTTATCACGCATTAGCGTGCGGTTAGGTCACACCGAGCGACGCACACGCGAGGCAGCCTTGCCATCTCAAGACACACAGACAGCCGCCAGCAAATTTTATTTCAGTTGGGACGTTGTCCAAGTTTTTGTTTTTTGTTGTTTTGTTTCATAAACAAATATATTTGCCTCTTTCCAAAATCTAAAGTTTGATGCTTGCTGATGGTTTATTTCTTCTTCTTCTTTTCTTCTCCTCCAGTCAGCTGCTTGTTTCCAGGACGAAGCTTGATTCCACAGCGGAGTCTGACCACCTGAGAATAGAGTGCTTCATTAGATGCTTTTGGGGGAAAAAAACACACAAACACATAAATGCCTACTTATCATCTGGAACTCCAGAACTTAGAATGTAATTTATTCAGTGTAATTATTTATTTGCTGTATGTTGACTGTAGTCACGATGTTTTCTGTTGTGCCAATGCTGAGCATTGGGCTCTCGAGGTTCCGCTTGTTTTAGCTTTATTTATTGCACCACTGTTGTTATAGGTCAAAAAAACACACTCTTGTCTTGGAGATGTACTTTGATCACCAATAAATTGTCTCCTCGCTAGGTTTCAGTCGGTATCTTTCTTTGAGAATGCGCCAAAAATAAAAATAAAACAAACAAAAGAACTCAATGACTTGCACCAACTGCACAGAGCACCTTTAGGCATTGCAGGCGGGAGCATCAAACAGATTTGTAGCGTGAGGTCCTGACTCTGACACCAAGCCAACCGAGCGATTATCCGAGACGATCTACGCACACAAACCCTGGCAGCCGCTCCGTTGCCGTGGCAGCGCGCTGTTGTGCGGGTCAGATGATGGACTTGGGATGAGAGGTGGATCCAGCAGCTCTGGTTTGAGCTTGTTTGGGAATGTCCAGGAAGTGTTCCGGGGGATTAATGGACAAAAAGCAGACAATAAACCAAGCCAGTCACACGGAGACTCCGTGTGTTTCCAGCACAAATAGTTTCACATGAAACACAAAAGAAGCGCAGGGCTATTTTTAAAACTGCTGCACAAAAAAAAAAAAAGTGCCTTGAAGTGTAAACACAATAGCATACCAGCTGCAGCACGCTGCCACTGTAGCGCGACTCAGCGATTAGAACTCCCGCGACTCGTCAGGGTTTGAAGTCCCACTGCTGTTACATGCGCACTATGTCAACTCAATACTACAACGCTACATCTCACTGAGGCTGCAGAAACACAGACCTGCTGCGAACCCTCTCAGTCGTCCGCAGAGTTTGTGCCTTTTGTTGCCGTCCTGGCTGACGAAACGTCTCCCAAGGACTTTAATCTCTGGTAATAAAACACGCAGGTCAACATGACTGACTCACCTCAACAACAGTTTTTCAGTCGCCTTAATAGAACAAAGTTTCTGCTGTTGCATCACCCGCGATAAAGGCAAAGGCGAGGCTAGGCGGGTAGCTGCCCGTATACACACACACACACACACACACACACACACACAGTGTGTGATGCAAGTCCATGTAAACATTTTTTTGCTTGAGTTCTTCAGAGTGCGTGTGTGTGTGTGCGTGCGTGCGTGTGCGTGCGTGTGTGTGTGTGATCTAGTACCAGGAAGTGGCTATTGAAAGGAGTTAAAAGTCACTGACACACACTCTGCTGGTTCCTCTGCCAGGACAACTTGATGCGGGTGTGGTGCTCGCTCTTGGTTTCGATGGCACCAAGGTGGGCCCGTACTGTTGTGCGTGTTCATGGAAACCCGAGTCAACACGCGGGTTTGATGGTTGGTCAGTGATAATTCACGTCGGTAGTAGATCCCATCTGATATCAATCGGCGTGGGCACAGTTTATACGGTTTGTGTTCTTGTTTAGATGTTGTTTTGTTTTGTTTGTTTGTTTTTTTCCAAACTTGCATTGTGACAAATGGCTGTCAAGCAGTTTTAACGAGGGCCAGCAGGGAGTCTAATCAAACACAGGATTATTCTATTAAGATATGTAGAATATTATCAAGGTAAAAAAGAAATGGTTAATCTGATTACATCGTATACTGTTCTAGAAAACAAAGAAAAACATTCACAACATATAAACCTTTCCCTATTTTCATAAAAGTCCCCATACGTGCTCATGAAAATAGCAAATAAAAACTTTTGTGAAAATAAAAGCACTGAGAATTACGTAATTCTCTGCAAGTCTGTGTTTTAACCAAAAAAATAAAATAAAATTATTGAATGATTGGAACTGGCTTGGTTTAAAGCACAGGTGGGATTAAGTCACACACGTGCAAGTCACAATCAAGTCTCAAGTCTTAACCTTCATGTCTCAAACAAGTCTCAAGTCTCTGTGTTTAGAATCAAGCAAGTCAAGTCATTGCTCAGGTCAAGCAAGTCACCGGACAAATCTGATCATCTACCCCCGTTTCCACACGTAAATTACTTTATATTGATGCCACGTTGATGTTATGCATGTCTCAAACTCAACATGGCTTCATGTTACCATTTATATCAGCAAACATTAGCTTTCTAGCTAACGTTTGACCGATTTGACCAGCCAATAAGTTAGCCAGACACTTTTATCACGCATTTTATTGAGAAGACATACCTTCCTTAGCTTTCTAGCCACGTTAAGTTTATTTATTGTTAGTATTAGCAAACGTTAGCTTCCTAACAGCCGTAACAGTTAGCTAAGAAGGTGCATTCGCATAGCTTACCTTTCTTCGTGGGATGAAGCGGGAAGTTGTGGTGGTTGTGTCACTGATTATTGAGCTGCAGACCTTGCACACCGCACAGCGTCATTGACAACATCGTCCTTAAAGCCAAATTGAATTATTCTTTCTCTTGCCGCCAGCCTCCATGACTGCTGCTCATGTATTGGTCCGTTGACCGCTGTTGGCAGCATGTGTTGCACTGTAAAATCACCCGATCATGTTTCAATCACCATCATCACCTTGGTGTCGGCTCAGTAGCCAGTTTCATCGTTTCATACATACGTTATAAAGCAAAGAGCACCATCTACTGGTGATTATTGAAACTATTAGGCCTATCGTGTCACTGTTAAAATGGCAAAACTGTAGTGCAACTTCAATAGGAAGGGTAAACTTTTATCAATAGGAGGGGAGAGAGAATGATTCAACAGACTGCATGGGACTATCACCCCTAGCCTTCTTCCGTGGTCTGAATTAGTTCACATCAAGTATTTTTGTTACGCCATGTACGTGATCTCTGCGATGCGCTTCGGCTTTGTCACGCTTTTTCTGGTTAATGTCAGAGCCCAGCAAGGAAACAGACTTTTGTGGTGTGTCATGAAATTGTTTCCGTCTCAACGCTGTTCTCACGCGGCCTGGAGACAGAGATCGGAAACAAAGACCACCAAAGCACGAAAAAAACGAACGAGCGCTTTTGGGGGTTACTTTCCTGGTTAGTAATCTGGTTAGTTCGTCAGATCAGTCATCAGTCAAAGGCACAGAATTAGCAAATCCCACCACAACGAAGCATTTCCTGAGAACTGAAGCCCAATGAGGCAAATATTAGAGAAAAAACTACACAAGAAAGAAAGACAAAATGATTTCATTGCAACTCTATCAACTATAAGAAGCAGAAGCTTTTATTTTTTTTACTTTGTAGAGCATTAACTTTAAAACGGGACAAAAAACACAACATTATAATAATAAAAGTGGACATTAATGACATTAACCTCTTGTTTCAGACAGCGTCCATGACCACATTTAAACTCCAAACATTAATACCAGCTGACAAGCTGTCACCTCTGAATTAAAGCCCAGCTGGGTGAGGATGAATATGCGTGGCTGGCAGGCGAAGCACAGAAAACCCGAAAGAGAAATTGTTACAACACTTCCGCCTTCTTCTTCATGGTCTTCTTAATCCAGTCGAGCTGTTTTTCGGAGAGGAAGGAATACACGCCGGGCTTCTTCATGTCGCCGCAGCGGCCCCCGAAGGATGTGACACCCACCAGTGCACCATTGCACAGCAGCGGGCCTCCAGAATCCCCCTGGAGAGAGTGTGAGCACGAGCCATTCACAAATACTGAACGATTAAAAACAGAATTTGACACCGGGGTTGTTTGCTCCCTGCGTGCGGCGCCATCACCTGGCAGGTGTCTGTCGGCGTCCCGCTGTCCGAACCGGCGCAGATCATGCTGTTGGTGATGACAGGTTTGAAGTTGTAGTACTCGGGGGAGTTGCACTTGACCCGCTCAAACACGGTCACGTTGACGGACATCAGGACCTTTGACGGCTTGCCCCTGCCAGTTGCCCCCCAGCCGGCCACCAGACACTTGCTGCCGGCTTTTGGCTCCTGGACTTTTTGACCCAGCTTGAGCCACTTGACCGTTTTGGTTTGCTTCACTCCTTTTTTGAGCTGAAATTGTAAAAAAAATGTGCATAAATCGTTATCACAAGCTTAACACAATCTTAACACGATCTTAACACAAGCTTAACACAAGCTTAACACGTGCTTAACACGTGCTTAACACATGCTTAACACATCCTTAACACAATCTTAACACAAGCTTGACACGAGCTTCTGCCAAATTTTCAACATTTCAAAATGTCCCGAGATGATGTTTTCCATTCAGCGTCTTTTTAAAATGCTGTATTGAGACATTTGTTAACGTTTGGTGGCTGGAATGTTGTTTTCCTCCCATACAGTCTGCAGCTCGATGCTGGGGGGGAAAAAATAGCACAAGGATCTCAAAGCCGCAACTCTCAAATGTCTATTCCTTCACTTGCGTGTTGTATTTCTATCTGTGCACTTTTGTTTTTCTACATCTGTCCGTCTCGCTATCTACAAACCAATAAATAATTAGATAAACGTCCTCTTTCACTATGATGACAGTATTGAAGTGAGTCGGTCAGTGTTGCCTGTCAGTGCCCTGATGCCCTGTATCTGTACCGCTGGGGGGCTTTGATTGACTGACTGACCGAAGGGGACGGAGAACAAAAGAACGAGAAGAAGATGTTGAGGTTAAAACAATCAGCAGAATCTGTTCTGATTTCCGCCTCAACACAACAAAAATGCACTTCAGACGACTGTAGCGAGCACGAGCAACCAACATTTTGTTTTTGTCAGTTTGACTCCTCCGTGCGACCTCACCTTGAGCAGCATCAGGTCATTGACCGCCTCCTTTCTGTCAAAGCAAGGGTGAGGATAACTATGAGTCACCCGGGCCTTCTGCCTCGACTCGTTTTCCTCTTTATCGACGGCATGAACCCCGAGCAGAACTTCCTTGAAGCTGCAAGAAGATGAAGAAAGCAACAGGGTGAGAGGCTGGTTTTCATTCGTAACTTGGGAATTTTTTTTTAATGCTTTTTGAAGCGCTTGAGATTTTGCTCTCACCCTTCGCAATGGGCGGCAGTAAGAACCCATTTGGCATCGATCAGCGTCCCCCCACAGAAGCCCTTGCTGTTTTTCAGCAGAGCCATGTGGGGCATCGAGTGGGCCGGCACTTCTTTCCCACCAATAATCTCTGAGCCATCACCTGGAGCATTGTTTGACGTCAAAGCGCACATATGACAGATGATACAAACTGAGCTGAACTGCAATGAGTGAAAGCTGCTCTACCTCATGGACTTAGAAGTAGAATTTGATTGGCACAAATATATATACGTAAATATAATGTTCTTGAATATTAGTAAGAAAGCACAAATGAAAATAGATAGTGAGAGATTTTGCGGTCTCTTTCTCACCTGGTTGGACCACAGAGAGGAGCAGCACACAGAGAACAGAGAGAATGAAAACCCCGGGGACGGACATGTCTTCTGATCTCTCCTCTTGACGAAGGTGTGAAGCCCACCCCGCCGAGCTCGCTTTATGTCTTCAAGAGGATGTGGTCTGACTTCAGAAGAAATGTGAGTCAGCAAAGCAAGGCCAGGCTGTAACGGTTTCTCTTCCTTTACCGGCCATCAGGAGCATTTTGATGATTTGATGACGTTTTTTTTGTATGTGTGTCTGTGCTCTTTTCTCACCTGTGGGCTTTTGTGGTCTTCCCTGCAAGCTGCACTCAATGATTGAAAATGACTAGATGACTAAAAGTTACCCCACAAATCGAAAACGAAACAAAATGTCATCATCGGTTGTAGGGTAGAGGCCGGAGGAAAAGCTTAGTAGTAAAAAAAATAATCAAGAAATAAAAGGTTGTGTTGTCAATAGTATATATTTATTTGTAACTCTTTGTTATGAAAATAGTCACCAAAGAATACATATTTTCACTCAAGGGTGGATGACAAAAACTAAACCAAAATCTCAAGGGCAATGAAATTTGGTAATTAAAATTTTATAACAAAATTTGTAATAATGTCCCCTCTATATTCCTTAAAAAACAAACAAAAAAAACAGGTAAAACAAACAAAAACAATGTATAAATAAATGAGAAAAACTGAACTTTTTTCTGAAATTGTTTCGGGTCATTTCTACATAATATTTATGGACCCACAAGGAAAACTTTTCTCATAAGCTTTTATTGAAATAATAGACAAGCCAATGAGACAAGCCTTTAACGTTAACTTGTCCTGTTTACCATGAGATCCAGTTACTCAGAAACAAATTTCAGTTTTTTTCCTGAAGATAAATCAGAAACTAACTTTAATACTAAAGATCTTGATATGATCAATACCTCACTGGCTGGAAAACTTTTCCAGCCAGTTTCAAAGCTACAAAAGCAGAGTGTTTTTCTCTGACCTGCTCCTTTTCCTACTCTTAATACGACATGAGAATTTTTAACACTAAATGAGAATTTTATTTCCCTACGCAAACAGAACATTGCTGTCACGTTAGAGGCCCAGTGTGTAAGTAATTAGTTACATCTTGTGGCATGTAGGCAGATTGGAAACAATGTTAAGGCGTTAATCCCTGTTTTGTAATGACTCACTGGACCTCATGTCTTTATCATAGCAGGTGTGATACTAAACCCACCAGTAAAAAGGCATGAATTTCATTTTATTTCCTGCCATTGCGTCCCTCTAACTGTTAAACACTGAGCCTTTCAGATGCACCTGACAATAATAAGATTTTACGACTGTTTGTCTCTGAGCCTAATACTGAACTATAAAACATAAGAAAAAAAAATAACGGGGGAAAGAGGAATCGTATCGATGCAACCCCCTTTGTTTCATGACACCAACAGGCTTTTTCCTCATGCAGCAGCTGGAGTTTGGTGGAGGAGCAGTGAGCACTGGTTGTCTGGGACCATCAGCTGAACCACCGTGTCCTTAGGAGAGAGCATCATGTCCCGGGGCTCCATAAAAAAATCACCTGGAGATTGAAAAAACACAATTACAAAGTGATTTAACATTTGGATTTTTTTTTTTTTTTTTGTATCACAACGCAAACAAGAGAACTTACATTTTTTCAAGACGCAGTAAAGAAGCCACAGCAACAAACCCAGATAAAGAGGCTTGGGGGACTTCAAGATGATAATGATGAGACTGGGTTCAACTTCAGGGTCTGCTGCTGCGTAAGAGTCAAGACATACAATATAATGTCACGTGTCATGTTAAACTGTGAATCCACAAAGCACATTGGAGACAACCTGAGTTTTATAGTAGCAATAATGGTATCGTCATTATTATTATTATCAGTAGTAGTAGCATCATTAGTATTATTATGAATACCTGCTCTGACTTGGAAAACTATGGGGCGGCTCTGGAGAGTCGTGTTCCTCCCGGTCAAACTGTCTGTCCGAACAACAGAAGAAGAAATCTGGATGGAGGTGGGCGTGGCCAGACTCAGGCCGCTGATGCTGACGTTCATCGATGCCGCGCCGCCGCCGCCGTCGTAGGGGAAGAGCAGCGTCTCGCACGTGTCGGAGCACCTCGTCACGTTGTAAGTGTGTGGCGTCATCTGCATAAACGCTGCGATTCTCCAGCTGAGGACCACGCGGTCAGCGCCGCTGACAGAGTCCATGGTGACCTGGTGTGGGGGCAGAGGACCTGCAGCGTGGAACAGAGGATGACAGTGACAATGTCAGGAAACAATTTTTTGTTTAATAATTGTATTTTTGTGGCTTTGCGTGGTTTTCTTGTGCATTGGCTCTCTGCTCCCCTCAACAGAGGAAAGTTCGACACGACTCTGCCGTTCCTCATTGGTTCTGCCGTCAAAGTTCAGAATTGTAGCTCAGCGTCGCTCACCCTGACAGACGAACATGTGCCACTCGTCGCAGTAGCGGGAGAGCAGCCTCCTCTCGTCCTGCAGCGTGGCCTCGAAACTGGCACAGCGGCCCGAGGGGCTCTTCCTGAACCAGCGGTCGTAGCCCAGCTCCTCCCCGCTCACCCACCTCCAGTCGCGCACGCCGCTGTGCAGGCGCAGGCCCACCCAGAACATGGCAGCGCTGCCGGCCGTGGCGTTGAGGAGAGCCCGGTACTGCTCATCCGAGCTCAGCACCGCCAGGTCCACGTAGTGTCTCTGGCAGAAGTGCCGGGCTTCGGGCCACGACATGGCCCTGGGGAGCAGGGTGAGTTCGGGGACGACGTGGCCCGCTGTTAAGTCATGGCACACCACTGAGGGCGAGAGAGAGAAAAAAAGGAGCTTCAGACGATGGCAACTGAGCTGTGTGTTGTGCTACGTTGTGTGGAGTTCTTGTGTCAGGCAGATCCACAATGAGGCGCTAGAACTGTTTGTGACAGTGAATGGCCTCATGGGGGGGCGGCTCTGGAGAGTCCTGTTCAAACAGCAACAAACCTGTCACAAACATAGAACGGTTCTCACGCCACTGTAGTTCACCAGCAAGCTTGGGAGAGGGAGGGTGAGCAAATGGTCGCTGCAATCTAAACTCTGACCACTAGATGGCAGAATTTGACACACTAGACCTTTAAATGGGATGTGAAATGGGAAGAGCGGGAGCTATGGTGCTTTCTTACACATTCACTTTGTGTCACGTGTTTTGTTGCGTCTGTTGGTTGTTGCGTGACGTATCTCCTCGTGGACAACATGTGGCGACCCTCATGCATGTTGCGGTAAACTTGATCGCCACTGCTGCAAATCACATCCAACAGTGCAATTACAAGCACAACTGCACTCCTCCTGATGCTCATGTTTGTTGTGTTGTGTATTTGTGTGCAAACAAACGTTAATGTGGTTTAGTGACATGTATTTGGAGTTCAACACCTGTTGAACCCTCTTGAGTAAAACCAACATTTCCACCCTTTGTGGTCGGCTACGGAGCCAGGCTGTGGCGACCTTGCCGGGCGTCGACAAAGACTCACGATCTCACTCCCAACTGAGCTTTGCCTGCACCTCTGATTGCCCTTCTCAAGCCAAGATGTGTTTAGGTTTTAATACCAAAACACATTTTTAGAGTGCTGACAAAAATACCGGAGTACAGGAATACATAAAGACGAAGGAAATTGCTGCGAAAACTTTGATTACAATTGATATCATCTCTCGGAATAAGCATGTATGCAATTCATCTGTGTGCGATAGTTACCCAGAAAAGCCAGTCGCCGCAGAAACTGTATCTCATTCGCCAACATGCAGAAGAATCCACATTTCTTTTCCTCTAAGAGAAAGTGGTGGCCCGACGCTCTTTTGCTCTCCTTGAACCCCTGTTGTAATTGTAGTGCCTCCAACCTTCTACCTCGCACTTTCAACTCTTCCTGTGTTTATAAAGGCTCGGTTTTTTTTTTTGTGGTTGTGCAAGAGCTGACAGCAAAAGTGGGAGTTGCCACAGTTTCAGGAAGTCTCCAGGAAAACCTCGAGTTTGATTAAAAACCCTACAAAGTCTTTCCACTATCTACTATACACTACACAATGGTGGAGTTTCAACCATTTCATGTAAAATGGAAAACAGTTCTCTGCAGCAGAATCCCTGCAAAAGCTCCACTTCTCTTTTTCATGGACTTTATAGTTGCCCTGCACAACATTCACAGCGGGAATGAGCTCAACAGTGTGAAGTGCGACCAGCGACAAAGGTGCGCCACTTTTATTGGAGGAGCTAAAAATAATGTGACACCGCTCCTCCTCTGTGGGCTATTTTAAGAATCGTACGAGGTGTCGGCCAAACCCTAAGAGTGTGCTGCCTTTGAATGCAGCCAAAGCTCTGGAAAGTTCTTCAATATTGTTGCAGCGGCGCCAGTCTAGCTGCACAGTTGACCTGTGGTGGCCCAACCAGACCAACGTTGTGGATCACAGTGGGCCAGTGGGCCAAACTTCCCAAATTCCCATAACCATGATGACCATACTAACAAATTATGTTGTTTGTATGTATATTATTATGTTGTTGAATGTTTGTTTTTGTTTTTTAACAGATTATTTTGCTGTCTCGGGTTAATTATTAAAAATGTCTTAATTAGGAACCTTGCAGGCTGAGCTCGTCGCGGTCTGTTTCAGCCTTTAGCCGTCACTTGTTGGGTGTCTTGCATCAGTCTTGCTCGCCACTTCTTGTCAATTATTATTAGGAAGTGACAAGCATCGATGACCTCATCGATTGCACCTGATTCCCACCTTTGCCTTAACTGGCAGCTGGGATCAAGTGATCATGATGACAGAAGAAAGTGAACCACAGCATCAAACAAGTTAAAGACTAGACCACAGACACACTTCTACAACACGTTCAAGTCTGTTCTAGTCAAAAGAAAGTAAAACAAGTATTTTGTTTTGTTTTGTTTTTTTCCACCAGAACGACTGTGACTGTGAGAAGGGATGTGTGTCTTCAACAAATGTCAAGTATAAGGTGAAGACCAAGCCAGAACTTTGGACTTTCTGTTAGTTATTCAACCTGGTGACAGGGATTTTAAAGTGCTACATATAATTTTTTTTTTAAATCAGCAGGCGTCACAAAATGTCACCTTGAAACGTGGGTCACCTGACAATCCACTCAAGTAGCCTCAGTGTATTTTTTGATGCACAAACTTGTCGCACATTGTCAAGCTCTTGTTCTTGTCTTTTTCTGTATTCTTTATTGCATTTTCACTGCAACAACATCATCATGCCAACTACAAAAAGTAAATTGGGTCAACTTCTGAAAGACTATGTAGTCTTGGCCGTTAGTGGGTCTTAGGTGACATTGGGCTACAGCGTGGTTCTTCCGCCTGTCCCTGCGGTCGCTTCAGGAAACGTGCATCTTCTGCGAGTCCTCGTCCACGTTCGGTCCGTCTGACCCGATCGCTACAAGCCCCAGGTGCGCAGTTGCTGGTCTGCAGCGGCGGAGAAGATCTCTGTGTTTTCCTGGTTCAAGGCCAAGTGCAGAACTCGCTGTGAATGACCTAGAAGCAACACAAAATGTTTATTGTACAAAAATAACCCATATATAAAAAAAAAACCTGTGGTGCCCACTCGGAGAAAAGGGGAAATATCAAAATACTGAAGGTGAGCCGGCTCTTCTCTTCCGAGTCATGAATTACTTGTTGCTGTTGATTAGATGCAGCTCTTAATGGAAGGTTGCAAATTTGTACAACCGTGAAAAAAACAAAAAATGCTTAACACAGAGAAGAGCACCTTCAGAGTTTCACTCCAACTGTCTTCATTCATTTCAGTTCAACAATGTCTCTCTCAAGGCAGCCACAACCGCTACCACTTGTGGTTCTCCACATCATTTTTATCCCGACACTTTGGCCAAAGTTAGCCCCCCCTCCTCCCCCGACCATGGGGAACAAGTGTGGGACATGCACGTGTTCAATCAATTGGTGTTGGCTGCTAGTAAATTTCTCTGCCAAACATCACAACTCATTTTGGCCACAGTGAATTATCATGTGTTGGATTGAGTCATATAGCTTTGCAATGACTGGAAAACCGAGACATGAATGAGTCGGCACGGAATGACTTCTGTCAAACAACTTCAGACACAAAGCTGTGGTACAATTGTGGCAAAGATTTATCTGTTTATTTATTTTTTCATTTGAAATTTCACTCCAGCCAGCCATCATTACTCTCATTGTGTGTTTCCCAAAAACATTTCAGTCGCTTGCATTGATTCAATGGCAGTAATTCTGATAACCTTCCACTGATTCAAATCAAAACAGGTTTGGTGAATGAGTGTCAATGCAGTGAGCCTGAAACCCCCATGACTTCAACGTTTCCACAGTCAGGGCTTTGACACTGGGGTTGCTGTGTGACATCTCTGGGTGACAGCAGATCACATGTCAGAGTAACGATTGGCTGGTCAAGAGCAGCCAGGTAAGATTAGCCGGCCGCTAACTGTTAGCATGCAGATGTCACGTAGCTAAAGCTTCTCACATGGAGACAGTAAAAACATGTAAAATAATCTCTTTTTTTTTTTTTTTTTGCTCCTGCCCAGAACAGCAAAATCTTTCGAAGCAGCTCAATGAAGATTCTGTCTGTCTGTCTGTCCAGACAGAATCTTGTTTTCAACTGCTAATTCTGCCAGCTTTGTTAGTAGAAAAGTTGTTTTGTCTTTTTTTCTGGGTTGTCAAGGGGGAGCAAGCCGTTTGTTGGTAGAATGCATTGAGTTTTCTTTTTACAGCTATCAATGTCTGGAAATTGGAAGGTTGGATTTCAAATTTCTGAAATCAAAACTATGCAGCTGCTCTGCCAGGTCACAGTGAGGACTGTTCAGGGGTGTCTAACCTGTGAGCTGGTGGGTGGGGACAAGCGAGGTGGAGTCCCAGGACCAGCGAGCGATGTGGTGCCGGGGAAGGCCGTGACCCGTTACGAGGCTTCTCTTCCTCTCAGCCCATCTTAAAGAACACACCTTCAAATAGACACGATCTGAGTCATTGGTCACATCCAATAATACAACAATATCCCCGCTGGAGACCTCCACACCTGTGAGCTGGTGCCAGCAGCGGTCACACACGTCCCGGACTCAGCGTCCCAAATTCTGAGCTGTCCGTCTTTCCAGCCGCCTCCGGTAGCGATCACGTTCCTCTGCCATGGACACCAACCCATGGCCTGAATACACAAACACACTGAATACAAACACACACAGCGTGGCCAACACATGGTCTGGTCGGGTTGTGTGAAGTTTTTGTTTTGTGCATAGCTGTCGGATCATTTTGCATAATATCATTTTTCAATCTGCACCATGACAGTTCTCAGTCTGTATTAAGCACATGGACACACTGCCGCCTTCAGTAGTGGCTGATTGCCTCATTTCTGTTAATAAGTAGCCGTGTGATATCGTACATTTGAATCTAAGCCAGACTCGTATAATGACTCAATCAAAATCAAGGGCTCGTAAACAATATTGCAGAAGGGTTAAGCGGCGGCTTTAATGTCATATCAACAGACGTGAACTGATCTTATTAAAAGAGGGAGACAGGAAGTGAGCTAACCTCACACAGTCTGGACATGAATGTTTTTTTCTGAATGAGGCACGCGCCGACCTTCACGGCAGTGGGCTGCTCCATCGTGGCCAGTGGCTGCCGTGACCTCGCGAACCCCGTGATGCCGCCATCCCATATGGACAGGAGGCCCCCTGGGGAGCCGCTGGCCAGCCGGGTGCCGTCCGGCGACCACTGGAGGCTGCAGAGCCCACCCCTCTGGAAGGCTGCACCAATCAGAGGGGCAGGAGCCCGAGGGTCGACGTGCTGGATGCATCCGAGGACGGAGCCGCTGTGGGATCATAGAATGAATAGAATAGAATAGAATAGAATAGAATAGAATGAACGCCACCGCTGTAAGTAAGCAGGATGTATGATGTATATTGTACATATTGCATATTCTTTATGTATTTCGTATAGCGTCTGTATGTATAAATGCATGTAAGCTGCAGATCATTTTAGCGAGACACAGGCTATGATAGGTAGACGTGTACTTAAACAGAAGTTTTCGTTGTGGTTTTGTCAGCACTGCAGTTAAAACAGACAGCCTGCCACGGCTCTCACACACAGTGACAGGTCCTACCTGCTCAGTAGGTTTTGTTTCCAGGAAAGAGCTCCGACCACAGACAAGTGCGACGGCAGTGGCCTGACTGTCGCCTCGTGTTCAACGTCCCACAACTGGACAATCAAAAACAAAAGTCACGGCACTTGCACATCATGGTTATTCGGCTGGATATCGAGGTTTGTCACACATACAGTACATGCCACAGTTTCCTCTCAGCGTCACACCTGCATACCTGAAGCTCCCTCCGCCTGGTGCCGATGCAGAGGATTCTGCCGTCCCCACTCCAGCACAGACAGGAGATGGAGCGGGTTGGACGGTCTGACGACGGCTGCCCTGGCGGTGTGGCCTGGTCCAAGTGGCCCACCACACGTCGGGTTTCCGAATTCCAAAGGTAAACTGAGGAGCCCAGCGCTAGCGCTACCACACCGTCACAGCTGCAGTCGAGGAGGTTTGTGTCTGAGGCGGGAGGAGAATGGCAAGAATATGTTTTGTTTTTTGCTCTTCAATTACATCTGCAGCATCTGCAACCGGTGGTGAGATAAGGAGAGTTATGAAGGAGAAAGGCGATGTGCCATTATTGTGAGCATAAACTGGGATTTGTGTTGTTTCCTCCTTACAGTAGTCGTCAAGCAGCGTCGGCGCCGAAAACGACGCAGCTGACTTTCCCTCCTGCACCTCCGGCGAGGTTTTGTTCAAGAGGGCAAATGGTTTTAAATCACACGTCGTCTCTTTGGAACCTGCAAGAACCCCATACAAATGCTGGTCACAATTACACAGGCACAAGACAAACTGATGTAGATTAGAAGTGATATTGTGCATTTTTTTCAATTTTTTTTTGAAGTTTTTAATCTCTGAAGGGTTTGTGGTACAGAAAAAAAAAATAAAGTCATTCAGTAGAGAAGTATTTCTTCATTTCCTGGTATGGCGTCATACCTGCGAGTTGAGTTTCAGAATGAAGTCATACCAGTCATTAATTTATGCCTTACCAGCCAGCTGACAATCTGATTGTGCCACGCTTGCAGTTGTCCAAACCCATTGCTGCAAAACAGGATTCACCATTTTACCCATACAGCATCGAAACTACAATTTACAATATTATCCATCAAAAGCGGGCATGATCATGAAAAAAAAAAATTGTATTGTGTGTGTGACCTGACTCAAACCTGTTCAGGGAAATTCTCTACACACAGGTTTAGCCAGGCGGTGCATGGTATGTTTGACGGTGAGAGAGCTGTAAATGATCAAGACAAGACAAAGAGGAAGCCACTCAGTTACACAAGACAGAATCTGCACGTGCGAGTTGGGTGAACATGGGTTGCATGTTGTCTACCTGGAGGAGGATTCCCCTGCAGGCCTTCGTGTTCTGCCTGGGTTCTTGGAGGAGAGTCCAGCACCAGTCGCTGTCGGACCGTGTCGAAGTCAAAGCTGAGGTCCTGCTGCCATCTGGCGGACAGCGGTGTACCTGCAGCGGGACCCTCGACGCTGCCTCTGGTGACGATCCTCCTCCTGCACCGTTTGTAAGATGTTTGGTCGGTGAAGAAGCCATGTGCCTGTAAAGCGTGAAGAAAATACAAATAAAGCAAGTTTAAAAGAAGTTTGTATGTTTTTTTTTCTATATCCAAAAATCGCTGTTAACCGAAAAGAATAAAATTGATCACTAGCCGTCAAGTGCGAATACAAAACGACTTCTAAAACGTCCGGTCCAAATATTCTGGCCTATTATAAAACTGAATTTCTGACCAGTATAGATTGTTTATGTACTTTAAGTAAATTTCCTATGTATCTTTATGAATACACGGTCATAGTTGATCTGGTGAAGTAATTTTCTTAATATTTACTTTTTTCTTTTCTCTTTTTTTTTTTTTTTTTTAAATAACTTTTGACTTTTCTGAAAACTCACGCGGAAGTTAATATTCGACATTTTCCATTTAAATAGTGGTCTCTACGGGGGTTTGGGAAGATTTTTGCGAGTTGGTAAAGAGAAGACATCGGCTACGTTTCCGCTTCGTGTCTGGCTGCGAGGCGGTTGTTGTTTATTTTGAAGGAACACAACTTCCGGAACCCAGTTCGGTCCGCCTGCCTTGGAGACTTGAGACAGGACTCGGAGTCCGCCAGCCTGGCCCACTCCTGGTCCTGGAGCTGAGATTAGTTCCTTCCTCCAAGATGGAGGCCTTAGGGGGCTACCCTAGCAGGTCCTCCAACCCCAAAGCCAGGAAGCTGACCGTGCTGCTGAGCATGACGGTCGGCGTCGGCTGTCTGTTCCTCCTGCAGACGCAGCTGCTCAAGCCGGGGAAGCCCGTCGACTTTTACACTTTCGAGGTGAAAGACGCGAAGGGGAGGACGGTCCTCCTGGAGAAGTACCGAGGAAAAGTAGGTCCACATCATCGCGCGGTAAAAACGCACTTTTCTAAAAAAGCGAACGGCGGAGGGCAAACATCGTCAAAGTTGAACACTTTTCGACAAAACAAAACAAAACAAAACAACACTGTGTTTGAACGTTGTCAGAAGGTTTGTGTTTTGGAGGACGCAGTTAAAGTGAGTCGGCCGCCTCCTTCGTTGCAGGCGTCTCTGGTTGTAAACGTGGCGAGTCACAGCGAGCAGACGGAGAGCAACTACAGGGCTCTGCAGGAGCTGCACCGGGAGCTGGGACCCTCGCACTTCAACGTCCTGGCCTTCCCCTGCGGCCAGTTCGGGGACACGGAGAACGGCAGCAGTCGGGAGATCGAGGCGTTCGCCAAGTCCACCCACGGCGTCACCTTCCCCTTCTTCAGCAGGATCAAGATCATGGGCTCCGAGGCCGAGCCAGCCTTCAGGTTCCTCACAGGTCAGCAGCAGCAGCAGCAGCAGCAGCAGCAGCCACGTCTGTGGTGCTACACTTTATTATGGTGGCTGTTTTTGATCAGCTGACTGTGGCTTTAGTCCGACACAAAAATACCTGCAGCAGCTCAGACCTCCAACCATTGACCCATTCTAATTGTATTATCTTCTTGAAATGTGGGTTTATGTATTTTAGATTTACTAAGCATTAACAAACCATAAAATGATTGATGAGGATGAAATTGTTTTCAGTTGTTGAATGTGATTTTCTTTTTTTTAATCAAAAAAAAAAAAAAAAAAAAAAAGCTTAACGCTGACACCATTTGCTTTAATGCCAGGATTGTTTTTATTAGATATGAAAACATAATTACAGTATTAAAAAAAAAAAAACTTTCCTTTTACTTGCCGGATGTTGATAAATAAATGTCACACTTTAAGTATCTAATATTCTAGCAAGACGAAAATCACACAACATGAAAAATGTACCTTGACTGGAATCTTTGTTAAGAGCAATTACGTTCTCGAGTTTCTGCTGATGTTCTTTGGCTGTATTGTCAGTCAGCTGTGTTTCCCCTAGAATTGCAAGAATTCTCGCGGGACGAGATTTTACGAGAACTACGGCTTATGCACTTCACGCCATTCAATGGAAACGCCTGCAAATCGCAATTGTATTTTGTTGAAACTTTAGAAATATCGCTTTTATTTTTTTGCGGAAAAACTGTAAAGAAAACGCGGCTAGTATTTTCTACATTCACCTACATCTTTTTTTTTTGTGGGCCTTGTTTCAGATTCTGTGCAGAAAATCCCCAGGTGGAACTTCTGGAAATTTCTGGTGAACCCAGAAGGTAAAGTGGTGCGCTTCTGGCGAACAGACGAGCCCATGGAGAGCATTCGAGAGGAGGTGACAGCGCTGGTGCGCGAAATCATCCTGAAGAAACGGGTGGAGCTATGATGACGCTGGTCGGTGGCAGCGGGATGCTCGAGGAGCCCCCCTGCCAGCGTGATGCCGATGGTTCCCAAGCTGGGACTGGGACGAGTGGACCGTGAACTGTGAACTGTCACAACATGTTGCTCCGGATGAGAAGATCCACTTGTCTTTGCCACTAAAGAGGCGAGCAGAGGCCAGTCAAGTGTCTTGGCTCTCATTGTTGTGAGGGGGAGGGGAGAGGAGGGGAACCATCCTGTGGTTGATAGTGACTATCATGCTGAACATTGTAGGTAAAGGCCACTGCTGAAACTGAAAGACGTTTTACCACTGAAGTTGCTCGGTACTTTTTTTGTTTTCTTTTGGTTTGTTTGTCACACAATGATATGTTTACATTAAAGCCTGCTCCTTTAGGCGACGCATTTTAATTCTGGCCTACTGTGATCTGATTTTTCAAGTTTTGTGTTTTTTGGTACGTCTTGTAATCATCTCCATAAGGGTGATAGTGTTTTTGATTCTTAGATTATAGGTAAATGTTTATTTTACGGGAAGAGTTGACACATACTGTATGTTTTAAATTATTATTCTATGGACCTAGAACATTTTTTTTCACTTTCAAATTCAGTCCAAAAAAATGAAGCCTTGCTTGAGAACACAGTGTGTGTTGTGAGGCCTTTGACGGTTGTGAGTTCAGCACCGAGGACAAGTTTCTCTAATGGGATCGCAGCATTTGGTATTGTCAGTCTCAAAGCAAGCGGAAGCTGTATAGCTTTGCAATTAATGCAAAATAAGCCTCTTGGTTGTGATTAACTTAAAACTATAAAAAGCATATATATGTTTCAACAGTATACAGTTCGAGAGTGATCTTGAAACGCTTATTTTTAAAGGTCAGTAGGCGTCAGCTCATGAATGAAAACCCCATTCCCACTCGAGGTTACCAACCCAAAATTGAATAATGCAATAAAGGCAAAATATCTCGACGGTAAGTCATGAATGATACAGTAGTAATAAATCAGATGATGCCACTTTCTAGTCGGTGATGTTGCTTCCCCCAAAAACAATGATTTCTTCTAAAGTAGAGCAGGACCTCTGATAGCACAGCGGCCTGAACCAGAGCCCCTGGTGTGGACTGTGGTGGACAGTCGGACGGCAGCAGCAGGTAAACTGGCGCTCTCACAAACGACCAGCTTACCAAGACACTGCCTGCCAACCGCCCACAAAACAAAACGACACGGTGGCTTAACTGGACCAAATTTAACCCTAAATCACGACAGGCGAGGGCAACCAGCCTAGAAAATCAACTCTTTTTTAATTTTTTATTTTTTTTTTGCCATCCCAGTGGACGCCTCTTTCTCCTGACTCGCGTCAGCCGGTTGACATTGCAAGTGAATTGCAGGCGTAACGCAACTGTTAAGGTAGCAGAGCAGAGTCAGCTGGCCAAACAAACATCAGCTAACATTACACTGCCTCCCAACCAGTCGCAGCAGCCGCGGTAGAGTTTTTAAGAACTGATGCTGAGCTATTTGTCTGTCCATACGTTACAGATAGAGACTCGCAGTCGTTTTTCCCCAGTGTGCAGCAGCAGCAGTCAGTTGGCAGCAGCAGTTGAGGAGTGTGGCTGACAGCTGTCAATCACACAGCACAGCCAGCAGCAGCACACTGCCACACTGTCACTGCCAGCACGGGATGTGAAAGAAGTGGGGGAGCCAGTCGGCACAGGGACAGCCTAAAAAAAAAAAGAAAGAAATTGCATTGACCCTTTGTTTTCTGCCTTACCTGAAGGCGACTGCCATGTCGTCTCTGGCCCGAGAAATCTCCAACTGGGGTCCTCAGGTTGTCCTTTGAATAGAAAGAAGAAGAAGTTGTTCAAAGTCACGCACATTTCTCGTCTGTTCTTTATAACAAGCCAATGCGCTTAAAAGAACTGTTGGTTCAAAGCTTTTGAAAGATTGCCACTATTCCGTTGAAGACTCCGCCATGTGTTTACACTTCAGAGCGGTTGCTTGGTAGCAACAGCAACACAACCGCAACAGCTCGGGGTTGTATTTTTTGTTTTTTACTTCCACACATTTGCCAATTTGTATTTTTCAATTAGAATTCTAATATCGTCATTCAATTAAGACTGATCTTGAAATTCCGCCTTCAATAAGACAAAAATAGTAGCCAGTAAGATAGGAAAAGAGGGGTTTCTTACCTCTGCGGCCTGGTGGAGGAGCAGCTCCATGCCTGCCGCACCTGTTGTGCGCCCTCCTGGACACTGCGCTCCTAAATAGCGTCTCCAGGCGGCCAGAGGAGCGGGAAGCTCGTTTCTCTGCGCTGCTATTGGCCGTCATGTCGAGGGGGTTAGTGTTGAGTAAACCAGGTTCTTTCCTGGTGCGGAGATTCTCTGCGCGTCCTGGTTTCCACTGGAAACTAATCACAGATAAAAAAAGAAAGAAGAAGAAAAAAAAAAGGAGCAACGCGGCAACTTCATAAAAGGGGAGGCGGCAGTTACCACTTAGTGATAGAGACGCACTTTCTAGGGTGTCTGTTAACACTTAATTACTAGGCTCCATTCGTATTTAACAATAATGTTAATCGAAGCCTAATATTTGTTGTGGTTAGGAAATAATGGGCAACGTGTCAATTAATGTGCGTCATCACGTGTCGAATAAATGCCTCATGAAAATACGGATTTATTTAATTGGCCTGTGAGTGAAAATATCGGTGATGATGATGATCGATTCAGTCGACGATAAGACGATGACAGTAATAATAGTGCCATATAGCTCTAATACAATAAATGCAGTCTAGAAATGGACACTGAGATGATAAGTTAAAGGTGGCCGTATTTCAGCATTAATTTAGTCGAAGAAAATAAATGTTTTTTTTCAATGACAAAAAGAAGACGAATGACTAAAATGTAAATGAATTCAAGTTCTAAAGTAAAAATAAATGGTAAGTTTAACGTAAAGGGTAGGCGAGTCAAGAAGGAACAATCTGTTTTCCGTATTTATGGTTTATTTTGTATTTTTATTTTCTTAATGCTCATAAGGGGGAGGGGGAAAAAACTCAATTACACTGACTTTTTTTTTTTTTTTTTTCTTAAACAGTCTCGCATATGCTCGTGTAACCCAGCACTGTGCCCTCAGCCGCAGCCCTCAACCGAACACCACTAATTATTTTTTGCGGGAAGAGGCCGCATGTCGGCGGGCCACACCTCCGGGTGTTCCGGGCCGGGGCCTCTTGTGACGCTACGGGGGCGGCCGAAGGGGCGCGGAGCTGAGGGCACGTTCTCTCGGCCGATCCCTCCACCACCCCACCTGCCACTTCCATATGTCGTCACCACCGGAGCGCGAGCCCAGAGCTGTGTGACAGGTGCGCGCTGTCAATGTGGCGGGCCGAGGCCCGGTGGCGGAGCCCGAGGAGCGGAGCCCCGTCCAGCTGCTCGCCGGGTCGCTCCCGCTGCTCAAACCTCTCATTTAGGCCGCCGACTCCTGCGGGACGCCTGAGCGGAACATACGTCCTGATAATTGGAGGCGGAAAGTCAAGAGAGTTTAAGTTAATGAAGTCACCTGTTGGCTTATTAATGTCAGTAAACATGGCTGCAGGTTAATTGGCTGGGCAGGCACGGCATCGCGAACTTTAATTATAACCGGGTTTAAATCTTTAAAAAAAAAAAAAAAAAAAAAAGCTCAGCTGGTATTTTTTTCCCTACCCACTGGTTTTATTTTTCATGAGTTATATTTATATATATATATATATATATATATATATATATATATATATATATATATATATATATATATATATATATATATATATATATATATATAGGTGTGGACCGGTTAACAAATTTGCACTACTGTGCATACTGCAATTATACCGGACTTACTACCCACTGCTTCTTCGCATCACTGTCAATAACATCCCTGCACTGCAAACATCAAAAACACTGTATGTTAAATCCCATCGGTATATTTTTCAACCTGTTATATTCTGTGCTCACTTACGCCGACGTATATTTATACTTATTTTTCATTGTTTCACACTTCGCACCGAATAGCCACCGTTCAATTATGCATTGGATATGTACTCTGGTTGGACGCTAACTGCATTTCGTTGCTCTACTTGTGACGTGCAATGTCAATAAAGTTGAATCTCATCTAGTCATCAAAACTAATCTCTGTGTTCACGAGTTGTGTTCTCTATACAGATTCCTAAAAGAATCGCTTTGAATCGTAGCCTAAAGGGAGATACTTAGAAACATGAATAAACATTTTTAAAAAGAACTTTAAAAAAAAAAAAAAAAAACAACTCTAATCTCCACTCCAATCGCCATGTATTCGTCTCATGAAAGACGTCGTGTCTTGAATTATCAACCTACAAAATACCCTGATATGACCATGTTTAAACAACCCAGAGCCCGGAGAGAGAAAAAGAATAGAATCTCCCCCGAGGCTTTCTTCATCTAATTCCCACCGTCCGTCCATCCACTGGGGAGGGAAAATCAAATGAATGAGCCGGTTTAAGCACCGACTTTCCCGCGGGACTCCGTCTGGCCTGCAGCCTCCCTCCGGGTTTGGCTTTAGTCACCTTAGAAACTCATTGTGTCTCTATTTTCTTTTCCCCTCCCGCGGTTTGGCGGTCGCTTAACCGGTCAAATGTGCCACGAGCAGCTTAGAAAGGAAAAAAAAAAAAAAAGGAAAAGCTTCGCGCCCTGTAATCGCACTCTGCTCACGACTCTGTGGATTTGTGTTTTTTTTCCCCCCCCCTTTTTTTTTTTTTTTTTTTTTTTTTTTTTTTTTCAGTTTATGAAGTGCTCTTGAGCAGCAGTTTGACGTGAGGATTTGACAACGAGCGTCGTCTTGTGCTTCACAGCCGACAAGCAGGAATTTGGACAGTTAACGGTGGTTAGACTCGAGTGTCCATTGTTAGCTCTTCTGTCAGTTCCTCCAGTCTCCTGACTTTCATTCGCTTGTAACGGTTGTGTTTTATTAGAACGGATGAAACGGCGAACGTACGTGACACCTGAAAAAAAAAAAAAAAAAAACATGCTGACGAAAAATGTCAAATTGAATTTGATTAATTGTCTTCTCTGAAAGCAAAATACATTCGGTACACTGTCATATTAACAAAGGAAACGGAGAAACGTGGAAACTGATTTTAATCCATTAAAGGTGCTTTTTTTTTTATATACACACACTGTTTTATTTTGAAAGACATATATGTTATAAACTATAATGTCATTGTAAAGGGTGATTGGCTTTCAAAGTGAGTAGAATTGGGAAGAAGAGATTTAATGGTTGAGTCAAGTATTGCCCTTGTCAAGGCCAACAATGACAATCACACAAGAACAAAGAATGAAAATAAATGATGGGATTATTAGAAAGTCAATAATATCATGTTGTCTTCTGTGTACAGCACGTCAGCGGTCTGCTGTTCCCAGCTCTTGCGCTCCATATGCTGCTGCCTTCACTGCTCCAGCGCAAACAGACCTTTAGGAAGTTTAAACAGGTGTCTGACCTCATGGTCTGACATTGTCTGAGGACTTAACAGTATGAGGTCGCAGGGAAAACCACACCACAGACTGCCAGAGGTCAGGGGATCATCGTTAACAGGGAAGTTTATCTCTTATCTCCTCCTCTTCGTTTCCCATTGTGTTTGTTTTTTCTCGTTAAATCCGCAGCACGTGCAGTAGATAGGTGACTGTAGACTGTGATTTTTAAAATCAAAATCTTGGAGAAAACCTGGCCGTGTCAAAGGTGTCGATGTTCGATAGGTGAGCCAAAGAGTCCGAGAGAGGAACGTGTTTGTAACGTGCCACTGAAGAGGAAATGTTCTCGCTGCCGATTGGATGAACGATCTTCACAGTGTAAAGTCATTACAAGGTTAGCCACTCTTAATCTGCACGATCCCTCTATTGTTTGGGTCACGTGACCCAGAGGGTATTATTGGAGTAATTTTAAGCTTTATTACAAGAAGTTGGAACACACAAACACAGTCATCTCGCAGTGTTTTTGTTTCCAACGCTGAATGTTTTTTGTGTTAAAATTGGTTTTCTGCTAATCCAGAATATCATTGTTTTTAAAAGCAACTCCCTCAGTTTTATTTTCACTGCACGGCCCTTCTTTGAGCACAGCTCTGTTTGTTCCACACCTAAAGCATTTCATCACCTGTTGGTACGTCTAATGTTTCTGCATTCCTCCCTCATCACAAAGGACCTTTTTTTTCTTTTCAATCCGTCACAGGCGACAACGAGAACCGGCCTCACATTTGATTTTGACGCAAACAGGGATATTAGCTGTGGTGCATCGCGGCCTCGTATGGACCACAAAGACACCGGTGCTGCTTCTTGCACAGGGTCCTGTTTCCTGTTTCCCTCTTCAAGCGAGGAAGCTTCATTGTTAAAATCCGTCTCGTTCATTTCACTCGTCGTCAATGAGAAACGGCAACAAGAGACCTTTACGAAACATTTTATTCACATCTTACTACCAAACAACTTTTATTTGCCGATGCGCTTTTACAAAGGGCTTTAGAAAAAAAACATACCGTATAAAGGAAAGCAGACTTGTGGCGTCGCCTCACTGATTGGCCGGATTGTCACATTTTTCCGAGGCGTGTAAACAGACACACAATGAAAACAAAGGCTGGGACAGTTTTATTTTCCCTGTCGGGCACCTCTGAGTGATTTGCTTCGACGAGCTACCTGAGGAAGACATCATGTAATCATTCACAGATATCACTGTAGATTATCGGTTAGACATTAACAGTCTCGTGCCCACCCACACTTCCCTCTCTTGCCCTGAACCAACGGCAACCACCCCCCCCCACCCCCCACCCCCCGCCCTCTCCTCCCCGCCCCGGGTCAAACGGCTGGATCCCATTTCGCTTTATTCCTTGCTGCTCTTCAGCTGTGGTTCGGCACCCAGCGGAAGCGGTATCGTCCTTGTTGGGTGCAGGAAGTGAAGGTGCGCCCGTGTGGGTGCGCCTGAGTCCTTATGGTGCCGTGTTCTCTGATGGACGTCCTGAAGGACGAGTCGCCCTCCTCTCCCTCTGTTCCTTCCAAGGAAGTGGTGCTGCACACCGACGTCTTCAGGCCCGAGAAGGAGCCGTGCATGCGTATGACCTCCGCCTCCTGCTGCGTCTTTGTGGTCACGGCAGCACCGCCGCCGCCACCGCCGTGCAGGACGGCGTTGCAACGCGTGCTGACGTCCCTCAGTATGTCCTCCACCGAGTCCGAGGACTCCGTCTCGTAGCCTTCGTCCAGCCGCTGGCGCTTGCAGGGGCTCAGCGAGGGTTTGCCCGCATGCGGCGCCGCCGGCTCTCTCGTGCACGGGTGCCTCACCGTCATGAGTCTCTGAGAGGAGGGAAAAAAAGACAAGAAGTTGGAGGACAAAGATTACAAATCAGGGATTTGTTGTATCCAGGATCACACACATGAACACACACGCACGCACACCAACAAGCAAACCCATCATTCACCTCGAGCACCGAGGCCAAGTGCTTTGCCCGGTCAGCCAGCTGCCTCAGGTGGACGTTTCTCTCCTGCAGGGCCTTGAACGCCTCCTCTTTCTTCTTCAGAGTGGCATGGAGCTGCAGACACAGACAGACACCAACCATGCTCCTGACTTTTGTCTGTTTGAACAACTTCAGCACGACCCGAAAGTGCCAAAGGATGCCTGTACGTCTTCGGTTGTATTTTTAGTAATTAAAAAAAAAAAAATCACCCTTTTTCTGTTCAAACCACAGGGCCACATTGGCTGAGGACTCACCAGATTGTTGGCTTCCACCGAGTCTCCCAGAGCCATGGCCTGGCACTGGGCCACGTCCTCCCACAGAGCTCCGTCGTGCGCCTCTGCGTGAGAGCTGACCAGGCTGTCCTCCGCAGACAGGTCCCACTGAGGGGACAGAGGAGGTATGACGCATCCCTGGAAGGGCACCAGTTCCGCTGGGTTCAGGCTGCTTTCCAGCGTGGCAGGAGAATCTGGCAGGAGGTTGGGAATCTCTTGTTAAAAAGCCAGCGACAATCGCAACCACATCGGTCGCTCAAATTGCAGAGCTTGCAGGATTTGGCTTCACTCACCTGCTGTGAAAGCCAAAGTGTAACCCCCGAAATCTTGGTCATCTGCGTCAGACTCGTGCACCTGGGGGGGGATTAAAAAGAAAAAAGTGAAAAAAAAAAAAAAAGTGAAAAAGATTGATTCAGAAAGCGCTTAGGTGTGAAAGCAGCAGTCGGGAAACCCATCAGCAGACCTTAAAATCCCACCAGGACCAGACAGGGCGGTAATGCTCCGTGGCAGACATGTCATGTCAGATTGTGCGGCGCGCGGTGAGTGAACTGTGCCAACCGACGGGGCTATTACTTGTGAGCTGAATACTTGTGAGGTCCGGCCAATTAGCGGGAGCGAGCTTGCGTCTCGCGAGTAAACACACCGTCTTCCGTCCGCGCAGGATTCCAGCGCATGCCCCGCGTCAAACATTAACAGGCTGGAAGTGATATATCTGAATATCTGCGCGCCGCGTCACATCGCTCTTCATTATAGATTGCTTAAAAAAAAAAAAAAAAAGACAGAAGAAGAAAATCGATGCCGGGTTATTTCTCGGCTCTTTTCATTCCGTTTCTCACCTGAAACTCGAGAGAGGGGCTGTCTCGTCTCCCTGGAGCTGCGCAACCGTTCAGATCCTCCCATGCAATGGTTGAAAAAGCTGAAGGGTTGAATGGGAGACAAACAGGAAAGCCACGCATGATTTAACCGCAAAGAAATCCAATCCAATCCCTTCAATGCGCGCGCTGTAAGGTGAGCCCATACCTTGTTTGAGGATGTAGGGGTGCTCGTGGTGCAGCATGCGCTCGACGGCGACCGGACTGCTGCTCCTCGGCCCGAACACTCTCTCCTGTGCGTGGAAAATGTAAAAATACACACAACCATGAGCGAGCTCACACACACACACGCGCGCGCGCGCGCGGTCAGAACACAGTCCGGGGACGAAGAGGAAACTCTCCGTGCCTTTTTCCTCACTGCAGCCCTCCTCCCCTGCTGGCGCTGGCTGCCACACGCGGAGCCCAACACTTTTCTCTCTCCCTGCATGTCGTTGCCTCGGTTGCACGGACTGACTGAAGGGTCGTCGTGGTTTTTGATTAAAGGGGAGCTTGATATAGAGCAAATTCTCCCGGCTGCTGAGTCTCGGCTGCCGCGGTCTGGAGGCTGTGGCCCAATCAGACGCGGCTCGCTCGGTCTCCAGGGAGTGACAGCGTCCTGGGAGATTATAACCCGGCGAAACACACCGCCAGTGCGAGTTGTGCGCTCCGAAGTGTGAAGTGGTGCCGCGCGTAACGGCGCCACTTGCAGCAGGTGCTCGCTGCAGACAGAATTCCCTTTCATTGTGTGAGTCAGTGCGCGTAAATAAATAAATAAATGAATGAATGAATAAATAAAATATTTCTTCACGTCTTTATCGGATCGCTTGGTTTTTATATCGGCTGTTTCCTTCCCCAAAATTGGGTCAAGGCCCAAACATTTAGAGAAGCGCAGAGAAAAAGGAAAAGGGCCAATTAGGAGCGGGCAGCTCGGTAAACACTTGTGACAAATGTCCCCGTTGGTAAACAAACACGAGCGAGCCTTGTTGGCCCTTAACGCTGAATGCACCTGTGTGGTCGACACTGTGTCAGCAGGTCAAGATGCCACGCGTAATGGATTATGGGAGTGTGTTGTGTTGGCGCAGCTCTGTTCCAAATAGTGACGCGAAGATAAGTAAGGCTGCGGGTAAATTTGCCTCCAGGGCAACCAGCGCAGCAAAGCACACTAAGCACTTGTTTAGTTGAAAACTAACACTAACCTTACTATAGGGCTTCCTAAGGCTGGGATTCCTTGTGAGCTTACAGAGAAACAATGAACTGCAGTGATTTTGGTCTGACGTGGCTAATGTAATCATTAGTGGTTGAGGGTTTAGTGCGTCGGAAACCACTGTGGCAAAGACTGCACAGCTGTTGCACTATTGCTTTGACTTTAATGTTTCAGGAAAATTATAGATCTAATATTTTATGCTTCCATGACCTGGGTGTTGTCTCAGCTTCCTCATTTTTGCTCTCTGTTTTATTATCATAATAATAAAATAATATATTATTCATATAACATCTACTCCTTTCTTCTCCTTTGTCTGTTTTTCTCTCCAGTTGGGTTGATTGAAGAGAATAAATGCAGGTCTTCAAAAGCACAGATCTCCCCAAGGTTTTATTTGGCAATTTTCCTTTATTTTATTTGTCATCCATTCATCCATCCATGCATCCATCCATGCATGCATTTTCAATAGCCACTTGTTACTGAACTCGGGGGTCTGCTGGAGCCTCTCCCGGCTGTCATAGGGCAAAGGCAGGGTGACACCCTGGACAAGTCGCCAGTTCGTCACTGTTTTATTTGTCTTAATTGGGATATAACCTCTCCCACTGTTATTGGCAGATTTGTTTCCCAGACCTGTAATTTTTTTTCCACACGTCCAAAATGTTTAATAGATATTTTATTGAAAAAAACACCCACAATATTTAAGGTTTGTTTGGCATAATTCAACAACATTCACTCTGAACGGAACTGTCGTGTTGTATTAAATATTTCAATTCAAAACTTTCCATTCAGTGATTGACAACAAGAATTTCATTTATTTCATGATAAAGAAAACAAGCAATTAACCACATATCCTTCATTGGAGTAACAAGTCACTGTGAAACATTATTATTGCAAATAAACAAAATATATTATAGTACTATACTGATATGTAAAAAAAAAAAACAGTCATGTTTTTGCATGAGGTTTTGTCTGCACAAACATAAATCACAACCGCCAAGAAAACCCAACACCAGGTAGGGTCAGAACGGAGGTTCCATGGTAGAAACGATCACCTCCCTGTTCAGCGACACCAAAAGCTTCAAGTTTTCTTTGCATTCTTGGACTTGGGCCACGCCGTGGTCAAAGCTCTCCTGACCCGCTGCCACAGTGGAGCTGCCTTGCAGATGCTCGACAAAACTCCTCCACTGGTCTTCCTGCGAACTGTGAGTCATGCACTCAACAGGTCCTCGTTTGCTTCTCAGCAGGTCGCAGGCCAACCACAGTGCACAGCTGGCGATCAGAGACGGCGGGTATTTGTGGAAAGCGTAGTCCGCCAGGGTCAGCTCGCACACCTTTTGGGCGAGTTCGCCGCGGCACCTGCCTGCCGCCGCCGAGCCCAGGTGCCCGCATGGACACCCGTCGACTCCTCCCACGGCCTCACGCTCAAGTTCTGCGGCCTTCACGCGGTTGGCGTAATAGTCCAGGAAGAAGGCCAGGGTGGGCGCGGCGAGGCGGAAGTCGAGGCGGACCAGGATGAGACACTCCAGGTTGCAGAGCTGCTCCTTGGTGAAGGCGTCGCAGCAGATGGACAAGAGCTGGCTTATCCTCGGCGAGCACACGTCCACCTGAGCGGACATGTAGAGGGGAGGTTGCGGAGTTCAGTGTCATGAGAAAAAACAACTCTTTTACCATGGAAGGGTTAAGTTGGGGCAACTGGACTTGTTATTGCGATCTTGAATTCAAAATCACAAGAACAAGTCCAAGATGCCCCAACTTAACCCTTCTACTTTGCTGGATAACAAAGAACCTTCACAGACATACAAACAACTCTTGTCCCTCAGTCGCGTCGTGGCCTGGATAACATTGATAAAAACCACTCAACAGGTAGTTCCTGAGCCGCTCAACCTGTCCGCCATCATCAAAGACATTCAGAGCCATCGAGTCAGACAGACGCACCATCTTACTGGACAGGAGGAGAGCCGTGACGCCCACGAGCTGGAAGCAGTCGGCGGCCACGGCCGTGGACGCCAGGAAGCGGTCCATGATGTTCACTGTCAGGCAGCAGCACTCGAAGGACAGGCGGAAGTGCTTGTGGACGGGGATGAGCCAGCTGACGAGCGTGCAGCGGTCCTCCGAGGTCAGCTGCGAGGAAAGACGGGAAAACGTGAACAACAGTTCGGAAATATTGGACGATAGTGCTGCTTAATTTAGAGACAGAGGATAAACAACATCTGTTTACAGCTAATGCTGCACACAGGATCCATCGCATGGCGTCGGAGTCCCATCCAGCGGTCTCAGAGTGATGATGCATGCTGGGCAAGTTCATGGGAGGACGAGCACAAACAGACAGACAAGTATTTGCACTGAACTTCACGCCTACATGCCTGCCAAGTGGGAGGATGTGGGAGTGTGTGGAGAGAAGCCCTGTGATCCAGGGAGGATGTGCAAACTCCACTCAGAATGAGTTGAAATCATCTTTTCCCATCAAAAATTATAAATTCTAAAATTACAAAGTGCAGGTATCCGAGAAACGGCATCAATGAATTCTAGGGAAATTTAGATACTGATATGAAATTGATCCCACAGACAAACTATAACACGTTTGCCTTCTAGAACTTGATGTCCATCAGTTAAAGGACCATCGTAAATGTGACGTACAGGACCTTCACATTCAGTCTCCATCCATTCTACAGTAACATGACGTGTGTCCTACTTGTGGCTGGCGGGCCAGGCTCCCGCAGGGCTGGAAGTTCATCTCCTTTCCCCTCTGCGTTAAATAACCCACGTCTCCATACTGGAGGAACCACGTCGGCAGCTCCTCGGCTCTCAGGGGGGACACTTCCGGCGGAACCGGGGCCGTGGACGAGCCAGGTGAGGAGGCGTCCAGGTCGTCCTCCTCGAAGCCGGAGTCGCTCAACTTGGCGGTGAGCGTCTGCTTCCTGCACCGGGCGGTTTGCCGCAGCTGCACCGGCGTGAGCGCGTTCGCGTGCGGCGACGCTCCGCTGGTCCGCCTCCGTCCGTGAGACACCATCTCTCGCTCTCCGACTCCGGCGTCCGTCCGTCCGTCCGCTGTGCCGGGTGACTGTTTGGGTCTCAGCTGTTTCCGCGACAGGGGGAGTTTCGTTGTGGTGACTGAGGCCACTTTTCCCGGGCGCTTCCCGCCTCTACACCCGCACCTTCTCCCACTGCCTTCACCTTGGCAACCCAGTCCCCCGACACGCCAGATGGAATGTGTGTGTGTGTGTGTGTGTGTGTGTGTGTGTGTGTGTGTGTGTGTGTGTGTGTGTGTGTGTGTGTGTGTGTGTGTGTCCACGGGATGGACACATTTTCCTGCGTTATGACCAAATTGAAACGTCCTGTAAGATTTGGAAATAGCTTGGAGAAACAATTCAAAGTCAGACTTTAAGGCATTCCAGACTGAAGGCGCAATACAAAAGAAGACAGACTGGATAAAAATCCGAATCCTAATACATACATAATCTATCCCCAAGTAGTTTTACACTTCCTCAAAAAACAAAATTAATACGCATACATTTCCCATAGCTGTGACAAAAAAACAAACAAACAAACAAAAACAAAAACACGCAGAACTCACCCTGACAAAACACAACGAAAGACAACGAATAAAAGACGAGGAAAAACATTTTTGCGACAAAATGTTGTACTTTTCTGAAACGTGATATAAACAATGAGGTAATTATATGTGTTTGTTAGGGTCTGAATAATGATTATTCATTTATTTTATATACATAGTTTAGCCAAGCCTGTGTGAAAACAATAGCTTTTCGTTGCTGAACTTGGTCATGATTGTTATTAGTAGTCACGATGACAATAATAATTCTTTTTCAGCAAGTTTGTCTGGTTTGAGGTGACTGTTGCTGTGGCGTCATAAACCAAGTTACCTTTAAATTGACTACGTTTTCTCTGTGCGAGCTGTTCGCGATACGTTAAATTGCACCTCTTTAAAAGAGAAAAGAGGTTTGGTTTTTTGTTTCGTTTTTTTTTTTTTTTTTTTTTTTTTTTTTTTAAGAGAAAACGGAAGGACCTGCCTGTACCCGTGTTTGAGCACTTGCGTGGTAGGCGGAACTGGAGAAAAAAAACAAAAAAAACAGGCATGTACGTCACCTCTCAAACAACAGTGCAACACCGGCGATCGTGCCTAGTCAGAGCCCGCACGAGTCCTGAAGTATGTCCTCTGTCTGTGTTCTCAAGGTACGGTGTTCCTTAACACTTCTCTTTGCCTGGCTGTTTAACGTTCTCCCGTCTGACTAGCGAGTGCCGTGCCTCAGGGACTGACCGCTTTGACAAGAACGGCACACATAAACAGCGACGCTTAGCTGTCGTTAGCATTAGCCCCAGAGCTAATGCTAAGTAAGGCTGCAGCTGCTGCAAGTGAGCGCAGCAATGCGGGCTGTCTTGCAGCCGTGTACGTAACACTCAATGTAACGACCGAACCAACGTGTGAATAGCGCGTCGGCCAGCTTGCTCACTTGGAGGTTGTTCCCCCAGTAAAGTATTTTCAACTACGGGAGCTCGCAACCTGTTTTAAGCTAACGTCTGGCTAACGGGTAGGCTAAGCAAGTTAGCTCGAGCGGCTTTCTTCTCTGCTAAGCAGGTAACTTGAAAGTACAACCCGGCGATGAAACGAGTTACGGTTCTTAATTTGCTATGACCGAGAAACTGTGTCTAGCGTTTGGAAGTGAATGTGTTTGACGTCTTCAAAAAATATCACAACTCATGACCAATAAGAAAATGAAGACGAGTCATATTAGAAATGTTAAGTTTGAGAAGTCAGAAAACTGCCATATGAACAACTTCAACTTGACTTGGATATGGACTCTGCCATTGATTTAAGTTGGCCTTTGAATTGCAATGGTCCTAAACCAGGAGTCACCAACCTCTTTGGCACTGAGAACTACTTCATGGATCCTGAGTCATATGAAGGTCTACCAGTTTGCAACACTCTCCTAAGATAATAAACTCTCTGAGTTATATATTATTATTAAGGGTGCTCATCTATGTGAAGACACTTATCAAGTTAATGAGTTCTCAAAGATTATCAACAAGGACTGAACAGTGTTGTATAAAATGTAATTTTAGATGCAGCTCAACGAGTTGTGTGGTTTTTCCAACACGCCTTTGGGCTACTCATGTGGTCCTCGGAGGCTACCTGGTGCCTGCGGGCACCACGTCGGTGACCCCTGACCTAAACAAATTCTGATGGTACAGCTACACGAGATAGTGCTCTACACTTGAGCAGTTGTCACCAAAAGTGTTTCTGCACCAAGCGAATCGAGTTGGTGTCTAAAATGCTCTCATTTCATCCTGCAGTTTTACCCTGAGTAGTCATGGAGAACTCAGGCAGGCCTTACCGTTCAAGGCAAGGCAGCTGGGAGAGGGGAGCCGCAGCGGAAAACTGGAGGAGCCAGGATCAGGGTCGAGGAGGGCAGAACTTCAGGCTGGATAGAGACCAACCGGGCAGGAACCAGGGTGGACCTTACCGGGCCAGTCCCGGGAAGGGGCCGGGGCCGGGACCAGGACCTATGAGCTACTCACCTGGTAGATTCAGGGGGGGTCACAGCCCCTCACCAAGGGATGATCTCCGGTGGTTCCCAGGCCCTGAAAACACCGGTGACGACAGCTGGAGAGAAGGCCGTCAGCAGCAGCAACATTTCAGGAGGAATATACATTTCGATGCCCCAAAAGATGTGTGGGAGCAGGGGAGCCAAGAGGACAGTTTGAACAAATCAGGTGAGGGTTTGGACATCAAGGATTCAAAAGACATTTTGAAAAAAAAAAAAAATCATGCAGGCAATGTGTGCACGTTTTGAGTTGGCTTTCATTCAATCTCATGAATAATCAGCTACACAACCGTTCTTACACCCAAGTTCAACTGGTATGCCACATGTTTTCTCATCTGTGTGACATGTAACACTTAACATACAACACAAAGTGCAAGGTGTCGGCAATGTGGTCTCAAAGGACTTGGCATGTCAAGTTTAGGGAGGTGCCCTCTGTATTGTCACTGATACCTCCCTCCCTACCAGAACGGTACTAACTTCTAGGAAAATCTCCAACAGGACAGAAATGCAAATGTAAATGATTTTTTTTTTTAAATTTTATTTTAGTATTAAATATTGTTCTCCCCCCCGCCCCCTTAGGGAGAAAACGGAGAAATAGGAGCAAGAAGAATGCTTTTGCTGAAGAGAATCGGGCCTCTGAAGAGTCCATGCTCTCAGTATTAGACAGGCACAGCCTGCAACAGGCAGAGAGACGACTTAGCAAAGAAGGGATCCACTCTCTAAAAAAGGTACAGGCACTTCAATTGTTCAATCACTAAAAATCTCAGTGTCAATAAAGTCTTAAATTCTGAACTTTCCTTTCTTTTTTAAAACTTGCTGCAGAGATCACAAAGCAACCCTGCTGCTCTTTACACCTGTGCCCTCTGTGATGTTCTGCTGGAGTCCATCTCTCATGCCTACAGACACATCAGGGACAAACGGCACAGGAGGAGGGCCCGGGTGAGAAACTGCGGTTCGATCCCCATCGTTGCTTTAGTAAAAAGCACGCTCGAGTGCATGCAATTTTTTTTCTTTTTTTAATTCCCTCTGTTTGCCTGCAGGAAAGGCAAGAGCAGGCGATGCTGACTGAGATTCAACCTCCTCAAGCTGAGCAGATCAGTGCCGTGAGCGCCGCGCTGGAGGCCGTTGTGCGAGATCACGGCTTGACTGACGAAGACGTCGAGCGGAGGCAGGCTGTCGTCGCCATCATGCAAGACCTCCTCCTGTCCGTCCTGCCTGGTAAGCCAGTCATTTACCGCCTGTGACATTTCACCGGCGTTGTTGAATTTACTTGAAAAATAAGCTGCAGAATATCAAGTTCCTTTTCCTTGCATTAGATGTTTTGTAAAAAAAAAAAAAACTTGACTTACAAGTTTGTCCTTCACAATGATAAACTTCTTTTCTTCCCACCTAGAGATCAGACTCAGGCTTTATGGATCATCTTGCACCAAGTTTGGATTCAAGGACTCTGACGTCAACGTGGACATTCAGTACCCGCCTGACGTGAGTAGATCAGGGTGACTTGGACTGGCTGCGTTGTTTTTAACAGTTTTAATGTTTTCTTAGTGACTTAGCTGTCTGGCATTTAAGTCACAACATACTTTTTAAAAAAAGTTATATTACTTTATGTGTTGTTGTGTGGATGTTGTGCTTTGTGCCCATACCACATTCATACGTCCTTATCATATTTATGTTGTATGACGGCTTTGAAATGGAATGTATTCACAGATGCATCAGCCAGACATCTTGATGATGGTCAAGGAGTGCCTCTCTGTGAGCCGTGAGTCCTCCTTTATTGATTTAACTGTCATTTTCCTCTTAAGTTTCAACAAATTGTGTTACAATAGCGTCTGTTGTGACGACTGCGATCCAAATCTGAAGACCAATGTGTCTTTTTCCTCTTATCTTTTGTGCCAAGCTCTCTTTGTGGACCTGGAAGCTGATTTTCATGCCAGGGTGCCTGTGGTCATCTGTAAAGAGAAAAGCAGGTGTGTATTTCACCTTTTATTCAGCACTCGTTGCAAACACCAGGCACATGCACGATGTCGGACAGCAGACGTGAGAAAAACACCTGAGAAATGGAAATGTCTCCGCAGTGGCCTCGTCTGCAAAGTCAGTGCAGGAAATGAAATGGCGTTCCAGACCACGTCCTTCATCTGTGCTCTGTCCAGTCGGGAACGGCTCCTCCTCCCGCTGGTTTTGGGCCTGAGGCGCTGGGCCAGGGTAGGTTTTCCTCAGCGACTCGGCTGTGTTGGTTTCCCCCAGTGGTATAAGTTAGTCTGACGTCTCGCACGTTGCCGCTGCTTCAGATCTGTGACATTGATTGCGCGGAGGAAGGTGGACTGCCACCGCACGTCTTCGCCCTCATGGTCATCTTCTTCCTGCAACAGCGCAGGGAAGCCCTCCTTCCCACTTACCTGAAACAAGAAGTGAGCTCCTTTTTTTTTTTTTTTTTTTATGTATTTAGAACGTTATATACCTGAGTGTTGTTTTCAGTGAAATGATTCCAATGCTCTGATTGTCTCCAGATCAAGGTTTTTTCGCTCAGCAGGCTGTCTGAGTTTAGACTCACTCATGTGGAGGACGGATACCTGCACTGGGTTTACACGCCTTCCCCCAAAGAATCATCACAGCCAGCAGAAAACCCCTGCGTCACGGGAAAGGTGATCAGTCCGGCTCTAATTATGATTCTAGAGCTTTTATAATTCAAACACTATGTACTTGGGATATGTACCTGGAAAAACTACCTCTGTGTACACCAAAGAATGCATGAAATGTTCATAATTGTTGATTTTTAAATTTATTTTTTTAAGTTTAACGTTAATTTACCAAGGCAAGCAATTAAGAACAGATTCTGATTTACAAATGCAGCCTGAACAAAGAGCAAAGCCTCTGTGAGGTGCGGAGGGGAGTCAGCATAAATCCCCCTCACTAGTTGCTCCTGTGTTAAACTTTCCTTCCCGCATCCTGTCTTTCAGGTGTCATTGGTGCTCCAGACTCCTCACCCGCCAGTGGAAGTCGGTCTCCTCTGGGTGGAAATGCTTCGCTTTTACTCGCTGGAGTTCAACATGGCCGACAACGTGATTGGCGTGCGGACCAACGCCGTCCTGTCCCGCGAGATAAAAGACTGGCCAAAGAAACGCATCGCCGTGGAGGGTCAGAGGCTTTTTTATCACCTGCCAGTCTTCAAGTTGATCTGTTGATATTGAGTTCTTTCCTGTTTTGTTCTGTTACAAGTCAGTTGATGGTACACATGATGCAGTTTCCCGCCTAAATCCATTGGACATCATGTTCACTTCCAATGGAAGGCTGCTCCTGTGGGATTCCTGCACACTCACTGCACAACAATGAGTTCAGGATGGGTAGTCATGGAAATTGGATGCATGAACTGAAAGCTGTGCAGCTTGAGCTCAAGGCTCGAGTGAGCATTGATAATTAACAGTACATTGGCTGCAAATTGGTTCTAGAAGCCATAAAAGAATTACAACAGATTGAAGAAAGGCTTCTTTTGCAAGATGATGGATGAGCAGTTGAAATCCGAGCACCCCACCTGCTGTGTTGTTCTATTTCGTTATTGCTTTTGAAATATTTGACCCAGCGATTCTCATTTGTTATTTCATCAGTATTACTCAACTGTATCCGTTTCTCTGTCCAGATCCGTTCGCTGTGAAGAGGAACGTGGCTCGCTCCGTGAGCAGCCAGCAAATGTACGAGTACATCGTCCACTGCCTGAAAACGACGTACAAGTACTTTGCGCTGCCGCCCAACGCTGCAGCTGCGGCCCTCAAGAAAGAGCGAAAGGGTGCAAAGGCCGCGGCTGAAGAGCCTCTGCCAGACCTGCGCCTGCTCGGCATCCAGCAGCAAGCCGAGGAAAACGGCCCCGACGACGTCGACTGCATCATCGAGGAGGAGGAGGAGGAAGAGGAGGAAGCGGAGGAGTACAGCGACTCGGACGAGGAGAGGGAGCACGAAAAAGTGGACGTGGGCAAGAGCAGCGTCTCTGAAGACGAGGAGGACGAGGACGCCAGCACGCTCAGCAGGCAGCACCTGGACAGCTTCACCACTGAGGAGGAGATCTTCCCAGTCGATGAGATCTCGGGGGAGGACCTCCTCTCTGACGAGGAGGGTCCAGATGTCGACACATCTGGCTCAGCGGACGAGGACGAAGAGGAGGAGGTAGAGGACGTGGAGGACGTGGAGTTGGCGCCTGTCAATTCTTTGCCTGCACCTTCAGAGGACTCGACCAAAGGTGGGAGTCAGGAAGACGCAGCAGTCCCTCCGAAACAGAAGAAACTGCCCTACGCATTCACCAAGCAGGCTTTCACCAGAGGAAAGGTGGGTTCTGTTTCCGCTCGTGTTGGTTTCCGCTTGATCAAACCGTGCAAATGAACTGAAAGGTGCATTTCGCTCCCTGTCAGTCACACATGGTGGTGTGCAGCTTGTGCAAGCGTGACGGACACCTGAAGAAAGACTGCCCGGAAGATTTCAAGAAGGTGAAGTTGGACCCTCTGCCGCCGGCCACGCCCGAGTTCCTCGACGTCCTCGGCCAAGTCTGCGAGCAGTGCTACAGTGAGTGTGACAGGTGTTTGGTCATCAGTGCGTCAGTGTGCTTTCTATCAGCGACAGCCAAGGTCTTCAAATTAAATTCAGATGTTCTGCAGCAACAAGTGAAATAATCTTCTTTGTGCCTGTTGTTGCTATAACCTTCAGTCAGCTTTACTGTTATTATTACCAAGGATAAGCAGATGGTAAGGAATAGAAGAAGTGTCGGCTCTTGTATGTCAGTGTCTGCGTTGTATTCATGTTGCCTGATGTATCCCTGATTTCCACCTGGGCTTATATAGTCAACTGAATGCTGATTTTTTTTCTAAATGTTTTTTTAAAGCTGATTTTGCCCCGGATGAGCTGGAAGTGGGCGTAAGAGAGCACATCCTTCTGGACCTGGAGGCCTTCGTCAGGAGACAGTTTGCCGGTGAGCTGGAAGCCTTTTGCGTTTGGCACCATCGTGTTTTTTCCAGGTGCAATGCCACCAAAAAGAATCCGCGACTTCCGATACGTGTCACCTGGAAATCACGACCGTAATGTCAGAGCAGAGTTCATGTTAACGGTGTTGCTGACCCCTTGTGTCTTTGGATGAACAGGAGCTCGGCTGCAGCTGTTTGGATCCTCCAAAAACGGCTTTGGCTTCAGGCAGAGTGACCTGGATATCTGCATGGTGCTGGAGGGGAAAGACTCCATCAATGTTAGTTTGAGGATCTTTTTGTGACCTTCAGTTTTATGTCGATATAAAAGCCAGGCAGTTATTTCACTCACAAAGCACACTGCTTATTGACTTTCTTAATCACTGTTTGCTTTTTGTTAGCCCATTTCAAGAGGAACAGAAATGTTATTTTGCGACTGATAGTAATGGGTATGACACTGAGGAATTGTTTATTATGATCCTTCATTAAAAAAAAAAAAAAAAATCTGTTTAACACTGTGTTCTACAGGATGTTGATTGCATCACTATAATTGAAAGTCTGGCCCGACTTCTGAAGAAACACCCAGGTAAGCACTAAAATGTGTCTGGTGCAATTTTATTTTTAGTCCTGTCGCTGCTACATGTTGTAATCACCTTGAGGATGTCCTTGGTTGTTTAAAGCTTCCTGTGTGATCTGATGACTTTAAAAACACACATGTAGATTAACGCTATTATAACCTGGACCAAACCAAACAAAAAAAACATGCCTTGATGCGTGCCCTGTGCCACCAGGTGTGAAGAATATTCTGCCCATCACCACGGCAAAAGTTCCAATTGTGAAGTTTTACCACGTCCGCACGGGCCTTGAAGGAGACATCAGCCTCTACAACACACTGGTAGGGGCTCCTTCTGCTTCTGCCTCATAAGTCCTGTTCAGTCAACGCTGTCTTGGTTAAACACCCTCCCCCACCTCCTCTTCAGGCTCTGCACAACACACACCTCTTGGCTTCCTATGCAGCCATCGACAGGAGAGTGAAGGTCCTCTGTTACGTCATGAAGGTTTTTGCCAAAGTGAGCGTCGCTTCCTCTCCGACTCGCAGCTCCGCCGCCATGTTTTCTCCGCCTCTGACGGACTCTTTCCATCCATTCCCATCGTGTTCTTTTCTTGTCTCTTCTCCCTCCGCCAGATGTGCGACATCGGCGACGCTTCCCGCGGCAGCCTGTCGTCGTACGCTTACACGCTCATGGTGCTCTTCTTCCTGCAGCAGAGGAACCCTCCTGTTATCCCGGTGCTCCAAGAGGTACAAATGAACAAGCGTTGCCCTCGGAAGTAAACGTGACGCACGGGCTCGTTTTGTTGTGAATGTTGCTTTTAGCCAAAAGACACAGTTGTAGTGAGTCAAGCAGGAAAGTCATTCATCTGGATGTCATTTAATGGATGCTGAAGTCGAGGTGAGACCAGAAGACCTAAAATATTTAACAATATGAAGTTAAACCAGATGTGATTAAGGTGTAAAAAAAAGTTGGCGAAAGAGTATCTGGACAAAGCAGAATGTTGATACAGTCATGTGACTTATTTTCCTCATTTGTTTGTTGCAGATTTACGATGACAAGAAGAAACCAGAGGTGCTGGTCGATGGCTGGAATGTGTACTTCTTTCATGATCTCAAAACACTGGTGAGACTATCACAGTCTGTCATTATTGTTCGGGACCAAGGAGTGAGCACAGTTAGTTAAAGACCATCAGCAGCGACTGAAATCTAACACAATGTTGCCCATTAAATAATAACTACAACAACATAGTGAAGTTGGTGAGCATGAAAGAAAGCTCTGGCTTTTTGTTTTCTATCCATGATCTTTAATGATGAGTATTGGGGGCCTGCAGCAGTGACTCACTTAGAGCTGTTTAGCCAAACTGAATATGATTGACCTTAAATAAAAGAAACATAGAACTAATCGAGGAAGCAGAAACTCCTCAGATTTGAGTTAAATGCGTCACATTGACACTCCCTCTGTGCAGCCCAGCCGGTGGCCACATTACGGGAAGAACACGGAGACGGTCGGGGAGCTGTGGCTCGGCCTGCTGCGCTTTTACACCGAGGACTTTGACTTCAGGGAGCACGTCGTGTGCATCCGTCAGCACGGCCGCCTCACCACCTTTAACAAGCAGTGGACCTCCAAATACATCGTCATCGAAGGCAAGCTGTACCACAGACACTACCGCGGTCCGTCTCTAACATTAAACAAAGCATTGCTTGCTTCATTGTGCTGTGTTCTGCTGTTTGATCACAGATCCCTTTGACCTGAACCACAACCTTGGCGCTGGTCTCTCCAGGAAAAGTAGGATTGCATTTTTTTTTTTACATTTGTATTTCTTCGCTTATCTTCCAATTGTTTTCTAATGCCCAACGTCATTTCTCACCATGACAGTGACCAACTTTATCATGAAGGCCTTCATCAACGGCAGAACGGTGTTTGGCACTGCGGTGGCGGCCTTTCCTCCCGAGTACCCGAGCCAGATGGTCGGTGATCTCGAGCCTGCGTCGGCATTATGGCAGTGAATATGGATTTGTTTTGAACCTGACCTGACCCTCCGTGTATCACAGGAGTATTTCTTCGATCCTGAAGTCCTCACGGAGGGAGAAGTGGCTCCTAATGACCGCTGCTGCCGCATCTGTGGCAAGATCGGACACTTCATGAAGGACTGTCCCTTGCGGAAAAGGTGGGTAAAAATAAAGCAGTGTGAACTATTACTCCATATTTTTGGAATTGCAAGCTAATTACCTTTTTTGTTTCTGTTTTCTTTGTCGGCCTCGGCCCAGATCAAAACATAGAAAGGACTCAGAGAGACGAACAGAACACCTGCGGGACAAAATGGACCCAGGGGAGGATCCCAGGGACCCGGGCAGACACAGGGGTGATCACTGGAGGAAGAGAGATACACTGGAGACGCGCTGCTGCTACCTGTGTGGGTCGAGCACCCACATCAAGAAGGACTGCCAGCTGTACAGAAGCCCTGCAGGTGCAGTGTTTCCCATCAAGTCACTTCATCTACTCAAAGTGAAATTATAGCCACGGTGACACTATGTGTTGTTAGTATTTTGAAAATGGAAAGAGATCAGAAGGACCTCTCTTCATAAACTGAATTGTCTTCGACAGGTAATGTGAAAGTGGAAAACTATTCTTCCCCCTCCTCTGTCCACATGAGGAATCTAAGAGAGAAGGAGAGACAGGTATGACATTGCTTTTGCCACTTGGAGGGAAATATGTGTTGAAATGTTTGTTGCTGATGCAGTCTTGTTATTTTGTCTTCTTTGCTTTCAGGGATTAACTTTACAAGACGAGAATAAGAAAAGGAAGCAACAAAATGTGGTGTTAGGCCCACAAACAGGTACATGCATTGATTTTTCCTGGTATGCTTTTAAAATGAGAATAAATCAGAATAAGCAATGCAAAGTAAAAGGGCTCCCCTGGTGGTGGGGTGCAGTACAGGTGAGGAATTCCTCCTCCTCGCCAAAATGTATTTGTATTTACTAGTGAAGAAAGAGCTTGAAGTTGTAATTTAGGCTTGCATGGTTTTTGAAAGACTGACAGTTTTGTTCGTGTCCTCTGCAGGTAGTCTGGCTCATCGAAACTCAGGCCGTCTGGGTCACAGACGAAGCCCTGTGGAATAAGCGACACGTTTGCTTGACTGAGCCCAAAGCTCTACTTCTGTCCAGGCAGACGACAACATGACGTCCAAGCTTTTTAAAGCTTTTATTTTAAAAAAGAAAGAAAGGACAAGCTACTGCAAATGCACCTCATGTCTGTGTTTACCTACACTGCCAGTCAAGTATTTTTTTTTTCTCTTTTTTTTTTTCTTTTTTAAAAAAAATTCTGTCTTAAATCAAAGAAATTTGGAAGTTATTAAGAAATGGATCTTCAATGAGAAGAGATAATAACATTTACCGTTGCCGTAACAGATTTTATTTTCAGATTGCATGATTTAAGGTCAGCTAAAGCTTGGTGGTCTTTAACATTACCAGATCTTTTAAAAACAAATTGAGCTGGTGATTGAGGCGTTGTCTATTATGCCATTTAATAAGTTGTTTTTTTCTTTTTCAAAATTGTGAGGTTTTAAAATTGCTCCAAATTCAATTCATATTCCTTGAGATTTTATGCCCCAAAACACACATGGCAGTGTTGTTTTTCTTTTGTTTTTTCTTTTTTCTTTAAAAAAAAAAAAAAAAAAAAAAAATCCTGTGTAAATGCAGCTTTACCGAAGTTTTTTTTTTAATTTTAATTTTTTTTTATGAAATGGCCCTGTAAAGATTTTATGCAGGATCACTGTTATACTTTTAACACTGTCAGTCCTCTTCTTTATTAATAGTCACTCCTTCCCACAAATGCCTTTAACAGTACAAAAGTAAAGCTAAAGGTCCCTATCCTCCACACATGAAAGAAAATAGTCAGAGCTGACGTAAACTACATGTTTCCAAAACACAATCAGTGGACTCAATGCAACTGCATGCAGTGTCCAAAACCCCTTTCACCTCTGCTACAGCAAACTTTATTTATAATGCCACAAAGGCTTTTTTTTGTTGTTGCAAATGTGCCACCGACAGGTAGCTGCACTGTGAGGGTCTACGCCCGTTTATTATACCGCTGCTCCTTTAACTTCTAATGTGGCTTCAGCGTTGCCCTATGACGGCTGAGTTTTATTTAAAAACAAAACAAAACGTGTATAGTTGATGTTATCGGAATCAACTTCCTAATTTTAAAAGGAGCTTTATTTTATTGTTGGCCTTAATGTATTTCAATTTATTTGGATGCAAATGTTGAGTTTGTTGTAATGGAGCCCCTCGTCCTGCCAGCAAATGTTTGCTTGCAATCTTAAGAATTAAACAGAAACCAAATCCTCGTGTATGATTCTCTTCATTGACAAATGTTCACGTCACCGACTTGCAGATGAAAAAGCATGTTTTTAAAAAGAAAAATCAGTGGCTTTACACACTTTAATCAGACCTTTGATAACGTAGAGAACGAATTATGTAATTGTATATAAAAGCCTAAAAAACAAATATTTAACTACTTGGGTAAAAACACAAAGCAATCTAGGATCTCCACTTAAATTTTAGACTCAACCAATCTTCACAAAATTTGAGTTTCCGCTACGCATTTTCTTATCGGTTTTGGCTGCATCAACGTGATTAGTCATCCCGCTTGTCTGTCATCGGCAGGGCCAATGATTAAACGACATTCTTTAAAAGGAGGCGGACACCTTCCTACATTAAGCGCATGCGCAGTCCAATGTTGTGATTTTAACCAACAAACATGTCTGCGTCCATGGTGCGGGCGACCGTTCGAGCGGTCAGCAAGCGGAAAATACTGCCTGCCAGAGCCGCACTGACACTCGTAAGTTTTCGAGCCACCAATTTTTTAGCGGACGTTGGTCTGTTTCAAACGATTTCTGCTCATTTAAAACGAGTGGCGGTCATGCCACGGCCCACGATCTATAGCGCAACTCGCTGTTACGTGAACCAAAGTTAGCTAAGCCAAATGTTAGCTAACCATTTGTGACGTAAACGGAATATGCCGTTACTCGGGATAAGGCTTATCGTGATTAAGTAGCCGACTTTTTTTTAATTATTAATTTCTGTTCACTATTGAGCATACAGTGCACCCAGCCAGCCGATGGCCTGCTTTGAACCATCGACTTTACAACTGATATCCGTTACGTTGAAGACCGACACATGCTTCAATTTGCTTTCCTCATGACTCAGATATTTCTTGTAGCTAGTCCAGTATTCAAAATAAAACGAATTATTCACGGCATTTAGTAAAGAAAAAAAAAAGTTTACGTTTTATATTTTGGGTTACAAATGTAAAATTAACATTTAATGGGCATTCCAACTTTAAACTGCTGTCAGATAACGTGTCACATGCTGCGAGCTGATAAGAGAAGGAACTGCACAGAAACAGTTTTGAGTTCCTCGCATATCACAAGCAGCTATTTAGGACAGCGGTCCTTGAAGTCATGATGAACATCCTGTGTCGTCAGTTGATGGTCACTCAGGTCCGTCTTTATTTAGGTTTTAGGCAGCAACACGTGAACCTCCCGCATTGCTCAGAGATTGTTGTCGCTCAGGCGTGAGCAAGCTAAGGTCCGGTGGCCATTTGCGGCCCGTTAAGTTCTTTAAAACCGGCTGGCCGAACTTGAAGAAATTATTTTAATTGTAAGTACATCATAAAATGGATGTATTTTATTAATTTTTCTCTCTCGGTGTTTAAGAGTGATTTTCATTAAACGCTAAATGTCGTGGCATTTTAAAGACACTGTTTTGTTGTTATTTTGCTTTTGTTTATTTTCAATAGACATTAAAGCTATGTGTTAACAACTTACTGGTAGGGTGCTGCAATGAAACCCCTTTCAACGAGGCCATAGCATGACGTAGCATTGCAGCCACATTGGCTTAAAGTGGCTGCTTTTGTGCAAAATAGTAGGTTTTGCGTGAAACCTTTTTTCCTTTGTCTGTTTCTACCAGACTCCCGCAGCTGTGAACAAGCTTCGGGGATTGCTGCAGGAGAAGCCGGAATATGTGAGTCACTTTCTTTAACAAAAGACATTCCAGAATCCAGTTGACACTGCTGGCTTCTGTTGTCATTTTTTTTTTTTTTTTAAATGTCACGACATTTGTACGTCTGTATTGTCACCAGATACAGTTTTCTTTCTTCCACGTGTTGTTTAAAAATGACCATATCAACACAAAGACATGTAATTGTTGGTTCAAGGCAGCAACCCCCCTTTTGCATTTTGTGTTGATTGGGGGGAGAAAAAAAGAGATCTGTCATCCTCAACACAAGTCTACAGCAAACTTTGGTTCAGCTGTCCTGTTTCCATTGGATGAAGATCGGCTGAAATGTTTGTCCTTTTTGCCTCCTTCAAGATTGGTTTAAAGGTCGGGGTGAGGACGCGCGGCTGTAACGGGCTGACTTACACACTGGATTACACCAAAGAAAGAGACAAAGCTGACGAGGAAGTGGTGCAAGACGGTAAGTGGCGGAGATTAGATTACAAACCCTTTGACCGATTTGCGGCCTGATTACTCCCTCCGAATCTCGGTTTTCGAGTTTTCAATAAACGCAGGCTTGTGACGGCTGTTCCCTGCACTGTCTCGCAGGCGTGAGGGTGTTTATAGAGAAGAAGGCTCAGCTGACCCTCCTGGGAACCGAGATGGACTTTGTGGAGTCGAAGCTCTCCAACGAGTTTGTCTTCAACAATCCCAACATCAAGGGAACGTGTGGCTGCGGAGAAAGCTTCAACATGTGAGTGTGGAGGAGCCTCCTTCCCCACGCCAGCACCGCTGAGAACCCCCTGTCCCGTCTGCGCGCACAAAGACTGAAAGCCTCAATGTTGTCGAAGTTGGCTCGGGCGGAGGAGGTCAGAGGCGTGGACCTCCTCGCGCTCCCGTCGCTCTTCTCCCTACTGACCACTTGCATACGTACGTTTTGCGAAGCCTCGCTATAACCTCCGATATGATGAAGGCTTTATTTAATACGCTCAGTGTAGTCAGAAACTGCTGATTTTAAGGTTCAAATACAAATGCACAACGGCTGCTTATTTTAATTGTTGGCTCATGTGTGAAAATGACCTGCGAAGGACCTCCGGAATCACAAGTGTTTTTCTCTCACTTGACTTTATCACAGAAACGCACAATAAGTTATAAGTTTGTCCAATTTCACAGCGTCTCGTCCAAAGGAGAGAATTTATCCTGACCAACAACACGCCTGCTGAATCTCAGATTCAAGTTTTTAAATCTGACACTGACCCAGAATCCATGTGGGGAGATTTGAATCTGTACGCAAAAAAATCAATTGGCGTCCACGTCGCACTCCACGAGACGGCTCGAGTCAACCTGCGTTGCCAAGGAATGCAAATGTGGCTGTGGCTTTGTGAGTTTGTACCTGTATAAATCTATGTATCTTAGTTTGTGTGAATGTACAGAATGTAAATCTTTGGACCGTCTAAGCGCACAAAAACCAACAATGTACTCAACACATTTGGCACTTCACATCACGGGGTGGGCTTGTCACTGATGTGCCGAACGAAACCTTGTATTCTTATTTTTACCTTTTGCTATTGGCAGCGTATGCATTTAAAAGTCCTCTCTGATGTACATTTCTTTGCCAAGGTCATTTTTAATTTGTCCATTGCTTTCCAAAAGAATAAAGGCATTTTTAGAAGGAAAAAAAAGAAAGAAACTAAGTTGGAAACCTGGTTTCCACCCAGCAGCACTGATGGGAGGATTGTGTGTGCTTATTTTTTGCAAGTGTAGATGGTGTGCATTTTAAAGATTTGTACCCCGTGCAATATATCTGTACATAAGAGATAATAAATGCAGTAAAGCAAAAATGTCCCGTTGTGATGTATCCTTAAAAAAAAAAAGTGTCCGTCAGCCCAGCGCGAGGAATGGAACAGGATTCCTCACGAGGATTTGAGGTTCAACTGCTATCAGTTATCAAACTCTGAGCTGCCTCTGTGAAGCGGATGCGGTGGTTTTTAACGCAGTCTAATGACTTCCACGTGCCAACCCAGCGATGAGCCAACTCTTTGACTGGTGGGCCTGGAACGGGTTCTAAAATTTGCCGGATTAAAAACGGGCCGCACATGGCCCCCGGGCCGTAGTTTGGGTGCTAAACCCCCCGAAACCTCGAGATCCAGGTCGCGTGCGTCTCTCGTGCACGTTCCCGGGCTACCCGACGTGACCGTTCCTGAGCCAGCCAATCTGCTCGGTCGTTGCAGAGATTGACGCGCTTCTGCTTGTCACGCTCACCAATGACATCAGTCTCCTTAATTGACGCGTGATGACGACCAATCAGATAACTTCCAGGGAATCACGGTTCCTTATGCTACGTTTACGGGATGCAGGGATGACGTTTGGTCTGCGTTATATATCACTTAAATGACATGGAAATCCTCCCCCAAAACACACCCTTCACTTCTTTTTGTCACTAAGACTAAAGTCAAAAGTTTGGACACACCCTATCAATTAATGTATTTTATTTCACTCTCGAGGCAACTACGTATGTACACACATGGAATTATGTAGGAAACGGTAGAAGTGTAAAATAACTCAACACGTTTTATATTTAAATTCTACAAAAACAACCACCTTTCATTAAAGCATGTTAAGAGTTATTTAACGTGTTTTTCTATATATGCAAAAAAAGTACCTAATATACTTCGTTACTTTATCTACCATACTTTACTATCAAACAACCAAAATATAAAATACGTTTACTCAATCGGTTGGTTTTATATGCGCAACGATAAATCATTCGATCGCGATCGCTCGGTGCTGCCGTTTACGCGAGTCACGGGAACGCAGCACGCCGCAGTTAGATAAGTAGCATCGGCGGCTAGCGTCGCCGCTGGCAGGAGGAGAGGAGCGCTGCACTCGGACCGAGGCTGGCAGCGAGAAACACTCATCGCCTCTACACCAAAAACTCACTGCAGCCGAACACGGAAACCAAAAAAACCGAGCGACATGGAGGAGAAAAAAACCATCAACTTTGGCGCAGGACCTGCAAAACTCCCGCGAGCCGTAAGTGTTTGGCGTTTATTGCCTTTTTTTTTTTTTTTTTTTTTTTTGCGTGAAGTGTCGTAACAAGCTGCGATGAAACTACCGGCGGAAGAAAGCAATGTCACGGTAAATCAGTCTTTCACGTCGTTCCAAGAAAACTTTGCATGCTTCATTTTTTTTTTTTTTTTGCAGGAGGCAGCGCGAGCGAGCAGGTCACATGGCAGCTTTTGTGTGCTGTGCTGTGCTGTGCAGTGCAGTGCAGTGGAGTGGAAGAGCTGCTCTCTGAAAACACGGGGATGAGTTGCATCAGCTTTCATTCATTCGTGAGCCAGAGCTGCTCTTCTGCTCCTCAGCCCGCGTGGAAGGGAGGAAGGAAGGGAAGGAAGGATAATAAATACCTATTTGTTCACGCCCCCTAAATTGTAGTTGTGACTCGCTGAGCTCGGGGGGAAAATAACAAACAGACAAACAAAAGCGCCCCCCCCCCTCCTCCTGTGTCTGGTACAACTTGTACCTGTTTTGCTCCTCGCTCTATATGTCTCTGCACCGAGATTAGTCGGAAAACTTCACCTAATGGTCTGGTTACCGACGTGATGTGCAGTCACGCGATTTGAACGCCACGCGGCAATGCAAAGTGAAACGTTCAAATTGGAATCGGAATTAAATTGTTTCGTCGTGTGACATGAATTGCAGAATGTCACGAGAAATAACCTCCAAGCAAGGTTTTACATGTGGATTCTATGCCTTTTCCCTCGGAACCCGCCGTGCATGAAAAAATAAAATAAAAATAAAAATCGAAACTTTATTTTGAAAAAAAAAAAAACCTTCTACAGAAAAGCTGGATTTTACCTTCCAGTTGAAAGGGTTTCTTCTTTGAACATCCCACACGCTAAAAGTTGTCTCGAGGAGTCTCTCACGTGACTCGTGATCGGTGACCTGCTGTCACTAACCAGCGAGTGGGTTGCCATCAGTGCCCTTTATGACATCACAAAGTGTCGCGTTCAAGCACTGTGTGTTTTCCCTTGCACGCTTTATTGAAAGAAGAACTAGACTGACCTTTCCCGAGTCAGTTCCTTGACAGACGAGAGACTCTGAGAAAACTTTTTCTTGTTGGAAATTGTTTAGACAAGTTCTGACAAGTGACTCTGACTCTGTTTTTTTTTTTTTTTAATTTTTTTAACTTGAAGCCATGGTGGTTGTGACTGCAGTGAATCTAAGTTGCCATTTGCGAACACTGTCGAGTGAGGTCTCGTCAGTCACACTCGTCGGGGCCTCAGAGGGAGAGGAAGTGTTTCTTCTGGAAGGAGTCTGAGACTCTAAAGACCAGCCGAATGGGGCAGATGTCCGATCGTGACCTCCGTCACTGACACCACTCTGCCTTGTTTGTGTGTTCCAGGTGCTGCTCCAAGCGCAGCGGGAGCTCCTCATGTACAATGACACCGGCATCAGTGTTCTGGGTGAGTAGAAGCCCTGCTGGGTCGCACTTGGTGAGACACTGAGCGGATGCTTTTTGTGACTCGCTATGTGTCAATTCAATCTTTACGTGTATGCGTCTTCCCTTTTTAAAAAGCAAATGAAACTTCAGTTTAAAGGGGCAGTTTTGCCCCTTTAAACTGAAATTTCCCCCAATTTCTTTTTTACACTCACCACTATACTTCATCCAAGTAACCACTCTGTAGTTTCACAGAGGAAAATAATTCAGCCCAATGTGATTGTGTCTACTGGTGACAGTGCATTTGGCTAAAATAACAAAACAAATATTAAACGGGGTCACCTGTCTTCAGTCGTGTTGGTGTCAGTGGCATCGGCAACAGCGCGATGACGGTGAAAGTTGCATCAACACATTTTGTTCTGATCCAACCAGAGATGAGCCACCGGTCATCAGACTTCAGCAAGATCCTGAGCAAGACCAAGAATCTCCTTGTCGAGCTGCTGTAAGTGCTGCTGTGCCGTCTTGGACCATTACACCCCCCACAACCCCCCCCCCTTTTTTTTAAACCCTTTATTTATTTATTTATTTATTTATTTATTTATTTCCCTCTTTCAAACTCAACACAAAGCTGTAGCAAAGCAAAGCTGCCTCATCGCAAACCTGCAGAAGTGGATAAAATGGCTGGCTAGCAAGCCACAGTGTGGCTGCCTTAGTGCCCGTGTGCCGAGATCACAGGTGCCTGCCTGCGGTGTCGGGTCCTGTTGTCTAAAGGTGGCGACGCTTGCCTGGGTGTGCTCCGCTAACCGCTGTTAGCCGCTGCTAATCCGGGAGCAGCCGTCGGGGCAAACTGCAGCTCGTTAAGTAGCTGAGTAAAGAAGCTGTTGTGTTGGCTACTGTTGTCACTGTGGCTGCAGGACCTCAGTCGCTTTGATGTCGCGCAATATTGCCGTCGTTTACAAAATACAAACACAAAAGGGACCTCAACATTTCTTTTTTTTTTTTTTTTTCGTACAAAAACTGATCAAAAACTCACAAGGTTATAGATAATAATCATACATTTTATTTGTACAGCGCTTGCTTTTCACAAAACAAAGACACTTTTACACGTGTGTGCCGATTAATTATAGAGCGAGATGCCGCTCGTGTCAACACAATCTTTGTTTTGTTTCTCTCTGCAGAAAAATCCCAGACAACTACAAGGTGATGTTCCTGCAGGGTGGCGGCTCGGGGCAGTTCAGCGCCGTCCCTCTCAACCTGATTGGGCTGAAAGAGGCCAAGTGCGCCGACTACGTGGTCACCGGCACGTGGTCGGAGAAGGCGGCCAAAGAAGCGGAGAAATACGGCAAAGTCAACATCGTTCATCCCAAGCTGGACCGTTACACCAGTGAGTCGGGGGGGGGGGGCCTTTGATAGAAAACATGATTTCTTTTTCTATTTAATTTTTTTTTAAAGCCACAAGTGTCCTGATAGGCTGTGTGAAACTGGAGACAAAGCAGCCTCCTGCTTTTCCTTCATTACTCGCGCTGGCTGAGTGTCCAGGCTGTTGCGTAATAAACAAAAGCCTGCAGCGGCGGTGAGAGACTCTGGTATGTGAGCAGCCTTTTCATCGTGGCCGTGCAGCAGACTCTGACCCGAGTGAGCCTGACCGGCCTGGACTGGGGGTTCTCTTTCCCCAAAATAGTCTATTGGTATTCAGACAAAAAAAAAAAAAAAGAGAGTCCAGAGTGCTCAGAAGGTTCAGAACATGTGATGAAGGGAACACGAAGACCTCAAACAAAGGGAAATCCAAGACGCTCTTCTTTAAGTATAAAAAGCCTTTATTTCAAATGGCCATCTCTTCTATTCTCCTTAAATAGGAAGATTGTTGGTGTGGCCAGGCAGAATATTTCTCATTTGATTTGACTTTTTCAAGTTGATTTGTTGGAGTCAGAACTCGCTGCTAAGTGCTGCTGCTGCTGCTGCTGCGCACCTTGTGTTTGATCCACGTCAGCAGAGAGATGTCACTCTTCAGACGCTTCGGTCTCGTAAACCACAACCGCCTGCCTGCCTGCCTGCCTGCAGACATTCTACTTAGTTTTTACGTTTTTCGCAGAAATCCCAGAGCCCAGCAGCTGGACTCTAAACCCCGCAGCCTCCTATGTTTACTACTGCTGCAACGAGACGGTCCACGGCGTGGAGTACAACTTCATACCTGAAACCAACGGCGTGGTCCTCGTCTGCGACATGTCCTCCAACTTCCTGTCCCGGCCTGTGGACGTGTCCAAGGTGAATTTTTTTTTAATTTTTAATGTCGACCTCCAGTGGAGGAGCTAACAAACGTTCCTTCTTCTTACTCCTTTTATTATTTTGCTTCCGAATTTTATTTCTATATTCCATGTGAAGGAATAGCAGTTGTTAAGCATTATTAATTTGCATATTCAAAATAAATACAAAAAAAAGTAGCAGTGCATAATTGATCATCTTAGAGAAAATCTACATGTCTCCAGAAAGCAGCATATTTAGCTCTGTGTTTACAACTCGCTGCAAAAAAATTTCATTTTTTTTTTTCTGCGAAAATTGATGTTTTCATATATTTTAGGAGGTTTGCTTTAAGCGCTTTTAGATGGTGGAGCAAATACCGGCGCTAAAGGTCGCAAACAGGGGAGACCCTTGTTTGGCCCTTTGTGACATCATCTTTTTAGGCCACAGTTTCTGAAAAGTTACAGCTGTAAATTATTCGCACTGTGTGCAAAGGCCACTAAACGACAAGTCCTGTAGATTTATAATATAGATTCCTCTAAGCTGAACTTTACAAAGGAGGTTGGAAAACTGAAGTCGTAGCTTGTGTAACAAAGTGGAGCTTCGCTTTGCAGACGGTTTCTGGGCCGGATTTATTTTTTCAAGTTTTCCGAACCCCAGTAATCTGTACGCTAACCGCTTGAACGCATCGCCTCTCGCAGTTTGGGCTGATTTACGCCGGCGCTCAGAAGAACGTGGGCTGCGCCGGGGTGACGGCCGTCATCGTGCGCGAGGACTTGCTGGGCCACGCCCTCAAGGAGTGTCCCGTCGTCCTGGACTACGGCGTCCAGGCCAAAATGGACTCCCTCTACAACACGCCGCCGTGCTACAGGTACACATTAACCCGCCGCCGGCTCCCATTACGCTGTTGACTCAGTGAGCCCGCTGACTGTGCGTGTTACCGCTGCAGTATCTACATCATGGGCCTGGTGCTGGAGTGGATCAAGAACAACGGCGGCAGCCAAGAAATGGAGGCGCTCAACCATAAGAAGTCGACGCTGATTTACGACCTCATCAACGCCTCCGATGGCTTTTATGCGTGAGTGTCGCGACACCGCCGCGGCAGATCGCAACCTGGAAGAAAACTTTGATCTGTGGGAAAAGTAAAGCGGAGAAAAAAAAGCAATTTATTTTGGTTGCTTTTTTTACCAATGGATTTATCTTTTGCGTCAAATTATTATTTGATGTTCTTTGAAAATACCCAAACTACGCAATTTTTTTTTTTTAGCTGACAGCATCCTAAAAAATGTTAATATTTAATATTAATGCAAGAAGTCCAGAGTTCCATCTTTAACTTCCATCAACGTATGGATGTTGAGCTGACAGTTGACAAACGAGAGCAATTAAAAAACAGGTGGCGCAGTGGTGAGCGCTGCCGCCTCACAGCAAGAAGGATTGTGGGTTCGATTCCGGGCCTGGGACCTTTCTGTGTGGAGTTTGCATGCTCTCCCTGTGTCTGCGTGGGTTCTCTCCGGGTTCTCCCTGTGTCTGCTGGGTTCTCTCCGGGTTCTCCGGCTTCCTCCCACACTCCAAAAACATGCATGTGAGGTCAATTGAAGACTCTAAATTGTCCACAGGTGTGCATGTGAGTGTGAATGGTTGTGTGTGTCTCTATGTGGCCCTGCGATGAAGTGGCCACTGGTCCAGGGTGTCACCCTGCCTTCACCCTGAGACACCTGGGAGAGGCTCCAGCAGAACCCCGTGACCCTGAGCTCGGGACTAAGCGGGTATGGAAGATGAATGAATGAATGAACCTGCAAGATGTTTAAAAGAATTGTTGCAGAACTCCAAGACACAGCTGTAGTTCCCTAAACGAGAACCATTTACCCTCCCTGGAAACAAGAGACACAGATGTGAGAAAACGTTGCGATCAGGCGTGTGCTGTGCTGTGCTGTGTGCACCTGTGAAGGTGTCCGGTGGACGAGGCGTGCCGGAGCCGCATGAACGTGCCGTTCCGTGTGGGGAAGGCCGACGGAGACGAAGCCCTGGAGAAGAAGTTTCTGGATGGCGCCGCCCAGCGTGGGATGATCTCGCTGAAAGGACACAGGTCAGAGACTCTGGGGCTGCTTTGTTTTTTGTTTTTTTTACCATTTACATCAGGCGTGGGCAAACTACAACCCCGGGGTCCGCATGCGGCCCGTTGAGATTTTTGAATCCGGCCCGCTGAACTCAAAGAAATTATTTTGATTGTCGGCTGTATTTCATCCGTTCTTTCAGTGTTTAAGAGTCGTTTCAATAAAGAGCTGAGTGCCGTGGGGTTTGCCGTCAGGCTTTTGTTCGCTTTCAATAGAAATTAAAGCACGTTTTCTACATAGCTCATGGTATATTCTTTTCTCCCACGAGACGGGCCACCAAAACACTCCATCCATCTGCTCCTGCTCCGGGCCCTCTGTCACATTTCAGAACCAAAAGTTTGCCCATCCCTGGTTTAGTCGGCCTGTCTAAGGGTTTGTCTCCCCCTGCAGGTCGGTGGGGGGAATTCGCGCCTCTCTGTACAACGCTGTGACGGTGGAGGACGCTCAAGGGCTGGCAGCCTACATGAGGGAGTTCCAGCAGGAGCACCAGTAGAACGCAGCGCCCCCTGGGCTGGAAGTCACGACGTGGCCTTTGACCACTGTAGTTTACTGGCGGGAGGAGAGGAGGAGAGGTCCGTGTGGGATCTGCAGGGTGCACCTTAGACACAAACAACCTTTTCATAGTTCTTTCTAACCTTTGATAACTAACGGTCGCTGTCTGAAGACACCAGTGTGAGTGTGTATGAGTTTCTACGTTACTAATGACGGTGACTAAAAATGCTGTGGTTTTTTGCCTATACCTGCTACTACCCCCCCCCCCACCTTGTTCCCCCCCCAGTGTTTCAGATGACGGCTTTCAACTTTTGCAGTCTTTTTACAAGCACATTCCAGTAAAACTTAACTTGATGGCAATTGGAGTGTAACTGTATGTTATTTATTTTTTGCTTTACATGGGACACGCACACGCACACACACGCACACACACACAGATGGTTGAAACAACAAAAAACAAAACAATAATGACGAATAAAAAAACCCCACTAGAGTCGAGCTTATCCAGGCATCGTGAGACAATCTTATCACAGAGCTCATTGAGAAGACTGCTGCTGTGGAGATATTAAAACCATTTCATTACACGCCATGAATTCATTACAGGAATTGTGCAGCTGCAGTTGATTACAGTACAGAGTTACCAAAACCAAAACATGCAGCGTCACCACTGCGTTGTCCCTCTGGCCTCTAATGTCGTTGTGAAAGACACGTCCACAGATGATACAACATAAAAAAAAAAATTAGAGATAGACGTTGCGCTCCACGGGTGGCGTTCACGTATATGACCACTAGGTGGAGTTCACGTATATGACCACTAGGTGGAGGTGTTTATCAAGGTGTGTGTGTGTGTGTGTGTGTGTGTGTGTGTGTGTGTGTGTGTGTGTGTGTGTGTGTGTGTGTGTGTGTGTGTGTGTGTGTGTGTGTGTGTGTGCACTTGCGCATTTCCCTGGATTCCATCCACCAGCACAGGATTGTACGCTAAACTCGACTAAAGAACAAATCAGATCCCTGCTGTCACAAGAAAAAAAAAACGTCCTTATCGTCCGCGACTAGCTGCGCTTGATTTTCTATCATGCATTTATTCCTTTGAGGTCAAAGGTCAAAGGCGTATGCTTTGCATTCATATGCTGACTAGATGCGGACTAATTCTAAGGACTGGACGTCATGTGACTGACAGGAATATCTCCTCTGCTGACGGAAGGGCCTGTAGGCGTGAAGCGATGTTCTTAATGGACCTCCGCTGCCATTATCTCACGCTCAGAGGTGGAACGAGGTGGAAACGGAGCTTTTAACCTGGAAACCCTTGACGCTTTTAAGGCGTCTTCCGTTTTTTTTGTGGCAGAAAACTTCTTTTGTCTCACGGCAGCTCGTTAAAGCGACGCTTCTCGTTAAAAAAGTGCACCTCGAAGCCACCTGCGCTGAAAAAGCTGTGCAGATTCTCAGTCAACGGGCTCTTCTCCAGTCAGGCGACGAGCTATTTCTCTTACTTTCATTTTGAAATATAATGAAACACGAGGTAAAGTTGATCCGGGAGTTATTATTTTATATAACGTCCCGGATGATTCCCACCCAAAAAGTAATTTTGGCTGTTAGCAAATATCAATACCAAGAGCAGGGGACGGAGTCTGAATGCGGTTGTTGACCGAGGGGTCCTCGGGGCCGCAGATGTTGGACCTGCTGCCAGGGCTTGTGTGCTTTGTGTGGTAAAAATGTTGTGCGGGAGTCGGCTATTGCTTCAGGCCAGACGGCTCCTGTGTCTGTGCAATAAAACGCAGCCGCATCCTCTTTACATTGACACGTATATCTTAAATATTTGCATCCGACTCCTCGTCAGTTTCACCGGTGGCCTTGGAAGTCCTCTCACAGAAAATATACTGCAGGAGCGATTGTGTCTCGCTTGTCGAGAGGTAATAAAACTGCACATTGCCGCCTTCTCGGCGCCGCCGGCACCAATTGCAAAAAATTATTTTCATTAGCCCTATTTGTTATAAAAATGTATACTATGTAATCTTGGTAGTGTAACAAAAGAAAACAAGAATAATTGAATGAATTGTTTTAGTGTAACTGTTAAGACCAGATGAGATCATTTGATCCAGAAAGTGTCAGGAACAACAACGTTGCAAGTGAAATATGAAGTGACATGCACAAATATTGTACGCATCATGGATGAATGCAAACATTACAGGCTCCTTCGAGTACGTCACACAAAAAAAATATGCCGTCACGTTGCTTAAGCCGTAAACAGACCCCATAGACTTGCATGGCATTATGGTTAGCGATAAGGCTGGAATTAGGGTTAGGGTTACTGCTGGAATTAGGGTTAGGGTTTCGGGGTTCCTCATGGGCCAGAAGCCCCAAATTTGACGTGGCTGTGTCTTGAAGGAATCCGATGAACCTGCAAGTGGTCCCATGTCTCTAGGACAAAGTTGACTTTTGACCCCATAGACTTGCACGGCATAATTTAACTAATCAATGGTGCCGCCTCGGCAGCGAGTGGGGGGTGGAACCACTTTACGGCAGCGTCACACGTTTATTTACAGGCAGTCTTACATACTACTATTACAAACCCAATAATTAACCTCGATGAAAGACGAAGTAATAAAAGTGTTGAACGTTTTGCTAACCACGTTATTTATTGTTGTGGCAAACTCGTTACCTAGAGCTGCTTTAAGACTGACTGGGCAAAGCCGTTATCAATTGACATTCCATCCAATTCAACAAACAACAAAGAGGAGGAAAAGAAGTTTGTACCGCTCACTTTACTTCAAGTAAGTTATCATTTACAAGCTTTTCCGTTAGATTACGCTGAAAACCACGGGATGCGTTTGAACGATATGAAACCTTTGCTGTCTAAAGTTATTTTGTCATGGAAATAGGTAGCTAGCTGACAATTAGCCTGTCGGCTAGCGCTCTTGTTCACAACGAGTTGGGTCAGGCAGACGTTCGCCAACGGCCAATGCTCATCCCCCCCCCATCGCGATTCGTAATGGACAACGAAAACGCATATTTGACGATGTACGGCGAAGGACCGTTGACATCCACGATCAACGAGTTTCTGAGCCCGTTCTAGCTCGGCTCGGAATGGATTTTTGTCCCGAATAAACCGCAAATTTCTCCGCTGAGGGACACACGCGCTCGTTTTTATCTCATCTACTCTTGTCTTGTGTTCAAACAAGATGAAGAACCAACGATCGGGCAAACAATCAAACACGTTAATGATAAAAGCTGCCGTGTCAGTGTGCAAACAGGGCAAGTTATCTTATTAAAAGTGGGACAATCGAGTTACGAAGTCGGGGGGGGAGGGGGGGAATCAGCGAAGCTACTTTATTGGGCTGCAGTGTGATTTACCCACATTCCACTCCAGGATGTTGTTGCGCAGGGATTCCAGCAGAGGGGATGCGAGTCGGCGAGTTTCTCATGTAATTTGTTGTCGTCAATTTCTGAAATTGTAAAAAAAAAAAAAAAAAAAAAAAAAGGGACCAAAACTCCAACCGAAGCAAACTCATCATCTCTACCCTGGTTCATTAGTTTTAATCTCATATATTAAAAAAAATAAATAAAAAAATATCTATATCTATATATCTATCTATATCTATCTATATCTATATCTATCTCTCTCTCTCTCTCTCTATATATATATATATATATATATATATAAAATAAAAATAGTAAAAGGGAAGGGGTGGTGGTGGTGGTGGTGGGGGGGGGGGGGGGGTGAAGTCGTTAAAAAGCAAAACACTGATGCAACACAGAAATTAATTGCAGTCATGCATTAATTGGAACAAGCCCGGCAACAATTTGTGCTTGTTTACAAGCGTGTGACTGCTAGCAACCAACCTGACTGTCTGCTGCTCAGCCTGACATTTGAAACACAGACACGAACAAGGATTTCCTTTTCCTTTTCCTTTTCCTTTTTTTTTTTTTTTTTTTGGGCTGGGCTAAAATAATATTTCCTAGATAACATAAGAAACATATACAGTAATATAACCATGCTTTCATGGCAGAAGGTGTTTTTTTTTTCTTCTTTCACCTCGAAACCTCATCCAATTCTTTCTTATTTTTATAAACCATAAACATCGTCCGTGACCCTGCCACATATCCACCTCCAAGCACAGGAGACAGCGAGGGGGGGAGGTGAAAGAAGAAGGAGAAAAAGCAACTGGGAGATAAGAGGAGGCAGAGGGGCTTTGATATGTGAGTAGGGTTACAGCAGAGATGGGAGGTTGGTGACAGGATTGCGCGGTGATTCCCGTCCCGTCAAGCCCACTAATGTCGAGGTAATGCCGCCGGCAAGGCCGCGGTAAGACGGCCATAATGAAAAACACCGGGGAAGACAATATCAAACGGCTCCTCTACATCCTACAGTGGAGATTAGTCAACACAAAAGTAGGGGTGGCAGAGGCGGAGGAGGCGGAGGCAGGCTTTAGTGCTGCTGATTGAGTCTCCTGTCAAGAGCTCCGTTCTCGCAGCATGACTGACATCCTTTATGCCGGGGCCCTGTTTGGGGCGCGCGCACACAATCTGTTTTCTATAGATTACACACACACACACACACACACGCGTGCCCGTCTGTTCAAAAGGAGATCAGCAAATTCTGAATTCATCCCGGCTGCTGCTGCCTTCCTTTGCCGCTCTTACAGTTTGCCTTAAAGAGCGTTTAGTGCATTTATTCTCTGTAAGATGAGAAGAAAAGAGTGGATGTATCCTGGGAAAGCTCTGCTGCTAAATTAGCTTTCTGTATTAGAAATACAGAGCAGTGAATGCTGAGCAAAGGCCGCGGCTGCGTTTGGCTTCATTGAACTGACTTTGAATTTAAAGCCGATGAATTTCATCGTCGTCTGTTCTATAATCTATATTAATACTGTCAATTCTATTAATGAACTGGATCCATCCTCAGCCAAACAAACCCACACGATGGCGATAGGTTTAAAATAAAAGTGTTATCCTGACCTTTATCTTATATTTAAATGTGTAAAATCCTGCACTGCAATTCTAACGCTGCAGTTTTTTAAAGTCAGCTGCTGTGGGTTCATCAGATGCCGTTGAGAGATTGGAGGCTGAAAAATATGTGCCAAAATAAATAGATAAATAAATCCACAGACAGCCGTGTAAATGAAGCAAAAAGATGAAACTACTTGGTTATAAAATCTGCACAAATGTGTTTTTTTTTATAGAGCTGTACCTTCTTCTTTCAAAAAAAAAAAAAAAAAAAAAAAGATTTTAAATTATTTCCTGATAGATTTCAGTACGAGGTCCCAAGTCTTCGTCAAGCTGATGATCATCGACCATCACTTTTCCTCTTGTTTGTTTTATTGTTGTTGCTTTTTTTTGCTTCGACCAAGCGATGTTGCAACTCTGTCTCACGCACCAAGCCAGCCAGGCAGCAGGAGCTGCCGTGGCTTCAAACCTGAAAGCTGGCACATTTCTGTTCCCACCTGAAGAGTCTTCAGCCGCTCTGATAATGATCGCTCCAATCAGCAGCGCTCTTGAAGACAAAGAGGCGGTGAGAGAGCAGAGCTGCCAGTAGGAACAGGGTTGTGCTGCTACCAACTGGGGTTGCCCGTGCAATAATCAAATCTGATTGGCTCATTGTGTGTGTGTGTGTGTGTGTGTGTGTGTGTGTGTGTGTGTGTGTGTGTGTGTGTGTGTGTGTGTGTGTGTGTGATGCGAATGGACAGATCCAGTTTTGAAAAGGCCCACATTAGGTTGTTGTCAGAATCACCAGTCTCACTAATTCACTGACAGAGCAACAGTGCCCCCCCCCCCTCCTACAAATGACTCAATTAAGCTCATTTGATTACACGAGTGATATGTTCAGGCCTTTTAACTGCGGATCACATGCTATTTACTCAAAGGCTTGATCTAATTTCACGTCCGGATGCACAAGCCGCTGCCTGTGGAGTAAAAATAACCTGCGCGCGCTGCTCATGTTTTATCCATTCCAAACTCTGTCTCTCGTCCTTTTCTAATCTCTCTTGCTCAGACGTCGAGTACTGCGGGCAATTAAATGCGGGGGTTAGGCGGCGGGGTCGCCGTTGTCTCTCTGCCCAGTCGCTGCAGCTCGCCGCCAGCTCAGGGAACACTTTTGTGAAGCGGCCCGTTTTAAAGGCCACGCCGGTGATTTCCCCACAAAAAACTGGGTGAATCATGAGCGAAATGTCTTCCTATTCTTCTTCTTTTTAATTGTCTCTGCTGTCCCTTTTCTTCTCCTCCTTCTTCTGCTTCTTCTCCTTCTTCTCTGTCATTTGTAAGAAACTAATCCAGTCCAGGCTACGCATTGAGGGCAGGGGACTTAGATCTTTTCTGTGAAATGTGGACTTTCAACAGTGCATTGTGTGCGGTGACAGAGGGGGAATTATCTTTTAGTGACGTGCTTGTGTAAAAAAAACAACAACAAGAAAATTAATTATTTTTTAATTTATTTATTTATTCAGTTTGATTGATTAATGGGAATGCGAGCGGCAAATAAATGTTATTTTTCAAAAATCAAAAAATCTTCTTCTTCTTCTTCTTCAGCTTGCCAATGTTATTTTCTCTCTGTACTATAAAACATATTCAACATTGGCCCTAAACCTCTGAAATAATCTCCCCCTTAAAACATGGTCCACTTTTGTATTTAACGACACAACAACAGCGCAGTTCAAATAGCTCCACTTCAAGCGACTATAATGTTAAGTGGAACTACTTGAACAGAATTTGTACCTTTTTCAGCACTTTGAAACGCAGAAGTAACAAGAGTTTGTTTTTCCAACGTAAGGAGTAGAAAGCACAGATATTTGTACACAAATGTAGGGAGTAAAAGTACACGGCGGCCAGAAGGAAGAAATACTCGAGTAAAGTACCGATACCGGAAAAATCTACACAATACACAATAACAAAGTATTTGTACTTTGTTACTTCCCACCTCTGTGCATAACACATATGCATACGCAACACATCCGTCCCTCTCCTCCCACTTCACATCTCGCCTCCATCGTCTCAATCTCCCTGTCGCCGCCTTTGCCGCCGCTCGCTTGCCGAGGCTAATCTTGTTAGCGCCGAATGCGCCATGTTCCACCCGCTCCCCTTAATTGCTGCTGTGTTATTAATGAGCGGGGAGCGGGGAAATCACTCTTAATTAGCTTGTCTCATTCGGCAGGCGTATCGAGTGAAGCGGCGGTGGCGGCGGCACTCAGGCACCAACACACCGGGGATAATTAAAGCACTTCACTCGTCGGAGTATTTATCTAAACCAAAGAGCAACAAGCCGTTCCCGCAATTAGCCTTGTCATTCATTAGCGCTGGAGTGCCATTGAGTGGTACACTGTCGTTTTGGCACCGCTGACATCCATTCACTTGGCGCCACAAGTGCGCTCTACTTGCTTCGACTGGCGCTTTTCCCGCTGTCCCCCCCCCCAATCCCCCTACCCCATCCCCGAGGCCGCCGGCTCTCACGTGACCCGCAGGTGTTGACACAGATCAGGTGCACTTTTTAACGCTGCGTGTGCCTCTTTGACGTTCTAGCTTTTTATTATTATTTATATATGTTTTTTTTTTGTTTTTTTTACTCTCCCACTCACAGAACCCATCCAGTTAAGTTTGAATGGTTTTAGAAGTAATGGAGGCTACACTAGTAGCGGTGAAACGCTGCTGGTGATCGTGCTGTTGACCCCCAAAAACAAATGCCGGTGCTGGCTGCTAATTTGATTAATAATAAAAAATAAAAAGAAAGATCTTTTAAAGGTGTGTGGAAGGTGTTTCTCTGTCTCCTGCAGTCACTGTAGCAGCGTTTCCATGACCCCTAGAATTACACAGAAGCTAAATATGGCAATAAAAAACACAGAAACTTCCAGAAACCCCTCAGAAACCCCTCAGAGAAAAGGTTTTTAAAACCCTCTTTCCTGTTACTTTGGATTCAAACGTGTCTTTTTGACTTTGAAAAGGCTCCAATTTGTCCATGTTGTGGCATTAATCAACGCGTATGCAAGTGTGTGTGTGTGTGTGTGTGTGTGTGTGTGTGTGTGTGTGTGTGTGTGCGCGCGTCAGCAGGCGACAAACCCACGAAAAAGCCGAGTTTCTCCCCCCGGTCGCTCTCCTGCAGACAGCAGAGAGCGATCTCGTCTGCGAGCCAGAGAGAGCCAGCGAGCGCACCTGTCCCCGGCTCTGCTCTGCGTGACCCTGACGCGCTCGCCGGGCCGCCGGGCCGACGGGAGACCCTGTGTCAGTGCATTAAGACAAAATTAATTTGCACCTACGGCTAAAGTAGGGGAGGGAACTCTCGCCGAGCGCGACTAATTGCTGCCTGGGGAACCTGCGCCCCCTGTGTGTGTGTGTGTGTGTGTGTGTGTGTGTGTGTGTGTGTGTGTGTGTGTGTGTGTGTGTGTGTGTGTGTGTGTGTGTGCCCGGCTGTCGCCCTGCCAAAATAAACACTTTAGTGAATATTTAATGTGCACGTTTGTCTGCGTGCGTCTGTCGGCGTGTGATAACAGAATGTCAGCAAAGACACGGGAGTTAATGAGACCCCCCCCCCCCGCCTGCCCGCCCGCCCCCCCGGTGCCAACAGTGGATTGGGGGTATGGGGGGGGGGTATTATTTCTCCGTGTGATCTCGACTGTCAGCGCTAAGCCGAGGTGCGGAGCGTCAGAGCAGGTACTTGGATCAGTCACAGCGCTCCCGTTGTTCAAACGGCTCCTTAATTGAGATGGGACGGTCACACGGGAAGGTCCGCCTGCATCCACCCTCACATGACGAAGCCATCGTCTCGTGTCTTCGAGACGATCTGTCAGGGGTGGGGCTGGTAGGAAGGGGGGGGGCTGGGCAGGAGGCAGGAGTGGAGCCCGTCCTAATATGATAATTACTGCACTGGGATCTGCTATTTTTAAAAGGGCTGAGCTTTGAAATGGTCTTGAAATACGTTTCTGCTTGGATCATCTGTCCTCCTCCTCCTCCTCCTACTCTTCCTCCTCCTCTTCCTCCTCCTCCTGCTCCTATTCTTCCTCCTCCTCTTCCTCCTCCTCCTGCTCCTACTCTTCCTCCTCCTCCTCCTCCTCTACCACCTGCCCCACCTCTGCCTCCTCCTCCTGCTCCTACTCTTCCTACTCCTCCCCCTCTTCCTCCTCCTCGTACTCCTCCTCTTCCTCCCCCTCCTGCACCTGGTACTCCTCCTCCTCCACCTCTTCCTCCTCCTCCTCCTGCTCCTACTCTTCCTTCTCCTCCTCCTCCACCTCTGCCACCCCCTCCTCCTCCTCCTACTCCTCCTCCTCGTACTCCTCCTCTTCCTACCCCTGCTGCACCTGGTACCCCTCCTCCTCCACCTCTTCCTCCTCCTCCTCCTCCTCCTCCTGCTCCTACTCTTCCTTCTCCTTCTCCTCCACCTCTGCCACCCCCTCCTACTCCTCCTCCTCCTCCTCGTACTCCTCCTCTTCCTCCCCCTCCTGCACCTGGTACTCCTCCTCCTTCCCGAACAGCAAAATGCAAAGAAATGCAATGTGAATCATGAAACGTGCAGCCCTTTTGTGATGTCACAAAGGGCCTTGATACTTCCCCAAAATTAGCGCCGACAAACCCGGTCAACTGTTTGTTCCGTTCTCTGAGACCCCCCTCTGAGTTTACGCCTCCTTCCGAACACATTGATCCGTGTGATATTGATGGACGGCTGTAAACAGAGTTTCTGCAATGTATTCCAGTCAGCATCAGTGAAACTTCTCTGGAAATGTGTTTCTAGGGTCATTAACCAATACCGCTTCATTATGATTGACACATTGGTAACGGCAGCGGGTTTCTCCAGAACCAGAACCAGAACCAGAATTTATCGGCTTTATCGAGTTAGTTTGTGCGGGCCAAACAGGGAAAGGTTTGATATTCGATTTAAAATAATCTGCAAAATCTGTGATTAGGAACCTACAGTCTTAGTACAATCTTAATGGTGGGAGGTTGGGGGGGGGTAAAACTTTTCGCTGGCCTTAATCTGATGTGATGTAGTGCCGCGGTGTTTCCCGGTGTGCGGGCGTCCTCATCCTCATACACTGGACCGCTGAGCCTTTCATAAAGTTTAATAAAGCGCTGCTCGGCGGCTCAGGGGACCTGGTATTAGTGACGAGGGCCCGCCGCTGCCATTTCCGGCAAATCGCATCATCATAATGAGGCTGTACCGCGGGAGTGAGACACCAACCCGCCCGCCCACCCGCCCACACGCATAACCCCTCCCCCCTCCGCCCCCCTCCCATTTGTTTTCTTTATCGGCGCTCTGACACAATGCCACGTCTTCACTTCACAGCGTTTTTTCCTCCCAGGGTGAATTCTCTCGGGGGTGGTGGTGGTGGGGGGGGGGGGGGGGTGGTTGGGGGGGTGGTGGCGTTGTTTAAACGTCCCGGCCCGCCCGGACAGGCGAGGGTTATTTCTCATTTAGTAAAGATCACAGACGCTCTAAATGCTCCGGCGCCGTGCCGTGAATGCCAACAGCGGCGTGATTGGCAGCCGGACGGCGGCGGCAGCATTTGCATGGCATTTAGCCGCCCCCCCCCACCCCCCTCCCCACGCCTACACCCCCCCCCCCCACCCCAGCGTCCCCCTCCAACGCCAAGGTGGGTAAATAAGATGACTCCTCTGTTCACACAATGTACATTTGCACGCACACACACACACACACACACACACACACACACATACGCAGGCACGCCAATCTCGCCATCTCAACAACCCCCCCCCCCCGCCACCCCACCCCTCACTCCCCCCAACCCCCAACCGTCTTGGCCGGCCAAGCCAGGGGCCAGCAGTAATTGTGTGGCATTTAGGCGGAGGAAGGGGACGTCTCGTCTTGAGCACAAGTGGGAGGCTGAGAAGTCCGACTCTCCCGCTGCTGCTGCTGCTGCTACTGCTGCTGCTGCTGCTGCTGCTGCTGCTGCTGCTGCTGCCGCCGCTGCTGCTGCTAGAATCGCACAGGTTGCACAGCTTTAAGAAGGTGAACTCCCTCTCGCTTAAACTGGTAGAAGGGCTATTTTTTATTTTCACATGTTCTCGATCGAATCAGGGAAGACTTGTGGAACAGGAGGGATTCTGCAAAGGTTGTGTCGTAGAAAATAAGGGCCGGTTTATTCAACCTGGACCTTCCAGTGATGGGGCTCATTCCTGGATATCGAGCATCCTGGTGATGAACAAGTAGAACCTCGCAAGGCGGCTGAACTGCTGTTTTTTTAATGGTTCGGACTATAATCGCAGTCACGGCGCCAAGCCTTGAGAAGAAGAAGAAAGAAGAAGAACTATCTAAGAACTAGCTTTGTGACACGGTGCACTATCCTGCTGGAAGGAGCTCCAGATGAGGGTTCACTGTGGTCAGAATCTCACGGACCTGGTCAGCAGCAATAATCAGGTGGGCTGTGACATTTAAAAGACGCTCGGTCGGTGGGAAAGGGCCCAACGCTTGGCAGCCAAATATCTCCACACCATCAGAGCACCAGCGGCAGCCTGAACCGCTGATACAAGGCCGGGCTTTGTTAGTCTTTGTCTTCATGTCGCTGTTGTCAAAAAGCAAAAGGCAGTCCGTCAGTGGGTTGTTCTCAAATAACATCAACTCCAGCCACCATTGAAAAAGCTGCAAGGCTACCTGGGTGGACAACAGTGTCACCATTAGATTCAGCCAATGACATTGTATTAGCACAGACTACACCTGCTGCAGCGGGTTTGTCTGTATGCAATAAAACCTCCTCCGTCCTCCAGTGTTTCTGGTGCTGTTTGGAAACCTGCTTTACAGCTGGATGTCTTCTGACTACGGGGGGGGCAAGGCAAGCCGAGCACCTCGGTCAGGCCGCGACCGGTAAAGCATGAAGTATTCAAAGTGATGAACCGCCGGAGAAAACCCACACCTTCTGTGTCCTGTCCTTAAAGACTGAGACGGAAGCTAAACTGCTGGCACGTCCTCACGCCCGCGCTGTAATTAAGCCAGTCTTAGTTCAGTGTAATGCGAGTGACTGCGCAAAGACAGAAGGTCTTAACAGATGGATTATCCTCACGATGACAAGGTGTCTTGGCTGAGGGGAGGGGCCTGTGATATCTCTCCTCTTTGACACCGGAGGTATAACACACATCAACAAACAGAGAGCGCTGAGACTCCAGACAGAATCATTTCTGTCTTCATGAAGGTCAAGATCAACATTGCACCATACACTATACTATATATGGACCCGCTGCATGTTTTCTATATCTTTGAAGGCTGCAGACTGTTTTTTTTCTCTCTCTCTCAGTCTCCCGGGCTTAAACAGACTGTGGAAAACAACAGTGATGTAATATCTGTGAAAGTGTGGCCGTTGTGTCGGTAAAAAGCGACTCTTATTTATTCTCAGTCTAATAAAAAACACGTTTGCATTGTTTAAAAAGTTGCTCAGGTGCCTGAACAATATTTGAAGAGGCAAATTGAGTTTCCCTCGGCGCTGACGTTTTTCCCTGACTCTTTATGAGCATCCAGTATTAACACGGCCATTAAGTCAGCTGGAGTATGTACACAAACATCCTGCTCGCACCTGTATCATTGCAGTCTGTGTTTCAACAACTGCTCTCTAATTTAATTGGCTCCTCCTCCTTACTCTAAATGAATCAGCTTCCGTACCGCGCGCCTTGCGGTGCGTCTCATTGCTGCGCGTGGACTGGAATAGCACAGAATATCTTTATTGTTAGTGTGCACGTGCAACTTGTGGCGCAGCCTTATCAGCGCAAAAACATTAAAGAAGTTTTATGGTCTGAACATCCATCGCGGTGGCGGCCGCAGTGGAGTTACACACACACACATACACACACACACACACACACACACACACACACACATGCGCGCGTTATTATAATGAGGCAGAAACGCAGTTAAATCCAGGTAATTAAAACTTATTTCATTTTACTCCCAGTCCTTTTCCCAGATGCATATAAATGAAAGTATTTGCGAGCGTTCACGCCCCCCCTCCCCATTTCCCCGGCGCCGGGGAGCGTGTTTATGCGTCACAAGTCACATTAACCCCTCCAAGTCATCATATTTCCTCATATTTTTATCCGAGTGCGGGGAGCGGAACGCATTCCCACATTTGCACACCGCTACCCCCCCCCCCCACTTCTACTTTTATTCACATGAAATGATTCTGAAATAACATTAGCGGTGACAGCCCAGGCAATAACAAAAGTACAAAAGCTAAAATAAATAAATAAATAAATAAATAAAAAGAAAAAACTTCTTCCCCGGCAAAAGAAGGGGAAGGGGGGGGGGCACAATAAATCAATAAGGCAGCGCCGGCTCGTCCCGTTACATCTGCGCCTCCTTGACACCTGGAGCTCATTAAACACAGCCTAACATCAACTTAGAGGGAGGAGGGCACACAGAGACTCGCCCGTTCCCGCGGCCTATCGCAGTAAGAGCTACTGAGCAACCTTGATATATTGTATATACTGGAAATAAATATGATTGTCCTTTAATCTGATTTTATTATACCAGGGACTCCCGCTGGCAAATCTACTGAGGGCTGATGGCCCGTAATCTTATTGCAGCGAGCGCGCCGTGTTTCATATCCCCTGCTTGATGGTGTTTTATCATGTCAGGGCTATTATTGTTCCTATTGGTAGATGTGTTTCTACATTTATATGCGCCGGTGTAATAAATCGAGTTATTGCTCGTGTCCCCCCCGCCACCCCCCCCGCGTCCCTCCCCAAATCCCATTTCGTCCCCTCCCACCCGTGTTTGCATATGCATGTGTGCATGTGTGCATGTGTGCATGTGTTGTGCATCCCTCCAGCCTGGGTGTGTGGGTGCTAATTTGGGTGCACTGGGCTGCTGCTGCTGCTGCTGCTGCTGCGGCTGCAGAAGGTTCTGCTCTGTTTATGAACAGACATATTGACCCAATTTGCGACTCTCTGCTTCTCTATGTGTCTCTATGTGTCTTTCACTCTCTGTCTCCCTGTCTCTCTCTAGGCGTGCGTGGGTGTGTGCAACGGTGTGTGTGTGTGTGTGTGTGTGTGTGTGTGTGTGTGTGTGTGTGTGTGTGTGTGTGTGTGTGTGTGTGTGTGTCTACTACCTGCTGGGCCATTGTGCGGCAGGGCGCACTCAGACCGAGCTAAACGCTGCACGCATCATTGAGCAGCATTACCAACCGCTCCCTGCTCATCACTCTCACTGGAAGCTGCCTGCTGTGCGTGCATTTGTGCGTGTGTGTGTCTCTGTGTGTGTGTGTGTGTGTGTGTGTGTGTGTGTGTGTGTGTGTGTGTGTGTGTGTGTGTGTGTTTGTCTGTCCCGCCTGTTAACTAGACGGTCCAATAAATCAACCTGTCTGTCCACAGCCTTGTCTCTTCCCTTTGCTCTTTCCTATTCCCTGGCTGCTGCTGCTGCTGCTGCTGCTCCCTTCTTCTCTTTCCCTCCGACGCTGCGTCCATCCCTCCTTCCTGTCCTGTAATTCTTCTTTTAAAGCTCGGGAGGGTGGGGGTGAGGGGTGGTTGCAGGGACGCTCGCCTCCCGATAAATCACTGTCTGTGAGCGGGTCAGAGTGCCACGGCCGCCTGCAAATCATCTCGCCGCCGCTCGCTCCTCTGTGTGTGTGTGTGTGCCTGTACCCCCCCCCCCACCCCTCCTTTCTTTTGTCTCGTTCCAGTGACTTTACACTTTCACAGCGTGTGTTTCCGTGCACGCACGTGCCTTTGTGTGACTCAGGAACTCTGTGGCTATTTCTAAATGTGTGCGTGCGTGTGGATGCATGCTCGACACCAAAAGTAGACTGCAGTTTTTCTGCCCGCTACTGATCTCCCCTGTCCCGCTGAATGGTGGCTGATTGAGACACATGGACTGCCTTTGTGCCCTGATCCAGTTGCCATTGATTACCTATCAGGGTTTTTGATTGCGTCCTGGAAGTAATTCTTTTAAACAGGCCCTAATGGCCTCCAATCTGGGCTGATGACGACCTCGGAGAGTCCAATCGCGGATCCATTTAGGCCCTTTCAGACCCCTCGGTGTACACTCGGAAACTCTCTCTCATTCCCCGCCCCCCCGCCCCCATTCACCTCCCACCCTACCAGCTCACTACCCTACATTTCCCCCGACTCCTGCCGCCGCCGCCGCCGCCATCCAACCTTTTGTTGCTGAAAGTCTTTGCCACGACGTAAAACGCCGCCCCGGCGATTAGAGATCTCGCACGTCCTCGGCGCGAGCCGAGGAGCTCGGTTGCCCGGGATTATTCCAGGAGTCGATTACGCCGGGGATGGGGAAGGGAAGTTATTGAGGATGACAGCCGGATAGACGGAGAAGGCGCAGCGGAAGACACAAATAGGGAGTAATCCCGCTTTTAAGCGGAGAGGAGACGACGTGAGAGAGAGAGGAGGAAAATTCCGTTTTTCAGGCCCTGCGGAAAGAGAGCTGAAGGGGGAGAGGGAGGCTGGGGGCGGGGGGGGGGGGGGGGGATGTGTGAGGGATAAGGTGGGTGTCGTCAGCATGTCAGGCTGTGTTATTATACTCTCAGGTTGGACCGAGGCATGAGATGGAGGAAGGGGAGGAGGAGGAGGAGAAGGAGGAGGGGGCGGGGGGAGGAGGAGGAGGGGTGTTGCGGCAGACAGGAAGAGGGCTCGCCGTCTAATCCTCCAATTTTCTTACATTACTGCTCCACCTCTGTCCTTCTCTCTCTCTCTCTCTCTCTCTCCCTCTCTCTCTGTGCCACCGGCTCCCTCCCCATCTCTTCCCCCCCCCCCCCATCCCCTCCCCCCCCCACTCCCTCCCTTCAAACCGCCAGACCTGTCGACAAATGAAACTGGAGATAGCGGCGGCTTCGCTCAGATTGGCTCGCGGGGGTAAAACACACGGAGAAGCGGGAGAGGGTCAGAAACACCCCCTCCCTCCCCCCCGCTCCCAACACCACACTCACACAAACACACACACACACACACACACACACAAACACACACACACCTCGAATAACATATAAAATATAAATAGAAAAAAAGAACGGCTTTTTTGCAGTCATCTGTTGTTCTCTGCTGGAAACTCCGAGGCTCGGCCAGTTCGTCTACATGCAGTGCCTGCTTCCCGCAAACTTCTTACCCTGCGTTCGACCAATTGGAGAGGCCGAGCCACATTAGGAGGAAGACGTCAATGCAACCTCTGATCCGAGAGACTCTGTGCGGGGGGGGGGAGCACTTTTAAAAAGCAACTGTGAGCAGTGATCAATAGCATCCTGCAGAGGAGGAGGGCAAACAAGTCTGATGACGGGATATTGAATTAAAGAGATTGTTTTACACCAAGGCGGCTTTTGAAGGGCTCACTTAGGAAGACTGCGGGGCAATGAGGACAAACGGGGCTCCTGTGCAGCTCGTCAGCTGCTTTTTTATTCACTGATTGATGTTTTTCCTTCGCTGCCGCCACCGCTGGTTAATTGTTACAGAGATGCGGCGTCGCTAACTAGTGAGGCACTTGATTTGATGACTCGCTCCTCCTGATTCCATCACAGGTTTGACGTCGGCAAAGAGAGCTTTGTCCGGGGAGTGAAAAGATCAACGGAGTGACTTTATATTTCTTGGTCCCCCACGTATTGCAACATGCAAAAAAGTAAAGGCGACAAGGCCAAGGTTTACAAAAGATGAATTGCCACCTGCTCATAACGAAATTCCAACCAATGTAAAGTCAACATAGAGAACCCCGCACTTCCATTTGCAATATTTATACATCTTTAATCCCGCCCCCTTGTTACACCAAGTTAGTCAATCCCGTGTCTCCGCCCCTCTTGATTGATTTCACATTCCAGTCACTTCCCATTGGGCGAGGCCGAACCCTGACTGAGCGGGACTAATTTGCCATGCTAATGAGACGTCTCCGGCGAACACAGCCAGCTGGAGACCAGAGTAAACGATCCTGTCATCAGTCAAGAACACAAACATGGCTAACAGCTAATTAGCTTGCGGCAGTTGTAAAGGTGACATTCCATCTGATCTTTGCCGCGGCGGCGACGGAGGGAAAGGGGGAAAATAAAAAGGGTGACGGGGAGGAGGCGGGGGGTTGGTGGGGGGGGGGGCGGGGCGGGGGGGGATGGATGAGAGGACAATAAAAAGAGGAGAGGACCGGGGAGGAGAGAGGTTGCACCGGCTGATAAATTAGGACTTTTTGTTTTGCCCAAACACACACACACACACACACACACACACACACACGCGCACGCGCGCACGTAATCATGCACACAGACGCGCCAATAGCTTTCCCCCCTCGTCTCCTTGGCATAATGCCGAGCAACAGAGGATAAGAGCTAGTGTGTGCCATCAGAATGAGGCGGGGAAATATGCTAAGCAGACAATCAGAGGTGCACCCCCTGGTGCTAAACAGCCAATCATGGCTGTCCCAGTGTGTGTCGCCAGCCAGCAGGAGGCAGAATTAGTCCTGGTTAGCAGCCAGAGCCCCGCCGAGTGGCTGATTAGTCTTTTAGACTGGAGAGGAGACAGAATGTTAAACGTCCGACTGGAGCCCCGAGGCCGTTTCGGCGCGGCAAACGGCTTCACCTTGCAAATGCGGAGCGCCGAAACTGAACAGTAATTACGCTTCGCAAAATATTATACAGTTTTCAAGCATGTGCGGGGAAAAAAAAAATTGATTTTCACGCAGGAACAAATCGGCGCGGCGCACTGGGGAGGAGAGGTGCCTTTTAATCCAGGGACAAGGCGGAAGGAGACACCTGTACTATGAAGAGACATGCAACACAGGTTATTATTATTAATAATGGTTTTTACACTCTCTCTCTATATATACATATATATATATATATATATATATATATATATATATATATACATATAATCATAAGTACTGTACAACCCAGTGTAGTGTTGTACAAACCCTATCTTACAGGCAGTCTTTACCAGCCGTGCTAGCGTTAAAAATCTGAAGACCTGAATAAAAAGTCTGTCGTGATGTTTTTTGCTAGCGCAGCTCCGATTGACTCGCAAGCGCAGTGTAGCAGCGTAAACGGTGACCGTGACGAATCGGCGCGTCGTCAGTCTATTTTCAGTGTGACCCGCCCTCCCTTTGCCTCTCTTTATTGCCCATCTGCCTCCGTCTCCCACTTTTCTTTTCTTTTTTTTTTTTTGCCATCAGCGCATCGACCTGTTTGTCATCTGGCTGCTCCATGCTACTTGGGTTCTTGTCAGCCCAAACACTTTGTATCCATTCATTGTAATCTAATAACGAAATGGCAGCAATCTGTACATTCCTTTCAGGGGACTGGATGACTTTGAGCGCCAGATGCTGATGTTCCCCCAGAGTCATTACGCCGATATGGAGCCGATTCTTAACTGTCTCCTGTAAAGACGCACTTTCTCTCTCTCCCTCTCTCTCTCTCCCTCTCTCTCACCCTCTCTCCCTCCCCCCCCTCTCTCTCTCTCTCTCCCTCTCTCTCTTCTCTCTCTCTCTACCTCCCTCTCTCTCTCTCTCTCCCTCTCTTCCTCTCTCTCTCTTCTCTCTCTGTCTCTACCTTCCTCTCTCCCTCTCTCTCTCCCTCTCTTCCTCTCTCTCTCTCTCTCTCTACCTCCCTCTCTCTCTCTGTCCCTCTCCCTCTCTCTCCCTCTCTTCCTCTCTCCCTCTCTCTCTCCCTCTCTTCCTCTCTCTTTCTCTCTCTCTCTCTCCCTCTCTTTCTCTCTCTCTCTCCCTCTCTCCCTCCCTCTCTCTCTCTCTCACACACACACACACACACGCAGGCAGGCAGGATTAACCTGCTGCTGGTAGCGGAGTAAAAACTCCAGCGCTGCCTCCGCCTCCCTGCCGGTGTCTGAGGAGGCCCGGTTATCCTTTCGCACAAGCTCCCCGTTCAAAAGGGCGAGCGGCGGGGATTAATGAAGTGTTAAAAGGGCGAGCGCCGGGGATTGAGATGCAGCTTGCTGTACGGATGGGAGACGGAGGCAGTACACGGCGGACTGGCGGTTAGTGCACGTTGAAGTGTGATTAGACACTCGTCCTCTGACAGGCACACGGACAGAAGCAACGGCGTGAACAGAACTCAGTCTGGTCTGCGGTCTGCTGGTTGCAGTCAAAGTCTTCCGCTAAAGAGATCCCGTCCTCCTCAAGTTCATTCATCTGTTTTGTTTCCTGCAAATGGCAGCGGAGCCACGTCACAGTCCATGCAGAGCACAATTCCTTCCTTCATGAATCAAACCTGCGCCAGATCTGATTCAAAGTGCTTCGATGCCAGGATTTTAAATGGCACGTCCAATGTAAGTGGCATTTAAGTCGCATTGCGAGACGGACCTTTCGCAATGGATAACAATATTTGGGATATCAGTGATACTTACTATGCATAAGCGTTTGGTAATGCATGACATCTCAAACTGTGCTTCACAGGGTTTCCTTTTTTTTTTTTTGCAAAAAATATTATCAGTTGGTCGGTTAGCTTCTGTGCGGACTGAAAAGATACAAAACATAAAAGATGTATCAGCCGTGCCTTTCTTATGGTAGGAAGAAAGTTTTTCATGCCTAGAAGCCCCAAATTTAACATGGGTGTGTCTCGAGGGATCCCGATGAACCTGCAAGTGGCCCCAAGTTGACCTTTGACCCCATAGACTTGCATGGCATTAGGGCAGTGGTTAAAGTGGTAAAAAATTAGTTCCCCCCGGGCGCCCCGTCTTCCTCCTGCCCGGTGTTTCGCGGCTAGTTTTAGATCTACTCCCAGGTCTAATCCTGGAGCTTGTTCTCAATCTACCCCCAGGTCTAGTCCTGGGGATGTTCTGGATCTTGTCCCAGGTCTAGTCTTGGGGCTAGGTCTTGATCTTCTTCCAGGTCTAGTCCTGGGGCTGGTTAGTCCCAGGCATAGTCGTCAGAATAGTTCTGGTTCTCGTCCCAGGTTTAGTCCTGGGGCTAGTTATGGATCTAGTGTCAGGTCTAGTCCTGGGGTTAGTTCTGAATCTGGAGCCAAATCTAGTCCTGGTACTAGTTTTGGATTTAGTGCCAGTTGCAGTCGTGGGACTAGTTATGGATCTTGTGCCAGGCCTAGTCCCTGGGGTTAGTTTTGGATGTAGTTCCAGGTCCAGTCGTGAGGCTAGTCCTGAATCTAGTCCCAGGTTTAGTCCTGGGACTTTTGGATTTAGTGCCAGGTCTAATCCCGGGGTTAGTTATGGATGTAGTGCCAGGTCTAGTCCCGGTGTTAGTGTTGGATCTAGTCTGACTTTAGTCCCCTAGATCCGCTTGTCAATCATTATCGCTCATCCTTCTTTCCAACCAGTTCATCGCATTGTGTTTGTAACAGGAGCACAAACAAAACAGAATTTTCCACATCGGTTGTCACGCTTGAGGTGTAACTCCAAGTTGTTTTTGTGTATGCATCGGTTCAGAAGGACCGGGGACCTCTGGGGAGGTAAACCCAGGTGCAGAGGACTTGTCCGTGTCACTGGACTGAGCCGGGTGTTAAGGCTGGAGTCTCTGGCCACTTACCACACACATCAACCCGAGTGACCCCCCCCCCCCCTCCCTTAATCCCCCTGCCAGTGTAAGCCCTCCCTGTATGTACACACACACACACACACACACACACACACACACACACACACACACACACACACACAGCCCCATCTTTTCTCAAAATCCGCTCCACTACAATCTCCGGTGCGCATCAGCTGCCAGATGAAGTTCCTCTTAAGGAAGGAAAAAAAAAAAATAGAAAGAGAGAGAGAAGTCTGTTGAATCATCTGAGGCGGCGCTGCTGGCGGCAAAAAGCAGCCCTTGTGCCGAAGCCAATAATCCGGTGTCAGGGCTTCAGGTGCGCGGAGCGACGTGATTGACAGGGCTCGATATGAGGCCCTCGCCTCACTTGACATTTGGGTTTCATAAGGTCTGGAACAAAAGACAGGGGCAAAATAATCAGAGAGGGGCGCAGGCAAATAAATCTGTTTATTCCTACTCACCTGCCCCCCCGCCCTCCCACCACCACCACCACCTCACCTCTGCAGCCTCCCCCCCCCCACCACGCCTCCGCTCAGCCCTCGGAGGCGCGGACGGTATTACCTTTCGCCGAGCCTTAGTGGGATTCTGGCAGCAGCAGCAGCAGCAGCAGCAGGTCACTTTAGGCGCCTGTGCTTACCTGAGATATTAGTTAATATGTGCGGTAGATAGAGATGTTTATTTGAGCGGCAGGGCCTGTGTGTACGCATTGGGGGGGGGGGAGGGGGGGGACGACAGGAAAGGACAGAGACGGAGAGAGAGACAGACAGACAGAGGGGGAGGCAGCGGAGAACTGATGCGGTGTCATAAGCATCGTGTTTGTTTGGAGAGGGGGACGAGAGAAAAGGGAAAGTAAAAAAGGCAAAGGATATATCACAACAGCGGCCACTGCAACATGTCTGCCCGTGCGATGGTGATTATGAAGTGGGGAGAGGAAGGTGGTGGTGGTGGTGGTGGTGGTGGTAGGTCAGGGGCTATGAAGTGCAATGCAGCAGAAGAAGATGATTAAGATTGTTTTTTTTTTTTTTTTGCCACAGTCGGTTAGTGCAGCTAAATGAGCGGGCGCGGTGGTTAAGCGAGCTGCTGACCTAGCAGCAGCAGCAGCAGCAGCAGCAGTAGCAGCAGTAGCAGCAGCAGTAGCAGCAGCAGTGGCAGCAGCAGCAGCAGCAGCAGCAGCAGCAGCAGCACTTCATCTGTACCCACAACAAACATTAGCAAATATAAGCTGCACCCAGAGTGTGTGCGTGCATGTGTGTGTGTGTGTGTGTGTGTGTGTGTGTGTACAACTGTACATCAGTTCTGAATGTTCCTTTCATCGTGACAGCACATGCAATAGCAGTGTTTAATGCGCAAAGTTTTCAGGTCAGTCCTAAAACACTGTGTGTGTGTTTTTTCATCACACTTTCATCACACACACACACACACACACACACACACACACACACACACACACACACACACACACACACAAAAAAAAAAAATCAAGCGATTGAAAGTGATTAGAATTGAACCCCGTCTTTCAAACCCAGATCTCTGCTTTTTATCCGCGCGGAGTGGAGTCGTCCTCCAACGGTTGCAAATCCAGAAACCTCTGTCTACAGCTCTACAGACAGCAGCATACTTAGCCCTCTGTTTGCAGCCCTCCCCCCAACCTGTGGGATTTACCACAGCTGCGTTGCGCGTGGTGCCACAAAGAAGCCGAATAAAGCGACTTGGTCTAAGGGCAAACAAAGTATGGTCGGACCTGGTGAATAGTTGCAGGTGTCCGCTCCTGAACTGAACTGAACGCAGCTTAACAATGAAACCAAAGTTCAATCCCGGCTCTGCACGGAGCTTTCAGGACCCAAACGTGTCGCTGTAATTATGAGGGAGCTCGAAGCCTATTCAGGGCGTGCAATGGTTTTTTCTTTTTTCTTTCTTTCTCCATCCCCGCGTGAGTTTTGCGCTATAGGTGCACGTTTGGGTTGGGGCTGGGGGTGGGCGGGTTGGCAACGAGGATTTAATGGCAGGCTTGTTTGTGCAATCTGTAGACATACCGCCAGAGCGCTCTAATAGGTGATCCAATTAAAAAAGAGGGAATGAGCGCGGCACCTTCGGGGCCATATGTTCATTTCTGCTCTGGATGTCGATTAAAAGACACACACACACACGCACGCACGCACACACACACACACACACGCACACGCACACGCGCGCGCGCAGAAGTCAACAGATAGTTTCCACATTAATCCCGGTGACACTCCAGCGGCGGACCAATAAAGCGGGCCGAGACCCCACGTGGGGCGTCCGCGGCGAGCCCGACGTGATTGGACGACGCGCGTGTGACTGCGCCGCCCTTTAAAAACCCCAGACCACACACACACACACACACGCACATACGCACGCACGGACTGCACGCACACCACTGGCTACAACTCAGGGAGTTGTAGTCCTCGCTCCGCCGCCGCAGACGCGCGTCCCTCCATCCGTGCCCGCCTGAACTACACGTCCCCGACACGTCACGCGGTACGGCCGGTGACGGCGCGCGCCTAATTGTTGTGACTATGTAATTGTGCCACTCGTGCGACTTGCTCGCTCGCTCGCTCGCTCGCTCGGCTTCTAAATTTGGCTTCGTCGGAGGCGCAGCGCGGCCACACAGTCAAGTCGCTACGACGCGCAGCGTGGCGAAGGAGGCTGCTGGAGCGGAGGGCGGAGGGAGGAAAACCTGGCCGAGACCTGCGACACCATCCGGGGCTCCAGGTCCGTGGAGCGAGATGCCCGAGAAGAGCGAGATTCTTCTCTCTTCTGTAGTTTGGATGCTCGGACTGCTGCGTTGAGAACCGCGGAGGGAAGTCCTGCCGGCACCGACGCGCCGAACTGACTTCTGTCCCCCTCAACGGAACACTTGTTCTCCGGGATGTTTTCACTCTCGGCGGAGCCTGAACGGAGCCCGCGAACCTGCCGCTGACCCAGCGACCAACCGACCTTTTTTTTTTTTTTTTTTTTTTTTACGCACGCAGGTGAAGCATCCACCCCCCCCCCCCCCAACAACCCTTCCGTTTTCTTATTTTCTTCCCCTGTCTCTTTTCATTTACGTGGATGGACTTTGCAAGACGTTCCCAATGATTCGAGATCTGAGCAAGATGTACCCGCCGGCTCGGCATCCGGTAAGTTGAAGGGCAAAAAAAAAAAAAAAAAAAAGAAAAGAAAAAAAAGAAAAGGATAAAGCGGCTTGTCAGAGGGCGTCTGAAAATTAGACAGCGGCGCGCCTGGTGCGTAAAAACCACCAGTTCCTCGTCAAGTTCTCGCACGGACAGTTGCGCCCATTGTCAAACTATATATAAAAAAACTGCTGCAGCCTCTGTGTGTGTGTGTGTGTGTGTGTGTGTGTGTGTGTGTGTGTGTGTGTGTGTGTGTGTGTGTGTGTCAGTGACAGTGTGCGTGGGTGAGAGACGTGTGATGAGTCTGAGCGAGAAGCAAAAGGCCGCCTGAATCACAGAGAGACCTTTGTCGTCCGCTGTGTGTGTGTGTGTGTGTGTGTGTGTGTGTGTGTCCTGACACTGAACTCTGGTGGCTCAGCTCTCTCTCCATCTCCCTCTCCCTCTCCCACCCCCCCACCCCATGCTGTTTGGATCGGCTGGAGGTCCCCCACCAGCCCGGACAGCCGCTAAAGTTCACCGTCACCGAGTCGTGCGACCGGATCAAGGAGGAGTTCCACTTCCTGCAGGCTCAGTACCACAGGTGAGAGGCCGCAGGTGGTAAAAAAAATCAATTAGTTTATGACTGTTTTCTTTGTGCATTTCATCCAGAGAGAGAGAGAGAGAGAGAGAGAGAGAGAGAGAGAGAGAGAGAGACATCACTTTGAATTTGATCCACGTGTCGTTGGGCTCATGTCGGAGCTCTCCAGAAGATTAATTGCAAAATTATTCTCATGGGTACTTCCACAATTTCCTCAACCGTGTTATTAGATTGGCGGTAGTTTTTTTTAATAGTGGTCTAAATTCCCCCAAATTGAACAGCATTCAACAGCCCGATTGGATTCTTGTGATCTTAAGTGAAAGCAACCCACACACTGCACGCGTGTTGTCCTGTTTTGTTCAACTCGCTGTGCTTCGACAAACTATGACGCTGGGAGAGAAACGTGCATTGGACTTCACCGATGAAGACGCGGCCCACGATGTTCGCCACGTTTTGCGTTTTGTTGTCGTCGTCGTTGTCGTCGTCGTTTGATTTTTTTTTTTTTTTTTTTTTTTGAGAAATTCCAATTTTTTTTCACAATTTGTTGAAAATGAGGGCGTGCCCCCCAGATAGTGCAAAACACCAGCAGGTGATTTCTGGGCCGGGTGACATGGGTCATACCTGAGTCACGCATCAGCCGGCATTGCGTGATGCAACCGCCGGCAACACGGGGCGCCTGGATTTAATATTCTGAGTTTAATGCCCTTCAAAATATTTCTGGGATCTTTGATGTCCGACTGGAACTCCTGCTACCAACGACACTCTGCTGCAGAGCTGCTGCTTCTGTCTCACGTCCATCTGCCACATGGCGACGGGCCTCACACACACACACACACACACACACACACACACACACACACACACACACACATTGGACCTCATCAGCCTTTCGGCTCATGCGATTCCCCCCCCTGCAAACTCAAGTGGTGTGAAATACTTTATTTATTTATTTATTTCTTATTTTGCTGCCCCCCCCCCCCCGGCCCCCCCTCCTCCGACATGATGAAGTGTGAAATACGTTGGCCCTCCGGGCCTGCAAGGAGGGCGGCCGCGGTACCATAAGCACGACACCAATGCATAGTAATGGCCCACCTACCTCTGGCCGACTCTGCAATAATTGGCCAATCACCTGGCGAGATGAAGCAGCCGCTCAGGTTTTCTGGTCGGCTGCGGCCGAGCGAGCGGAACCGAGCCACGCCGTCTGCTGCATGTGTAATGCTGTTGATGAAACTGCCGCGCGCGCCTCGGAGACGGCGGAATGTGTTTGCATATTTTTTCCGACGAAGGAAAGAAAAAAAAAAAAAAAAAAAAAAATTAAGAGCCGGCTTGTTAATATCCGTGTTTTGTCAAATCAACAACAAAAAGAAAGAAAGGAAAATTCACAACAACAAAAAAAATAAATTCCATAATCTTTGACAACATTTTGTGCTTCGAAGGGCTAAAGTAGAGTTTGCAGGAATGGTGAAGCTGCTCCACGAGGTGGACGAGGGCGAAATACAGCAACAAAAAAAATAAATGTTTTTGCTTTTTTGCTTTTTTTTTTTTTTCGAGACGCACGTCCAGATTTACCGTCTGCACGTGTGGGCCGTGCTCTAACTCTGCACCTGCGGATTCCCTCCATGCTGCATTAATGTCTGCTGGCCTTTCTTCCGGTAACACACAACCATGAGTGAGTGGTGGTGGGGGATATTTATATATATATACGACTTGAGCGTTGGTGTAGTTGTAAAATGGATCTTTCCTTTTGTTTTTGTTGATGTTGCAGTTTTTTTGGGGGGGGGCGGGACGAGGGTGGGGGCGGGGGGTTGGGGCCGCTGAGGGGTTTGGGGGGGGTGGGGGTCTAATCGCTGTGTAAGAATATATGATGAGGTTTGTGCGGCCGCATATTGATCCATTAATTACTGCCGCGTACCTGCTGAGTAAGTGTCTGCAGGGGAAGCGGGTGTCGTGCAGGCGGCCCTGCTTTTTCTCCCTCAATTTAAGGGATGTGGTCACTCACCGGGGGTCATTATTGTCCAATTTACAACTGCTGATCCGGGCTTTTAAAAGTTGCGCTCTTGCAAATTCCAACCTCCTTCTTTTCCCCCGGTGTGGTGGATTCTTCGGGCCGCAGCGGTGGAAGTGTGGATGTTGAAGGAATCCTCGTGGACGCCCACTTGAATCGTACCAAAGCAGGTTTATTACAAACAGGCCAACCGGTCCGCCTGGAGGAGGCGCTGGGTCCAGATGCGCTTAAAAAAACTCTCACAATCTCTCCACCTCGGCGCAGAGGTCACGCAGGTCTCGTCATCGGGCACACCTCCATGCAAGGAGGACAGAGGGATAATTGTGAAACAGAAGGCGAAGGGATGGGAAAGCCGCTGGCCAGGGGTTGGAATGTGTGTTATCCACACAGTCTTCCTGTGGGGAGTGGAGATGAAGCCTTCTGATACAGGTGCTGCGCTGACGAGAGGCCCGTAGGAGCAGTGCCAAAGCGTCAGACACCACACCAGTTGCGTGTGCGCTCGTGTGTGTGTGTTTCAACGGTAACGCTAACACGATGTTTTCCCCTCGTCTTCCCGTCGCAGTCTGAAACTGGAGTGCGAGAAACTGGCCAGTGAGAAGACGGAGATGCAGCGGCACTACGTGATGGTGAGTCCCGGTGAGTCCGTTCCAGCTCCGCTCAGAGAGAAAGAAGTCCCGAGCCCTGATTCGCTCTCTTTGTTTCCCCCCTCCCCTCCCCAGTACTATGAAATGTCGTACGGGCTGAACATCG